>NC_041382.1:91194232-91325859 GCF_002162155.2 Triticum dicoccoides | reverse complement strand
TCTAGGTTAGCTCCATTTTACTTATGCTTACTTCTTATAGTCTTCTTCTTCTTCATTTTATTCTTCTTCTAAGATCTTGTTTATCATTTTGCAGATTTGATTTAATTCACGGAAGCTTGCATGGATGGAGTGCTTCTTTTCCATTTGTGCTTTTATTTTGTATCAATGAACTTGCATGGTTGGAACTTGTTATATGGATGGATGGATAACGGTGTTGGATGAACAATGTGAAACTTTTGTAATATGTAAGGATAGAACTATATATGTGTTGGTTATGTTTGTATATATGATGAAACTAGTGTGTTGGATATGCTTGTTGTGTATATATATATATATATATATCTGTGTATATCTATGAATTGCTGTCAAATTGAATGAATTAAATTTAAAACAGGGCTGTATAGGCTCTTTGCCGTCAGCTAGATGACGGCAAACATGCCACGTGGCAGCTAAATGTGATTCCTGGGACTGGCATGTTTGAGCACTTTGCCGTCTGCCAGCGGACGGCAAAGACCATAGCATCTTTGCCGTCCGCTGGCTCACGGCAAAGCACACCGTTAACCCCTAACGGCTCTCACCCCACCTCACTGCCATCCACGATCTTTACCGTCTGCTGGCCACCCACGGCGGATGGCACAATCCTTTGCCATCCATTTCCAGGAAGCGGACGACAAAGAAGGCCTTTGCTGGCACGTGTTCATCCGCACATTTTGCCTCCTGCTGGCGGACGGCAAAGAAGTTTGCCGTCCGTGATCTATGCCTTTGCCGTCCGCCATGGCGAACAACAAAGAAGCTGATTCCAGTAGTGCATGCACCAATCATTCTTGATTCTAATTCTAGGAGTCATTCTGCCCGTCGCCCTTTCAAATTTGAATTGGCATGGCTGCATCGGGATGGTTTTGTAGACATAATAAAGAGTTTTTGGGAGAGGCCCGTCGTTGGTCGTACACCGATTCAGAGATGGAATTATAAAATAAGGGCCATGAGGCAACACCTCTCTGGAGGGGCGAAACACACCATTGGATTGTAAAAAAGAGAAAAGCAGTGCCTATGTACCATAATCACTAGTAGAAAATAGGGCTTTGGTTGGGGCCTGGCCAACCCATTAGTCTCGGTTCTGTCACGAACCGGGACCCATGGGGGCATACGTCCTGGTTCGTGCGCCCAGGGGGCCGACCGGGCCTCGGGAGGCATTTGTCCTGGTTCGTGTGGACCCATTTGTCCCGGTTGTAGGCACGTACCGGGACCAATGGTCCTTGCTCCTGGCCCACAGCCATTGGTGCCGGTTCGTGCCTAGTATCATGATAGAAGGGGGACCTTTAGTCCCAGTTCCAGCCACGAACCGGGACCAATGAGGTGGCTATATATACCCCTCGCCCGCAAGCAGAGCACTCCACTGCTCTGTTTTTTCTGGCCGGCGAGGGGAGAGCTTTGTGGTGCTCTAGCTCACCTCCTATGCACATGAGGTGTTCGATGAAATCCCGAGCCACACTAGTTAAGTTTTCTCCTCTCGAAACACGACCTCCGAGCTCCATTTTCCCTGAGATTTGTCTAGGTTTAGCGGTCCGTCACATCCCGTCCCCGTCTTCACCGCCGTCGATCGCCCACGCCAATCTCTTCATCGGCACCACCGTGGTGAGCCTCTTGTTCTTATCTTCTTTCTGAAAGAAAAAAAATCTTACTTTAGATAGATACTTGTCTAATTTTCTTACTTTTATTATTTCTTGTTATTATATAGTGCGATGGTTTTGGTATCCGCCCCCGTTGGCCCTCGTCCTGTCTATGATTCGGATGTGGTATATATTATCTTTTATAACTATTTGGTTCATTTATTGTTTACAATAATGCCGACCAACATGACATAGATTTTATTTATCTAGGAGGTATGTGAACCGGAAATTCCAACCAACCCTATTGTCGAGAGGTTAAATATAGTTGAAGAAGAAAACAATTACTTGAAGGAAAAAATAAAAAAATGAGGAGGAGAAGATGATATTGGAGTTGCATGTTGTGGATGTCGTCGATGATCACAAGATCAAGATGGATGCAATGCGGTTGAAGATTAAAAAGATTAGAAAATATGCCATTCATACCGAGGCTTGGTATCATTATGCCATTGGATCAATTGTTACCTTGGTTGTGATTATGATCGCATTTGTTGTTGCATTGAAAGGTTTTACATAGTTTCAATGTATGGTTTAATTAGATGCTCCGGAGAGCTATATATTGTTCAATGAGAACCATGTATGTACTTTGGTTTAATGCGATGATGAACTTCTATTAATTTGGTCACTTATCTATCCATGTGAATTTGTAATGGTTTTTGACACACATAATTACATATAATGCACGCAGATGAACCGGCAATGGATGTACGGTGACAGACACACCTCCGAGTACATTAAGGGCCTGCATAATTTTCTAGAAGTGGCTGAGGCAAACAAGCAGAATGGTTTTATGTGTTGTCCATGCCCTAATTATGGGAATACGAAGTCTTACTCTGACCAGAAAATCCTTCACACCCACTTGCTTTATAAGGGTTTCATGCCACACTATAATGTTTGGACGAAGCACGGAGAAATAGGTGTTATGATGGAAGACAGTGAAGAAGAAGAGGACGATGACAAGTATGTGCCCCCTGAATACGGTGATGCTGCAACGGGGGAAGCTGCTGAAGATCAAGATGAACCAGACGATGTGCCCGATGATGATGATCTCCGCCGGATCATTGTTGATGCAAGGACACAATGTGAAAGTCAAAGGGAGAAGCTGAAGTTGAAGGAAATATGCCCTAAATGCAATAATAAAGTTGTTATTTATATGTCCTTATATCATGATAAATGTTTATTTTTCATGCTAGAATTGTATTAATCGGAAACTTAGTACATGTGTGAATACAAAGACAAACAGATTGTCACTAGTTTGCCTCTACTTGACTAGCTCGTTGAATCAATGATGGTTATGTTTCCTAACCATAGACATGAGTTTTCATTTGATTAACGGGATCACATCCTTAGAGAATGATGTGATTGACTTGACCGATCCGTTAACTTAGCACGATGATCATTTAGTTTGTTGCTATTGGTTTCTCCATAACTATACATGTTCCTATGACTATGAGATCGTGCAGCTCCCGAATACTGGAGGAACACCTTGTGTGCTACCAAACATCACAACGTAACTGGGTGATTATAAAGGTGCTCTACAGGTGTCTCTGATGGTGTTTGTTGAGTTGGCATGGGTCAAGATTAGGATTTGTCACTCCGATTGTCAGAGAGGTATCTCTGGGCCCTCTCGGTAATGTACATCACAATAAGCCTTGCAAGCAATATAGCTAATGAGTTAGTTACGAGATGTAGCATTACGGAACGAGTAAAGAGACTTACCGGTAACGAGATTGAACTAGGTATTGAGATACCAACAATCGAATCTCGTGCAAGTAACATACCGATGACAAAGGGAACAACGTATACTATTATGCGGTTTGACCGATAAAGATCTTCGTAGAATATGTAGGAGCCAATATGAGCATCCAGGTTCCGCTGTTGGTTATTGACCGGAGACATGTCTCGGTCATGTCCACATAGTTCTCGAACCTGTAGGGTCCAAACGCTTAACGTTCGGTGACGTTCGGTATTACGAGTTTATGTGTTTTGATGTACCAAAGGTAGTTCGGAGTCCCGGATTTGATCACGGACATGACGAGGAGTCTCAAAATGGTTGATACATAAAGATCGATATATTGGAAGCCTATATTTGGACATCAGAATGGTTCCGAGTGGTTCGGGCATTTTTCTGGAGTACTGGGAGGTTACCGGAACCCCCCGGGGAGTATATGGGCCTTATTGGGCCTTACTGGAATAGAGGAGAGGGAAGGGAAAAGAGGGAGGCACGCCCCCAAGCCCAATCCAAATTGGGAAGGGGGCCGGCCCCTTTCCTTTCTCCCTCTCTCATCCTTCCTTCCTCTCCTACTCCTACTTGGAAGGGGGGAATCCTACTCCAGGAGGGAGTAGGACTCCCCTAGGGCGTGCCATAGAGAGGGCCGGCCCTTCCCCTCCTCCACTCCTTTATATACGGGGGAGGGGGGCACCCCATGGACACACAAGTTGATCATTGATCTTTTAGCAGTGTGCGGTGCCCCCTCCACCACAATCCACCTCGGTTGTATCATAGCGGTGCTTACGCGAAGCCCTGTTTCGGTAGCATCATCATCACCGTCATCAAGCCGTCGTGCTGACGAAACTCTCCCTCGAAGCTCTACTGGATCGTGAGTTCGCGGGACGTCACCGAGCTGAACGTGTGCAGATCGCGGAGGTGTCGTACCTTCGGTGCTAGATCGGTCGATCATGAAGACGTACGAGTACATCAACCGTGTCGTCATAACACTTCCACTTATGGTCTACGAGGGTACATAGATGATACTCTCCCCTCTTGTTGCTATGCATCACCATGATCTTATGTGTGCGTATTTTTTTTTGAAATTACTCATTCCCCAACAGAAGTTTGATGACATGTTAGAGGATCACAAAAAAGGGTTGTACCCCAACTGTGAAGATGGTAACACAAAGCTCAGTACCATACTGGAACTACTGCAGTGGAAGGCAGAGAATGTTGTGCCTGACAAAGGATTTGAGAAGCTACTGAGAATATTGAAGAAGAAGCTTCCAAACGATAACGAATTGCCCGATAGTACGTACGCAGCAAAGAAGGTCGTATGCCCTCTAGGATTGGAGGTGCAGAAGGTACATGCATGCCCTAATGATTGCATCCTCTACCGCGGTGCGTACGAGGATTTGAACGCATGCCTGGTATGTGGTGCATTGCGGTATAAGATCAGACGAGATGACCCTGGTGATGTTGATGGCGAGCCCCCCAAGAAGAGGGTTCCTGCGAAGGTGATGTGGTATTCTCCTATAATACCACGGTTGAAACGCCTGTTCAAAAATGAAGAGCGTGCCAAGTTGATGCGATGGCATAGAGAGGACTATAATAAAGACGGGAAGTTGAGAGCACCCGCTGATCGGTCGCAGTGGAGAGACAAATCGAGAGAAAGTACTGGGCTGAGTTTGCAGGTGACACAAGGAACGTATGGTTTGGTTTAAGCGTGGATGGCATTAATCCTTTCAGGGAGTAGATTAACAATCACATCACCTGGCCCGTGACTCTATGTATGTATAACCTTCCTCCTTGGATGTGCATGAAGCAGAAGTTCATTATGATGCCAGTTCTCATCCAAGGCCCTAAGCAACCCGGCAGCGACATTGATGTGTACCTACGGCCATTAGTTGAAGAACTTTTACAGCCGTGGAATGGAAATGGTGTACATGTGTGGGATGAGCACAAACATGAGGAATTTAACCTGCACGTGTTGCTGTTTCTGACCATCAACGATTGGCCTGCTCTCAGTAACCTTTTAGGACAGAAAAACAAGGGATACCATGCATGCACGCACTATTTAGCTGACACCAAAAGTATATACCTGGACAAATGCAGGAAGAATGTGTACCTGGGCCATCGTTGATTTCTTCCGACCAACCATCAATGTTGAAATAAAGGCAAACATTTCAAAGGCGCGGTAGATCACCGGAAGAAGCCCGCCATGCGTATCGGTGATCACATACTTGCTATGGTCAATGATTTACACGTAATCTTTGGAAAGGGTCCCAGCAGACTATCTGTTCCGAATGATGCTGAGGGATGCGCACCCATGTGGAAGAAGAAATCTATATTTTGGGACCTACCCTACTGGAAAGACCTAGAGGTCCGCTCTTCAATCAACGTGATGCACGTGTCGAAGAACCTTTGCGTGAACTTGCTAGGCTTCTTGGCGTGTATGGGAAGACAAAAGATACACCAGAGGCACGGGAGGACCTGCAACGTTTGTACGAAAAAGACGGCATGCCTCCAAAGCAGTATGAAGGTCCTGCAAGCTATGCTCTTACCAAAGAAAAGGAGGAAATCTTCTTTGAATGCATCCCCATCCTCCACTCCTTTATATACGGGGGAGGGGGCACCCCATGGACACACAAGTTGATCATTGCTCTTTTAGCCGTGTGCGGTGCCCCCTCCACCATAATCCACCTCGGTTATATCATAGAGGTGCTTAGGCGAAGCCCTGTTCCGGTAGCATCATCATCACCGTCATCACGCCATCGTGCTGACGAAACTCTCCCTCGAAACTCTACTGGATCATGAGTTCGCGGGATGATACGTCTCCGTCGTATCTATAATTTTTGATTGTTCCATGCCAATATTCTACAACTTTCATATACTTTTGGCATCTTTTTATACTATTTTTGGGACTAACATATTGATCCAGTGCCCAGTGCCAGTTCCTGTTTGTTGCATGCTTTTTGCTTTGCAGAATATCCATATCAAACAGAGTCCAAACAGGATAAAAACTGATGGAGATTTTTTTTGGAATATATATGACTTTTGGGAAGAAAAATCCATGCGAGACGGTGCCCGAGGTGGCCACGAGGTAGGGGGCGCGCCCCTGACCCTCGTGGGACACCCATAAGGCGGTTGATGCCCTTATTTCGCCGCAAGAAAGCTAATATCTGGATAGAGATCGTGTTAAAATTTCAGCCCAATCGGAGTTACGGATCTCCAGGAATATAAGAAACAGTGAAAGGGAAGAATCTGGGAACGCAGAAACAAAGAGAGACAGAGAGACAGATCCAATCTCGGAGGGGCTCTCGCCCCTCCCATGCCATGGAGTCCAAGGACCAGAGGGGAAACCCTTCTCCCATCTAGGGAGGAGGTCAAGGAAGAAGAAGACGAAGGGGCCCCCTCTCCCCATCTCTTCCGGTGGCGCCGGAACGTTGCCGTGGCCATCATCATTATCACCGCGATCTACACCAACACCTCCGCCATCTTCACAAACATCTCCATCACCTTCCCCCCTCTATCTACCGCGGTCCACTCTCCCGCAACCCGCTGTACCCTCTACTTAAACATGGTGCTTTATGCTTCATATTATTATCCAACGATGTGTTGCCATCCTATGATGTTTGAGTAGATTTTCGTTGTCCTATCAGTGGTTGATGAATTGCTATGATTGATTTAATTTGCTTGTGGTTATGTTGCTGTCCTTTGGTGCCCATCATATGATTGCGCGCATGGATCACACCCTAGGGTTAGTTGTATGTTGATAGGACTATGTATTGGAGGGAAAGAGTGACAGAAGCTTCAACCTAGCATAGAAATTGATGCATACGGGATTGAAGGGGGGCCAATATAACTTAATGCTATGGTTGTGTTTTACCTTACTGAACATTTGTAGTTGCACATAATGATTTTGATGAATATAATATGCATGTGCTTGCTGCTCCTACTTGCAATTATTATGAGAGAGGAACTATATCTCCACCTCTCTATGTTTCCAATATGATAAAATTGCAAGAAATTGTTTATACTATGCATTGGCCTTTACTTTGTGTGCATGAATTGTTCTTTTATGACATGCCGATGCATAGGAAGAGAGTTAGACTTCGTCATTACATGATGTATGTTACCTTGTGCTCACCACTAAATTACAAATCATTGTTAATTAAAATTGGCTTTGATATACTTTGGGATCCGGGTGGATCAATTACTTGAGCTCCATATGCCTAGCTTAATGGCTTTAAAGAAAGCGCTGCTAGGGAGACAACCCGGAAGTTTTAGAGAGTCATCTTTTTCTGTTGAGTGCTTTTATATAGTTTAAAAACAACAAAAATAAAGAGGGGAACCCAAAACTTTTTCAAAAAGGAAAGTGAAAGTGAAAGAGACAAGCATTGTTGAAGTGGGGGCTAGCCTTGAACTTTGTTCATGCTCACGGAAACTTTGTGAATCTTGATTACAGAAACTTTTCAATAAAAATAATTCTCCCCTTGTACAATTCCATTGTATTATAAAAATAATGTGCCAAGGTTTGCCTTTAGGATGTTTAGATTTGCTTGATGGTTTGTACGGTGCAGGACAGAAACTTTGGCAGTAGTTCACGATTTTACATTTTTTGCTGGAACGTCAAATGGTTCTGATTCTTTTTGTAATGTCTTCCTACACAAATTTTTTATTTTTCCTAATTTTTTAGATTTTTTCAAGTAACAGAAGTATGGTGAATGTTCAGATTATTAGAGACTGTTCTGTTTTAGACAGATTCTGTTTTTGATGCATAGTTTGCTTGTTTTGATGAAACTATCGATTCATATCAGTGGATTAAGCCATGAAAAACTTATATTACAGTAGACACAATGCAAAAACAAAATATGAATTGGTTTGCAACAGTACTTAGAGTAGTGATTTGCTTCATTATACTAACGGATCTTACCGAGTTTTCTGTTGAAGTTTTGTGTGGATGAAGTGTTCGATGATCGAGAAGGTCTTGGTGTGAGAAGAAGGAAGACAGGCAAGAGCTCAAGCTTGGGGATGCCCGAGGCACCCCAAGTAAATATTCAAGGAGACTCAAGCATCTATGCTTGGGGATGCCCCGGAAGGCATCCCCTCTTTCTTCAACAAGTATCGGTATGTTTTCGGATTCGTTTCGTTCATGCGATATGTGCAAACTTGGAGCGTCTTATGCATTTAGTTTTCATCTTTCTTTTATGCACCATGCTGGTATGAGACAATCTTGGTTGATTTATAGAATGCTCATTGCACTTCACTTATGTCTTTTGAGTATGGCTTTATAGAATGCTTCATGTGCTTCGCTTATATCATCTGAAGTTTGGATTGCCTGTTTCTCTTCACTTAGACAACCGCCATTTGTAGAATGCTCTTTTGCTTCACTTAGATTTGTTAGAGCGTGGGCATACCTTTTGTAGAAAGAATTAGAGCGTGGGCATGCCCCTGACCCTCGTGGGCCACCCGTAAGGCGGTTGATGCCCTTCTTTCGTTGCAAGAAAGCTAATATCCGGATAGAGATTGTGTTAAAATTTCAGCCCAATCGGAGTTACGGATCTCCGGGAATATAAGAAATGGTGAAAGGGAAGAATCTGGGAACGCAGAAACAGAGAGAGACAGATCCAATCTCGGAGGGGCTCTCGCCCTCCCATGCCATGGAGGCCAAGGACCAGAGGGGAAACCCTTCTCCCATCTAGGGAGGAGGTCAAGGAAGAAGAAGACAAAGGGGATCCCTCTCCCCTTCTATTCTGGTGGCGCCGAAACGCTGCTGTGGCCATCATCATCATCATCATCGCGATCTACACGAACACCCCCACCATCTTCACCAACATCTCCATCACCTTCCCCCTCTATCTACAGCGGTCCACTCTCCCGCAACCCGCTGTACCATCTACTTGAACATGGTGCTTTATGCTTCATATTATTATCCAATGATGTGTTGCCATCCTATGATGTTTGAGTAGATTTTTGTTGTCCTATCGGTGGTTGATGAATTGCTATGATTGATTTAATTTGCTTGTGGTTATGTTGCTGTCCTTTGGTGCCCATCATATGATTGCGCGCGTGGACCACACCCTAGGGTTAGTTGTATGTTGATAGGACTATGTATTGGAGGGAAAGAGTGACAGAAGCTTAAACCTATCCAACAACACCTACAAAGTACTTCGAGTTCCATACTTGTTCTAGGTAAAGCGAACATCAAGCGTGCGTAGAGTCATATCGGTGGTTGATAGAAGTTGAGGGAATATTTGTTCTACCTTTAGCTCCTCGTTGGGTTCGACACTCTTACTTATCGAAAACTGTTGCGATCCCCTATACTTGTGGGTCATCAAGACCTTTTTCTGGCGCCGTTGCCGTGGAGCAATAGCGTGGGGTGAATATTCTCGTGTGTGCATGTTTGCTTTATCACTAAGTAATTTTTATTTGCTGTTCTTAGTTGTTCTCTATCTTTAGTTATGGATATGGAACACGAAATACCAAAAAAATTAGGTGTACTTGCTACTCATGGAGATGGGGAACCTCCTAAAACCCTCGATGCTGGTTATGTGAAAAATATTATGTACTACTTTAATAATCCTGAGAAAACCCCATTCAATTATGTAATGGGAGTAATGTTGGATCAATGTGAATACTTTAGGGATTACCGCTTGACAGAAAAGGGAAACTATTATGGGATCAAATTCATATATTGAATTGGTATGCTAGGCAACTATGCTTGAGATATGATTATACTTGTTGCTCTAAGGTGAAGGCTCCACACCTTCCCTTTTCATGTGAATTTAATGATAATGAAACCTTAGCTTCTTATGCTAATGGTATATATGATTACTATGATGTGGAACAAATAGAAGAATTTGTTGCTTTTAAGGGTGCTTATGAAATTGAATCTTTGTTTGAAAAGCATGAAGCTTATGATGATGATGTTTATAGGCCTGGAAATTTAGCTATCTTAAATTATTGCTATGATAATTATGAATGTAATTCCTATATTAATGGTGATTCTTTTGAAATATCCCTTTTTGATGATTCTTGCTATGCTTGTGGCCAAGATGCCAATATGAATTATGATTGTGGAGATGAACTTGCTATAGTTCCTTATGTTAAACATGAAATTGTTGCTATTGCACCCACACATGATAGTCCTATTATCTTTTTGAATTCTCCAAACTACACTATATCGGAGAAGTTTGCTCTTATTAAGGAATATATTGATGGGTTGCCTTTTACCGTTGCACATGATGATTTTGATGAATATAATATGCATGTTCTTGCTGCTCCTACTTGCAATTATTATGAAAGAGGAACTATATCTCCACCTCTCTATGTTTCCAATATGATAAAATTGCAAGAAACTGTTTATACTATGCATTGGCCTTTACTTTGTGTGCATGAATTGTTCTTTTATGACATGCCAATGCATAGGAAGAGAGTTAGACTTCGTCATTACATTATATATGTTACCTTGTGCTCACCACTAAATTTCAAATCATTGTTAATTAAAATTGGCTTTGATATACCTTGGGATCCGCGTGGATCCATTACTTGAGCACTATATGCCTAGCTTAATGGCTTTAAAGAAAGCGCTACCAGGGAGACAACCCGGAAGTTTTAGAGAGTCATTTATTTCTGTTGAGTGCTTTAATATAGTTTAAAAACAACAAAAATAAATAGGGGAACCCAAAACTTTTTCAAAAAGGAAAGTGAAAGTGAAAGAGACAAGCATTGTTGAAGTGGGAGCTAACCTTGAACTTTGTTCATGCTCACGGAAACTTTGTGAATCTTGATTACAGAAACTTTTCAATAAAAATAATTATCCCCTTGTACAATTCCATTTTATTATAAAAATAATGTGCCAAGGTTTTCCTTTAGGATGTTTACATTTGCTTAATGGTTTGTACGGTGCAGGACAGAAACTTTGGCTGTAGTGCGCGATTTTACATTTTTTTTCTGGAATGTCAAATGGTTTTGATTCTTTTTGCACTGTCTTCCTATACAAAGTTTTTATTTTTCCTATTTTTTGTAGAATTTTTCAAGTATCAGAAGTATGGTGAATGTTCAGATTATTACAAATTGTTCTGTTTTAGACAGATTCTGTTTTTGATGCATAGTTTGCTTGTTTTGATGAAACTATCGATTCATATCGGTGGATTAAGCCATGAAAAACTTATATTACAGTAGACACAATGAAAAAACAAAATATGAATTGGTTTGCAACAGTACTTAGAGTAGTGATTTGCTTCATTATACTAACGGATCTTACCGAGTTCTCTGTTGAAGTTTTGTGTGGATGAAGTGTTCGATGATCGAGAAGGTCTTGATGTGAGAAGAAGGAAGAGAGGCAAGAGCTGAAATTTGGGGATAACCGAGGCACCCAAAGTAAATATTCAAGGAGACTCAAGTGTCTAAGCTTGGGGATGCCCCGGAAGGCATCCCCTCTTTCTTCAACAAGTATCTGTATGTTTTCGGATTCGTTTCGTTCATGCGATATGTGCAAACTTGGAGTGTATTTTGCATTTAGTTTTCATCTTTCTTTTATGCACCATGCTGGTATGAGACAATCCTTGGTTGATTTATAGAATGCTCATTGCACTTCACTTATATCTTTTGAGTATGGCTTTATAGAATGCTTCATGTGCTTCGCTTATATCATTTGAAGTTTGGATTGCCTGTTTCTCTTCACTTAGACAACCGCCATTTGTAGAATGCTATTTTGCTTCACTTAGATTTGTTAGAGCGTGGGCATACCTTTTGTAGAAAGAATTAAACTCTCTTGCTTCACTTATATCTATTTAGAGAGATGACAGGAACTGGTCATTCACATGGTTAGTCATAAAATCCTACATAAAACTTGTAGATCACTGAATATGATATGTTTGATTCCTTGCAATAGTTTTGCGATATAAAGATGGTGATATTAGAGCCATGCTAGTGGTAGTTGTGGATTATAGATATACTTGTATTGAGGTTTGTGATTCCCATAGCATGCACGTATGGTGAACCGTTATGTAACGAAGTCGGAGCATGATTTATTTATTGATTATCTTCCTTATGAGTGGCGGTCGGGGATGAGCGATGGTCTTTTCCTACCAATCTATCCCCCTAGGAGCATGCGCATAGTACTTTGTTTTGATGACTAATAGATTTTTGCAATAAGTATGTGAGTTCTTTATGACTAATGTTGAGTCCATGGATTATATGCACTCTCACCCTTCCACCATTGCTAGCCTCTCTAGTACCGCGCAACTTTCACCGGTACCATAAACCCACCATATACCTTCCTCAAAACAGCCACCATACCTACCTATCATGCCATTTCCATAGCCATTCCGAGATATATTGCCATGCAACTTCCATCCTCATCAAATACATGACTTGAGCATCATTGTCATATTGCTCTGCATGATCGTAAGATAGCTAGCATGATGTTTTCATGGTTGTCCGTTTTTTGATGTCATTGCTATGCTAGATCATTGCACATCCCGGTACACCGCCGGAGGCATCCATATAGAGTCATACTTTGTTCTAGACATTGAGTTGTAATATTGAGTTGTAAGTAAATAAAAGTGTGATGATCATCATTATTAGAGCATTGCCCCAGTGAGGAAAGGATGATGGAGACTATGATTCCCCCATAAGTTGGGATGAGACTCCAGACTTTACAAAAAAAATAAAAGAGGCCAAAGAAGCCCAAATAAAAAAAAGGACGCCAAAGAAGCCCACCAAAAAAATAAAAAGAAAAAAAATGAGAGAAAACGAGAGAAGGGGCAGTGCTACTATCCTTTTTCCACACTTGTGCTTCAATGTAGCACCATGTTCTTCATATAGAGAGTCTCTTGAGTTATCACTTTCATATACTAGTGGTAATTTTCATTATAGAACTTGGCTTGTATATTCCGATGATGGGCTTCCTCAAATGCCCGAGGTCT
This sequence comes from Triticum dicoccoides, assembly GCF_002162155.2. NCBI lineage: Eukaryota > Viridiplantae > Streptophyta > Magnoliopsida > Poales > Poaceae > Triticum > Triticum dicoccoides. The sequence continues at coordinate 91,312,546 of NC_041382.1, read as the reverse complement.
TCATGAGCAAGCAAGTTGGATGCACACCCACTTAGTTTCAGTCTGAGCTTTCATACACATATAGCTCTTAGTGCATCTGTTGCATGGCAATCCCTACTCACTCACATTGATATCTATTGATGGGTATCTCCATAGCCCGTTGATACGCCTAGTTGATGTGAAACTATCTTCTCCTTTTTGTCTTCTCCACAACCACCATTCTATTCTACCTATAGTGATATGTCCATGGCTCACGCTCATGTATTGCGTGAAAGTTGAAAAGGTTTGATAATGTCAAAAGTATGAAACAACTGCTTGGCTTGTCATCGGGGTTGTGCATGATGTGAATATTTTGTGTGGTGAAGATGGAGCATGATACGTCTCCAACGTATCTATAATTTTTGATAGCTCCATGCTATATTATCTACTGTTTTCGATGTTTATGGGCTTTATTATACACTTTTATTGTAAGTGCATCTAGTGCCACCCCTAGTTGGTTTTGGAGTATTGACGACAAACCTAGTTGAGGGACTAATGTGTTTGTGAGAATTGCAGGATAACACAGGTAGAAGTCCCTCATTGATTCAGTTTTCCTACCAGAGATGACCCCTAAAAATATATAAAGACATTAAAGTCAAAGGTGGTATGTGAAGATATTCACATTGAAGACTATGACAAGAGAAGGCATCGCATGAAGCCTATGGAGCTCGAAGACTTAGATCTTCCGTAGTTATTTTTCTTCTTTGTTGAGTCATAGGAACCACCGTACTGTTAAGTGGGGTCCAAGAGAACCAGTCAAAATGACTGAAGTGATGCTTAACCAAAACCTATGTCTTCGAGTGAAGACTATGAGAGCGAATCTTGTCCAGAGTCGGACAAGTCAGCATTGCTTGTAGCCCAAGTAAAGTTGCCGTGTGTGTTTGAAATCTGACCGTTGGAACACGTGTCAGTTCCTTAGTGACCCAGGGTCATTTCGGACAAATCAGGTCGGGTTGCCTAGTGGCTATAAATAGCCCACCCCCTACAATCATAAACGGTTGGCTGCTCAGAGTTAGAGTACGGCTTTTTTTGTTTGAGAGCAACACACCTCGAAGCCTTTGAGAGAGAATTCCTTGCGAGGATAAAGCCCTAACCACCCAGAGCCAAAGAGTGTTAGGCATCACTTAAGTCTTCCTGTCTGTGTGATCTGAAGACTTATTACACTTGAGGACTGTGAATCCTCCAGCCGGTTAGGCGTCGCGTTCTGAGCATCCAAGAGTCATTGTGGATCATCGGTGAACGAAGTCTGTGAAGGTTTGGGAGCCTACCTTGAAGACTTACCAGAGTGATTGGGCGAGGTCTGTGTGACCTTAGCTCAAGGGGAATACAGTGAGGACTGGGTGTCCTGAGCTGCGTGTTCAGGACAGGGTGTGCGGGACTGTGTGTCCTCAGGTTTAAATACCTAGCCGCCCTAACTAGACGTACAGTTGTCACAGCAACTGGAACTGGTCTAACAAATCATTGTCTTCAACGAGTCACTAGTTTCATCCTTCCCTTCCCTTTACTTACTGATGGTCCTTGTGAAGTCATTGTATGATTGCATTATCTTTTGTCCTCACTGAGTGACTGCTTGTTCTGATTGGCTTCATAATATCTTCCTACCTGATCCATACTACCTAGCTTCTATGGGTCATTGTGCTTTCACTTCATTAAATACTTGACTATGGTTTGCCTAGTGTAGTCTACCTTCCGCTTCATGGTAATAGGTTTATCTCTATCGTTTGTCTTCGGAACTTCTATGTTTTGAAGACTTTCATAAAAATCACCTATTCAGCCCCCCTCTAGTCGATATAACGCACTTTCAATTGGTATCAGGTACTCCCTTGTTCTGTGTGATTCGGTTTAACCACCTAGAGTTTTAGCTATGTCGACTGCAGGGATAATTAAAGTCTCCGCTACGTGCCCCATCTTCGATGGAACTGAATATCCCTACTGGAAGAATAAGATGCGCATGCATCTTGAAGCCATTGACGTCGACCTATGGTATGTCGTCAAGAACGGCATTCCCAAGGCTGGAGAAGGTGTCACTGCTGCTGACGTCAAGAAGTTCATTCAAATGGACTCTACTGCCAAGAATATCATCTGTGGTCATCTGACCAAAGGACAGTATGGCCGCATAAGTGCTTTGGAAACATCTAAGCTAGTCTGGGATTGGCTCTCCAAGGTCAATGAAGGCGTCTCAACCCAGAGAGATCAAAGAATCAGTGTCCTTCGCAACCTCTTCAACCGCTTCAAGAGAAATGACAATGAGAATGTCCAGCTCACGTTTGATTGACTCACTGACATCACAAATGAGCTTCAAGCCCTCGGCGCTACTGAGATCACCAAGCATGAAGTCGTCAAGGCACTCCTGTGATCACTTGATAGTTCGTTTGACACCCTAGCCCTGATGATTCAAGAACGTCCTGATTTCAAGACACTCGATCCGTCTGACATACTTGAGAGGCTCAACACACATGAGTTTCAGCTTTCTGAGAAAAGAGATATCTACGGTCCCAACTATGGGCGAACTCGTGCCTTGAAGGCAAAAGTTGTCTCCTCATCTGAAGAAGAATCTGACAGCAGTTCTGATGATCCTGAAGACATTGGAAAGGAGCTTGCTATGCTTGTGAAGAAGTTCCAAAAATTCACCAAGAAGAAAGGCTTCAGAAAGTCTTCGCGATCAAGCTCAAGGAATGATGAAGCTTCGGGTCATGACTACAAGAAGAAAACATGCCACAAGTGCAAGAAACCTGGCCACTACATCTCTGAGTGTCCGCAGTGGGACATTGAGAACAAGAAGAAAAAGAAGAGCAAGGAGTATGATTCTAATGACAAGAAGAAGAAGAAATACTCAAAGTCTTCTTCCAAGTCCTCCTCAAAGTCTTCATCACACAATAAGAGCTCATCTGGCAAGGCACATGCGTTTGTTGGCAAGGAAATGGATTCAGAGGAGGAGTCCGCTTCTGAGGAGGCGGAGGTGGAGTCTGAGGAGGAGTCCGATTCTGGCGTTGCGAGTCTGGCTACAACATACGTTGCTAAGTCCATCTTCAACACTGAAGACAATGACTCCATCACCGACACCGATGCAAATGACAAGGACTACTCCGCTCCTACCTACTGCTTCATGGCACGCGGTGCCAAGGTAAACACACGCACTACTCACTATCAAACATCTAGTGACGATGACTCTGATTGTGGTTCCAAGCCCAGCTACAAAACACTCGCTAAAATTGCAACTGAACAACAGAAAAACATGGAACACATTCAAAAACTGCTAGACAAAAGCGATGATCTGTTAGACGCTGAAATGACTCGATCTCAGTCCTTAATTGAAGACATAACAAATCTTCACGTTAAGTATGAGGAACTTGAAAGTCATCATGAAACGCTCTCAACAGCTCATGAAAGGCTTTCCTATGATTATCTTCAAAGGAAGCAAGATCTAGAGAAATTGAGAGCGGCTCATGAAGATCTTCAAAAAGAAAACGAGTCGCTTCGCGCCGAACCGATCAGTTCAGCTCAGGAAGGATTTGAACCACCATGTCTTAAATGCATTGAGCGTGATAATGCTACTTCTGTTGCTGAATGTTCTACTGCTGCTACTGTTGCAATATCTTCAACTGTTGATGTGGGAACTAACCCCTCTGCTGAGGATACCACTACTATTGCTGATGAGAATGCTAGGTTGAAGACATTGCTTGAAACAAGGATGTACAAAAGTCTCAAAGGGCATCAGACACTATGTGATGTCCTCAAAAGGCAGATCCTGAACCGAAACCCTAGGAAAGAGGGTGTTGGGTTTGTAAGGAAAATGAATGCTGATGGCTCTTACTGGAAACCTGAGCAGTACCCCAAAACCACATGGGTTGCTGCAAAGGAACCTTCAGCAGATCCATCCACTCTATCTGGCTTCACTTGTGCTAACCCCATTGTCATTGATGAATCCTTTGATGCAAACTATAAACTGTTTAAGAATCAGAATGGTGAAGTGTTTGCCAGGTATATTGGTACTAACTGCAGGAATGGACTGCCTATGAAGAAGATCTGGGTGCCCAAAAAGTGTTTGGAGAATCTTCCTGTGAATGTCATCATGACACCACAGGTGAAGAAGACAAACCCCAGACCGCAGGCTTCATACGTTCCAAAGGCTTCATATAGACAGAGGACTCACCGGAGTCAAACTAACGCAAATGTTTTGCAGGGAAGCCATACTCAGGCCTATGAATATGAGCGCGGTTCATCAAACCGCCATGTTCATAAGACCAAGAACTATTCTGCTTATTCTTATGAATACCATTGTCCTCCTGCAAGACTTTTCGCTAGGGCTGCAAAGCCAAAGTTCTCAGATGCTGCACTTAGACTCATTGCTTCGAAGCCACCCTTGAAGATGTGGGTGGCTAAGAAAGCTTAACTCTCTTTTGCAGGGAAAGGTCTCCAGATGAAAACCAAAATCGTCTGACGCTATTGCTGGGGACCTTAAACATCTTGTAGGGCGCAAGATCAAATGCCCAAATGGTCTTATTATGTACTTTGTTCCTGAGTCGCTTGCTACCTGCCCTATCTGTCCTAATCTCGATCTAAGCTTTAATATTCCACTGGTTCATCAAATGTTTTTGCTTCACAATTCTCTTCGTGAAGCCTATCCCCCTAACTGCACTGTAGGGTACGACACTAGCAGCTTCAGAATGGATTATTGATAGTGGATGTACCAACCACATGACTAGCAAGCGAAGCCTTCTCATGGACTCAACTTTACGTCCATCTGACAAAAGTCACATCACATTTGCTGACACTTGTAAAAGCAAGGTATTGGGTCTAGGTAGAGTTGCAATCTCAAAGGATCAACACATGGATAACGTCATGCTTGTTGAATTCCTTGGCTTCAACTTAATGTCTGTCTCAATGCTTTGCGATTTAAACATGATTGTGATGTTTGGAAAATATCGTTGCCTTGTTCTAATGGAATCTGATAAGTCTCTAGTGTTTGAAGGGTATCGGAAAGATGATTTGTACGTGGTAGATTTCTCAGCAGGACCACAGCTTGCCGTATGTCTTCTAGCAAAAGCTTCAGAATGCTGGCTCTGGCATCGGAGGCTAGGGCATGCTGGCATGAGGAATCTCCACACCCTTGCAAAGAAGAAGCATGTCATAGGCATCGAGGGCGTCAAGTTCAAGAAAGATCACTTATGCGGTGCCTGTGAAGCAGGAAAGATGACGAGGGCCAAGCATCCCTCGAAGACGATCATGACAACGACTCGACCCTTCGAACTGCTCCACATGGATCTTTTTGGTCCCACTCATTACTCAACTCTTACTACTACTACTTGTCTCTATGGCTTTGTCATTGTTGATGATTATTCTAGATATACTTGGGTGCATATAATCCTCTACAAGACTGAAGTGTAGGATGTCTTCAAACGCTTCGCCAATCGAGCAATGAACAACTATGGCGCCAAGATAAAGCACATCAAAAGTGACAATGGCACTGAATTCAAGAACACTGGCCTTGATACATATCTTGATACTTTGGGCATCACATATGAATTCTCAGCTCCATACACGCCACAGCAGAATGGCGTCGTCGAACGCAAGAACAGAACACTCATTGAGATGGCCGGAATGATGCTTGATGAATACAAGACTCCAAGAAAATTCTGGCCTGAAGCCATTGATACTGCATGCCGTACAATCAACCGTGTTTATCTCCACAAGCTTCTGAACAAGACATCTTATGAGCTCCTTACTGGCAAGAAGCCAAATGTCAGTTACTTCAGAGTATTTGGCGCCAGGTGCTAGATCAAGGATCCACATCACACCTCAAAATTTGCACCAAAAGCACATGAGGGTTTTATGCTTGGATATGAAAAGGATTCGCACTCCTACAGAGTCTTCAATCTCTTTCATTATAAAGTGGTTGAAACAGTGGATGTGCGGTTCGATGAAACTAACGGCTCACTAAGAGAGCACATGCCAAATGTGCTAGATGAAGTTCCATCCAGTGAATCAATCAAACTTATGGGAACTGGAGAAATCATACCCTCTGAAGCTCAACCCGAAGAGGAACTTATCATCTCTGCACCTGATCAACCTGAAGACAATGCTCAGCCTGAAGACAATCCCTCTAATAGTGACAATGATCAGCAAGAGCAAAATCTTCGCCCTGTACATCCTCGTGTTGCCAATGAAGTGCAGATTGAGAGAATAATTGATAGCATCAATGCACCCGATCCGCTCACTGGTTCAAGGGCAACACAGCTAGCAAATTTCTGTGGGCACTTCGCATTCGTCTCAATAACAGAACCCAAGAAAGTTGAAGAAGCCTTCATGGAATCTGAATGGATTCAAGCTATGCAAGAAGAGCTTCAATAGTTTGAGCTGAATAATGTATGGGAACTGGTTAAGCGTCCTGATCCTCGGAAGCACAATATAATAGGCACCAAATGGATATATCGCAACAAGCAAGATGAGCATGGTCAAGTTGTCAGAAACAAAGCTTGTCTCGTTGCTCAAGGATATACTCAAGTTGAAGGGATTGACTTCGATGAAACATTTGCTCCTGTGGCTCGACATGAAGCCATACGCATACTGCTGGCCTATGCAAATCATCATAACATACTTCTATATCAAATGGATGTGAAGAGCGCTTTTCTCAATGGCAAGATTGAAGAAGAAGTGTATGTTGCACAACCGCCTGGCTTTGAAGATCCAAAACATCCTGACATGGTATGCAAGCTCAACAAGGCACTGTATGGCCTCAAACAAGCCCCTCGGGCTTGGTATGACACACTCAAATACTTCCTGAAGAGCAAAGGCTTCACACCTGGTTCCCTCGACCCCACTCTCTTCACGAAGACATATGATGGTGAACTGTTTGTGTGCCAAATATATGTGGATGACATTATCTTCGGCTGCACCAATCAGAAATACAGTGAAGAGTTTGGATATATGATGCAAGAGCAATATCAGATGTCCATGATGGGAGAGCTGAAGTTCTTCCTTGGTCTTCAAATACGGCAGCAACGCAACAACATCTTTATATCTCAAGAGAAGTATCTCAAAGATTGCCTGAAGAAGTTCGGTATGCAAGACTGCAAAGGCTTCGCGACGCCAATGCCAGCTAAACATCATCTGGGTCCCGACGACAATGGTAAAGAGTTCGATCAAAAGGTATACCGCTCCATGATTGGTTCTTTACTTTATTTATGTGCATCTGGGCCAGATAGTATGCTTAGTGTTTGCATGTGTGCTCGATTCCAAGCGGCACCAAAGGAATCGCATCACTTAGCTGTGAAGCGAATTCTTCGATATTTGGCTTACACCCCAACTCTAGGATTATGGTATCCTAAGGGCTTAGAGTTTGATCTGGTTGGATTCTCGGATGCTGATTATGCTGGTGACAAGGTGGATCGCAAGTCTACATCAGGAACATGTCATCTTCTGGGACGATCACTTGTATGTTGGTCTTCAAAGAAGCAGAACTGTGTATCTCTCTCCACTGCTGAATCTGAATACATTGCTGCTGGATCTTGCTACGCTCAGCTTCTGTGGATGAAACAAACACTCAAAGACTATGGCATTCATCTGAAGCAAGTGCCACTCTACTGCGACAACGAAAGCGCCATCAAGATTGCCAACAACCCAGTTCAGCACTCGAAGACAAAGCACATTGAGATTCATCATCACTTTCTCAGAGATCATGTTGTGAAGGAAGATATTGATATCATACACGTCAACACTGAAGAGCAATTGATAGATATCTTCACCAAGCCCTTGGATGAGAAGAGATTTTGCAAGTTACGATGTGAGCTAATTATCTTGGAATCCTCAAATGTCCTGTGATCACGCACACATCCTAACACTTATGCGTATTGATGACTTAGATGTGCAACACATGAAGTAAAGTATATCTTCAATCAATGAAGACATGCATTCTAAGTGTGAATACATTAATGAGGAATTTGACTTCGGAGCGCCACGATAATTGTGCGCCGTGTCTGGGTCTAATACTTCCTATACGGTGGGTAACGTCACCACCAAATGTTCTATTTGAAGTGTTTCACTCATGGCGTTCCATTTGCTATGTCTTCGCATTTGGTTTGGCTTCAATCTCAACATGTCTTCATGATTATCTTCACTATGTTGATTATATATACTAGTGTTCTGTCCTCTACAGCATTCACTTATAGCTATGTCTTCTTGTTGAATCTTTTGAACTAAGTGAAAGTGATCGGACCCTAACCTCTCTATGCTTTCTATCTCAAACTCTATCTCTCCAAATCATATGCATTCTCTTGAAACTATCAAATGTCTTCTCTGCGTCCTTGTCAGCAGAAGATACAGAGACAAACATTAAGTCCGCTTTCAATGTTAATTCCTTCACTTGAAACCCGGAGAAGTGGGAACGACCACCCGACAATCCAGGCGTGAGTTGGACGTGGAACAACCTCCGATATGCTGCATGATAGCCATGTGTTCCTCAGATGTGAATCGCCAGGGGCACCTGTGTAATAACACTGAGCCGCCCCTGTCCCTATAAATACACGCCTCACCACAGTCATTATCTCTTCTTCCACTCTCGCACGAACCCTAGCGCCACCGCTAGCCCTCGACGACGCCGGCGACGAAGCGCTTAGCTGCCGCAACCTCTCCGACGCCGTCTTCACGCCGACCGCGGACATCGTCTTCACCGTCGTCGCCGTAGGTGTCCTCCGTCGCCAAGTTAGGGCACGGACGATCGAACTGCTCGGCCTCCTCTTCCACTCCGTCTAGCAGTTCTACGTGTGGTAAATAAAACTTCCTTTTACGGCCCCTTTGATCCTATAGATTCGTCACTTTCTACCACAAGCAGTTTCTGTTCACACAAGTTGGATCTAGTTCATACTGCATCTCATAATATGCCTAGTATATTCACTTATGCTTCACAAAGTAGTTAGATTCCTCACTTGTACTGATCCGTGGATTCGTACAAATCTGGAACCAACTCCTTATCTATGAGTGAATGTCTTCGCACGATGAGGTCAATGTCTTCTAAACTGATTTATCTTCAAAATCTTCTGAGAATGCATATGACCTCTACCCCTTCCCTCGCACCTTAATGCTGTCACAGGTACATGTCCGTGGGAGAATCCCTTGGTTCTCATAGTCTGCATTCATTTGCAGAGTTCTTACAGCATCACATAAATTCTCCCGAAGCCAGTTCCTGCTTGTCCAGCAAGCGAAAGCCTTTGAAGCCTTTGAACGTGTTGAAGCCATTTAGTTTGAAGTTCATGGCTGCAGAGAAATCAGTAAGGAAGGGTGGCAGACAGCGTCGTGGGGGAACATCAAGAGATTTGCCTGATGACCTCTCAGAGCTTTACAAGACAGATCCTGAAGAGGATTACAATCAGCGCAAGACCCGAATCCAATGGATTCGAAGATATTGGGCAGAACAATGGTTCAAATACCGGTTTGTGACCTAGGAATATGCTAAGAAAAATGCCATCAAGCGACCATGGGGAGACATCCTATACAAGAATCTTCAACCCAGGTCCAGAGAAGAAGCCATTGACCAAGGCTTCTATCCCTGCATGGTCCGTGGGCCAGAGCCTGCAGATGCACACCCATCGTCACTACTATGGTGTTGTGACGACAATCTGTTCAAGCGCAACTTCCAGTTTGCCAAGAACTCAGCGAAGCAGAACAAGAAGTCTTTGGGATTAGACTTCAACCCCGGTCCCTCTGCTCCCCGTGCCGATGGAACTCGCGAAGCTGAACCCAATCTTCTTGGGCCCTTCTACAACTTGGAAGGTCTCATCACTCATATCGTGGTTCAAGGGACAGCCGTGAATGAGCCTGCAGATGACGTTGAATCAGATGAAGCGCCTGCAGCGCCGAAGCCAAAGAAGTTGAAGCAGCCTAAAGCTTCAAAGCCTGCCTCTGCACCAAAAATATCACGGGCGAAGCCACTGGCTACTGCACCTCCTGAAGACAGTGTGCAGTCTGAAGATTTGTCACGCATCAACAAGACCCAGAAAGTCAAGATGCCTCTGCCACACACCGGCCAAGAACTGACAGCTGCTGCTATTCTGCGCAACGATGCCATCGATCTGTCCAGTGATGAAGATCTTGCAGATGACTCTCTTGAGCAACTGATCAAGAGCAAAGAAGAAGCAGAAATCTTCAATGATCTGCCTCTCTTTGACGTGGCAATCATCCACAACTTCATTGATGAGTGGTTTGACACGCCCAACCTTAGCTTCGAAGATCTGCAACTTCCAATTGGCCTCAGTGTCGCCTTCCATGGCGCCATTGCTTCAGAGTTAGCTATCGCCCAGCGCATTGTTGAACTGAAGCAGAAGATTGATTTTGAGAAAACTTAGTTCAAGAAGCATATGGCCATGCTCAGCGTGCAAGAGGTGAAGAACTTCAAGATTATGCTGCACGAGCTCAAAGAAGCCTTTCTCAAGAAACATGCAGAAGCTCAGGGTTCTCGTGAGCGCATGAAGAGCCTGGCTGACAAGTGTGTGCAAGGCTACAACGAGGCTGAGAAGCGCAAGGCCCTTGGGCGTCCGGGCATTGATCCCAGGATGGCTGCTAAGAAGAAGAAGCAGCCCCCTGTGGCCGAACCCAATGCACCAAGGCAGGAAGCAGATCCCATTGTCTTCCCAACCAGCATGACTGGCTCAAGGCCAAAAGCCAGATCTACCGCTTCAGAGCTGAAGAAGACGAGGACTGCTAAGGCTGAAGCCAGAAAGAGGAAACATCCTGAATCCTCTGCTGCTACTCCCTCCAAGAAGAAGCGAAAGACCAAGAAGGAATGGGCTGCTCCCATAGAGCCCTTAATTGTTGAACCCATCTCCGTGGTTCGCCCTTCCACTGAACTTCAAGAGTGCCAACTGACTGTCCATGAGCCTGCTTTCACAGAGGCTCACGCAACCGAAGACTTTCCAGCAGCTGATCCCACTGCTGCTGAAGACATTGGTCACCATGACCATGTTGAAGATGATGCAGTTCTTCCTCAGATCCAGCACCAACAGGTACCATCGCCTGTGCTTACGCACAGCGAACTCATCAGCATTGGTCGTCCTCTGACGCCAATTGCTCAGGATGCATCATGGGCTGATCACCCACAAGCACAAGAGGAAGATGACTTTGAGGCCTAGCCAACTCCAACTCCACAGGCGTCGCCAGCGTTACGCAGGCTTCGCAAAGGACCAAGGCCTCCAGTCTCCGAGTATGAAGCTAAAGCTGCTGAAGACATTCCGGCTGCATCAGCCGATGACACCCAAGAAGAAGAACATGTCCCCACTCCCCCAACTACTGACGAAGCTTTTCTCGCGGAGAACGTGTTTGTGCCCGACCCTCCAGCTCATCAAGTGGAGGTAGAAAATCTTGAGGCTGCCACCACCAACACCAATGAAGCCACTAACGCAGTCATGGTAGAAGCAAATGTGGAGCCTCCACCAACCCAAGAACCAAAAGTCAGTGAAGCAAATGATGCTACTGCTCCTGTTCCTGCGCCTGCTGCTGGTCCTCAGTTTGACTATCATGTTGAGCATAGGCCTCAGGTACAGAAGCCAATTCCAAGGTTGCCCGGGTTTCCAGGTCCTGCATCAGCACCTGGATCCTTCAATGTCAACAGCTTCAAAGCAGACAACACTTTCTTCAATAGCTCCAAGAACCCCTACTCAAGGGAAAGAATATCTTCTGATCGGTTCTGGAGCTATCCGTAGCGAAGCTATTACTCCTGCATTCTGTACAATCAAGGTCGCATCTTCCCACATAAGCGTCTTGACACCAAAGCAATAGCTGGTCTGCCCTATCTGGAATAAGCTCTAGATTGCTTCAAAGAGGTTGCATTGTTGCCGTTTGTCACCGACCAAGAGCACTGGAATGGACAGTTGCTTCTCCAATTCTATGCCACACTTCACATCCGTGGGTACAACAGAGATCCGAAGACTTGGGTCCTGGAGTGGATGACAGGAAATGTTCATCACGAAGCCAAAGCCTTTGATATCATTGAGCTCACTGGTCTGCCCACTCCTGGCGATCTCTATGAACCTGGCTGTCAGCTTCACAGTGAAGCTATGGATAACATCTTTCAGAAGCCTGAACCGAACATGAGTCAGATGCTCAGTATGATGAAGCCCTTGCCACAAGATGCTGCATATCCTAAGGAGTTCTTTGTTGAAGACCTTGAGTATCTGCCAAGGACTATCTATCACATCATAAGGTGAACTCTCTGGCCCATCAAAGGACATTCTCCACATGCCAAGCTGGAAGGTGCAATGAAGACTTTGGTCTTCTATATTCTTCATGGCAAATGCTTCAATGCACAATACTTCTTCATCCCCCAACTTGCTGCATCAGGCTCTGATCTTTTTGGCTTGAAGTTCTACGCTCCATGGATAATGCGGCTGATTAAACTCCACTCCGCTATATCATATCAGCCATCTGCTCGCAATCATCGGATCTTTCTGCCTAATGTGGATATGTCCGTTGAAGCCATTTATCCTGAGCCTGCCAAGGGGCCTCTTAGTCTTCAGAATGCGGAGCATCAAAGTTTCTCTCAGAACATTGAAGGAGTTGAAGCAGTCACCCGTGTTTATCCTCTGGCTGGAACTACACATGCACCTCATCGTGCCCTTACTGAAGCCACCGAAAGCACTATTGCCCAACGACCCAAGAAGCGATCTCGTGTTCTCAATGACCGAGAGCTTCTGGTGGCTCTTCATCAGAAACAGGATAGGCAGCATGACTGGCTGAAGCGCCAAATGCAAAGCCTCTTGGTGGATGTCAACCGCATTCGCAATCCTGCCACCAAGAATGCCTTTGTTGCCCATAGAACCTCTCGACGCACATGGAAAGGGCTGACACTTATGTGCTCTGAAGATGATCTTCAAGAGGATGGCTTCTCTGAACGCTTCAAGTTTGACTCCACACCTCCCCGATGGGCAGTGCTGCGACGAACTCCATCTCTTGAAGACTCTGAGTTCTCTTCCTCTGCGGCAACTGTGCATGCCCGAGTGATCGAGGACGAAGACGATGCTACTTCACCGCCCCCTCCTTCAGCACGCTTCGACACTGCTCCAAGTTCTTCTGCACCGCCGAACACCACCGACGACCCTGCTGCTTCACCTACTCCTCATGGGAACGAGTAGATGCTCTATGTCTTCAAACCTTTTTGGTCCTTACTGACAAAAGGGGGAGAAGCATATGAGTTTGATAGTCTTCAAGAGGGTCCATATGGGCGATTGCTTTATATTTTTCCTAGTGTTTACAACTCTCGTTTTGATACATTTGGTTCTTTGAGTCGTAGCACTTAAACTCGATGGTCGTCTGCTACTTATTTGCTAATTTGTGATGTGATGATAAATTCCGCATGTGCGACCATAAATTCCGCACTTACATCATTTTGCAGACGTCCATTTTCCATTATGCATGTCATTATCTTCACATACCTTCACATGCATAATGAATTTTCATCATAAGTTGAAGAAGATCTCCACAAGTACAACCTGCCATGTGCATTTGCATTCCAAAAGCAAATTCCTCATATGCACATCTTCAGGGGGAGCCCTTGCAACTTATGAAGACAATTCCTTATCCTTTACAATTTCACATATTATATTCCCCATTGAAAACTTCAACTAGTTTGTCATCAATCACCAAAAAGGGGGAGATTGTAAGTGCATCTAGTGCCACCCCTAGTTGGTTTTGGAGTATTGACGACAAACCTAGTTGAGGGACAAATGTGTTTGTGAGAATTGCAGGATAACACAGGTAGAAGTCCCTCATTGATTCGGTTTTCCTACCAGAGATGACCCCTAAAAATATATGAAGACACTGAAGTCAAAGGTGGTATGTGAAGATATTCACATTGAAGACTATGACAAGAGAAGACATCACATGAAACCTATGGAGCTCGAAGACTTAGATCTTTCGTAGTTCTTTTTCTTCTTTGTTGAGTCATAGGAACCACCGTACTATTAAGTGGGGTCCAAGAGAACCAGTCAGAATGACTGAAGTGATGCTTAACCAAAACCTATGTCTTCGAGTGAAGACTATGAGAGCGAATCTTGTCCAGAGTCGGACAAGTCAGCTTTGCTTGTAGCCCAAGTAAAGTTGCCATGTGTGTTTGAAATCTGACCGTTGGAACACGTGTCAGTTCCTTAGTGACCCAGGGTCATTTCGGACAAATCAGGTCGGGTTGCCTAGTGGCTATAAATAGCCCACCCCCTACAACCATAAACGGTTGGCTGCTCAGAGTTAGAGTACGGCTTTTGTCATTTGAGAGCAACCCACCTCGAAGCCTTTGAGAGAGAATTCCTTGCGAGGATAAAGCCCTAACCACCCAGAGCCAAAGAGTGTTAGGCATCACTTAAGTCTTCCTGTTTGTGTGATCTGAAGACTTATTACACTTGAGGACTGTGAATCCTCCAGCCGGTTAGGCGTCACGTTCTGAGCATCCAAGATTCATTGTGGATCGCCGGTGAACGAAGTCTGTGAAGGTTTGGGAGTCTACCTTGAAGACTTACCAGAGTGATTGGGCGAGGTCTGTGTGACCTTAGCTCAAGGGGAATACGGCGAGGACTGGGTGTCCTAAGCTGCGTGTTCAGGACTGGGTGTCCGAGACTGTGTGTCCTTAGGTTTAAATACCTAGCCGCCCTAACCAGACGTACAGTTGTCACAGCAACTGGAACTGGTCTAACAAATCATTGTCTTCAACGAGTCACTGGTTTCATCCTCCGCTTCCCTTTACTTACTGATGGTCCTTGTGAAGTCATTGTATGATTGCATTATCTTTTGTCCTCACTGAGTGACTGCTTGTTCTGATTGGCTTCATAATATCTTCCTACCTGATCCATACTACCTAGCTGCTACATGTCATTGTGCTTTCACTTCATTAAATACTTGACTATGGTTTGCCTAGTGTAGTCTACCTTCCGCTGCATGGTAATAGGTTTATCTCTATCGTTTGTCTTCGAAACTTCTATGTTTTGAAGACTTCAATAAAAATCGCCTATTCACCCCCCCTCTAGTCGATATAACGCACTTTCATTTATATCATTTTTGGGACTAACCTATTAACCCAGAGCCCAGTGCCAGTTTCCGTTTTTACCTTGTTTTAGAGTATCGCAGAAAAGGAAAATCAAACAGAGTCCAATTGACCTGAAACTTCACGAAACTTATTTTTGGATCAGAAGAAGCCCCGAAGACTTGGAGTGCACGTCAGGGGACCTTCGAGGAGGCCACGAGGTAGGGGTGCGCACCCACCCCCCTAGGGCGCGCCCTCCACCCTCGTGGGCCCCTCCTGGCCCCCCTGACGTACTTCTTCTGCCTATATATTTCCATATACCCTAAAAACATCCGGGAGCACAATAGATCGGGAGTTCCGCCGCCAGAAGCCTCCGTAGCCACCGAAAGCCAATCTAGACCCGTTCCGGCACCCTGCCGGAGGGGGGAATCCCTCTCCGGTGGCCATCTTCATCATTCCGGTGCTGTCCATGACGAGGAGGGAGTAGTTCTTCCTCGGGGCTGAGGGTATGTACCAGTAGCTATGTGGTCTCTCTCTCTCTCTCTCTCTCTCTCTCTCTCTTGTGTTCTTGATTTGGCACGATCTTGATGTATCGCGAGCTTTGCTATTATAGTTCTTATGTTTCTCCTCCCCTCTACTCTCTTGTAATGGATTGAGTTTCCCCTTTGAAGTTATCTTATCGGATTGAGTCTTTAAAGATTTGAGGACACTTGATGTATGTCTTCCCGTGCGTATCTGTGATGACAATGGGATACCACGTGATTCACTTGATGTATGTTTTGGTGATCAACTTGCGGGTTCCGCCCATGAACCTATGCATAGGGGTTGGCACACGTTTTCGTCGTGATTCTCTGGTAGAACTTTGGGGCACTCTTTGAGGTCCTATGCGTTGGTTGAATAGATGAATCTGAGATTGTGTGATGCATATCGTATAATCATACCCACGGATACTTGAGGTGGCATTGGAGTATCTAGGTGACATTAGGGTTTTGGTTGATTTGTGTCTTAAGGTGTTATTCTAGTACGAACTGTAGGGCTATTTGTGACACTTATAGGAATAGCCCAACGGATTGATTGGAATGAATAACTTTGAGGTGGTTTCGTACCCTACCATAATCTCTTCGTTCGTTCTCCGCTATTAGTGACTTTGGAGTGACTCTTTGTTGCGTGTTGAGGGATAGTTCTGTGATCCAATTATGTTATCATTGTTGAGGGAACTTACACTAGCGAAAGTATGAACCCTAGGCCTTGTTTCAACACATTGCAATACCGTTTACACTCACTTTTATCATTAGTTACCTTGCTGTTTTTGTATTTTCAGATTACAAATACCATTATCTACTATCCATATACCACTTGTATCACCATCTCTTCGCCGAACTAGTGCACCTATACAATTTACCATTGTATTGGGTGTGTTGGGGACACAAGAGACTCTTTGTTATTTGGTTGCAAGGTTGCTTGAGAGAGACCATCTTCATCCTACACCTCCTACGGATTGATAAACCTTAGGTCATCCACTTGAGGGAAATTTGCTACCGTCCTACAAACCTCTGCACTTGGAGGCCCAACAACGTCTACAAGAAGAAGGTTGCGTAGTAGACATCAAGCTCTTTTCTGGAGCCGTTGCCGGGGAGGTTAGCGCTTGAAGGTATATCTTTAGATCTTGCAATCGAGTCTTTTAGTTTCTTTTTTTATCACTAGTTTAGTTTATAAAAGAAAACTATCAAAAAATGGAATTGAGTTTATCTCATACGCTTCACCTTTTAATATCTTTTGTGAGTATGATGGAAAGGATAATTGTGCTCAAGTGCTAGAAGAAGAAATCTATAAAATGTTTGGCACTAAGTATTTGAATGATGAGCATGATTGCAATGTTGTTAGTATGAATTCCTTGAATATCCATGATGCTAATGATATGCAAAGCCACAAGCTTGGGGAAGCTCTGTTCGATGAAGATGATATTTTTTGTCCCCCATGTTTTGATGAGCAACTTTATTATGATGAAAGCATGCCTCCTATCTATGATGATTATTGTGATGACACGTATCCTTTAAAGAATAATGATAACCATGAAACTTGTCATCTTGATCTTAATTTTCAATCACATGATAGTTATTTTGTTGAGTTTGCTCCCACTATTATTCATGAGAAGAATTTTGCTTATGTGGAGAGTAATAAAATCTATATGCTTGCAAATCATGAAAATAATGCTTTAGGTGCTGGTTATATTGTTGAATTCATTCATGATGCTACTGAAAATTATTATGAGGGAGGAACATATGCTTGTAGGAATTGCAATAATATCAAGTTTCTGTAGCGACCAGACCTCAAACGGTCCAATCTCTGTGCTCCGGTGTCATCCCTGGATCAGTAATGCTGACACCACACAGTACTTGAAGGATTTATAACAGAGTAGCAATCTCACACTTATTACATCGAGCGTCTCAAAAGAGAACTTATGACAAAAAATTATGGTTTAAGGCCATCTAATAACGATAACAGTGGAAGGCTTGGAAGATAAGTGAGTCCATCAACTACAACGGCATCACTGAGTATAGAACCACGACCTAAAGGCACTTTACTCGTCGTCTGAAAAGTCTGCAACATGAACGTTGCAGCCCGAAACGGGTCAGCACATGGAATATGCTGCCAATGTAACACATAGAGAGTAATGAAAGAATAAAGCTATACTACATGCATATATGGCTGGTGGAAAGCTCTATGGTTACAGTTTTTGCATAAAGCCAATTTTTCCCTATTGCAAAGGAATAAATTTTATTTAACTATCATGGTGGTTGTTAAACATTGAGAAGATAGACATCCTCTCAATCCCAATTAAGTATCATTATTAAAACCCAACAAAATTAATTTAGAGTAACATGATGAGATTCACATGATAATCCAAGTACTAGATACTCAAGATGTCCATAACCGGGGACACGGCTAGCCATGATTAGTTTATACACTCTGCAGAGGTTTGCGCACTTTTCCCCACAAGACTCGATCTCCTCCGTTGGGATTCTCGCACTACATGATGTTTGAGAAACAGATGACCAAGATATAGTCTTTCAGAAGCGCTTGCACCTTACGAACGAGTAGACCGTACCAACCTACATCCCCTACATCTGCTAGTCTACCACTGTAAGAGTTCACATGACTTAGTCAACTATGCTAGAACCCATAGTAGCTTGTGGCTGCACACGGAAGTTTCTAGTATGAATAATCTCATGATCCCTTTGAGCCTGGGTGGCGGTCCAAAAGAAAAACAGGTAATCGCTGGAATACCCAGGTGCCTCAATCCACCCAGATGTGTGTTTAAGTTGCCACCTTAGATAAACCATTAATTTAACAATCTCACATCTGCCATGGATACACTCACTCAATCCACGTCTACTAGCATAGCATGGCATAATAAGCAAACGTAGAAGTAACCCCCAAAGGTTTGAATATAAAACAGGTAATAGGTACTACCTCGTCTACTTCCCAAACCCACAATTTAATTAGATCCTAATCATGCAATGGTGTGAGATTGATCTAATGCAATAAAAACCGGGTAGTAGGAGGTATGATCAAATTGTTACTTGCCTTGCTGATGATCCGTGAAATCTAGCGATTCAAAGTAGCAAGCGGTGCACTCCGGGTACTCTATCGCAAACAAACAAGCATACAATAAGTATTCATCTAACGCACAAGTAAAACTCGAATAAGAGATCTAACCAGATAGTTCAACTTAAGAACTCCAGTTGGCAAAAAGAATCAAATCAAACGAAGCAACGAAAGACAAATGGAAAACAAAAGAAGCTCTGTTTACTAATGTGAATCTACGTCAAATTTTACTGAAGAAAAAATTTGTTTGAGTTGGTTAAACGGAAAGAGGGTTTCGAGACAAAACTCCAAGCACTTAAATCGCCTGATTCCGATAAACGAGCGAAAAGTTAAAATAGAATGAGAATCGAATCAGAAATTGTGATCAGAAATAATCGCGGAATAATCCGAGAAAAATAAAAACGACGAATAGAATAACGAACGAACGTTCATTTTCTGAAACTAAATGATGAACGCGTTCGTTAAAACGAACGGACGAGCGAACGCTCGCTAAATAAATAAAACGAAAAAAACTGATCTATTTAAAAAATGAAAACTAGGGTTTAAAAAACAAATCGGTTATTCTCAGAAAACCGGGCGGTGGAGCGGCTACCTCGGCTCGATTCGGCGAGGCTCCGGCGGGGCTTCCGGTGGGCAGTAGCGGCGGCAGCGGGGCGGCGGCGGCGGCGTGCGGCACGGCGCAGGCGGCGTGCGGCGGCAGCGGCGGCGGGGCTGCGTGGGCGGCGGCGGGTGGCAACTCGGGGCTCCGAGGGGGCCCCGGGATGGCTATTTAAGAGAGGGGGCGGCCTTGCTTGGGGAGGGAGTCGGCGGCGGAAGCGTGCCAGGCCCGGTATCCCCGAGTGCGGCGGCAGCTCGGCGAGGGAGGCGGTGGCCTGGCGGGCCGGCCTGGCTCGGCTGGGCCTTTGGCCCAGTCGGGCGCGGGGGTTTTTTTAAAAACAATTTCGCCGAAACTAAGAAAAATTCTAGAATAATAAATAAAAATCTAAAATTGCCAAAACAATTTTTCACCGTCTAAATAAAATATTTAAAACAAGATGAATATTTTCTTGGCCCTAAATGCAATTTTTGAAAACGTGCAATTTTTCCTAAATTCAAATAAAACCACGGAAAACTCCAGAATAAAATGTTATTTGATTTTTTTTATTTAAATCCTCAATATTTCTTTATTTTGGGAAAGTCCTTTTATTCCCTCTCTCATATTTTTATAATAGAAATAATTGAAGATATAATAAATAAAATCAAATGATCCTATTTTCAAAATTTGAGAAAACTCAAATATGAAAAGAACGAAATCCCCAACTCTCTCCGTGGGTCCTTGAGTTGCGTAGAATTTCTAGGATCAACCCAAAATGCAAATAAATATGATATGCAGTGATGATCTATTGTATAACATTCCAAATTGAAAATTTGGGATGTTACAAACCTACCCCCCTTAAGATGAATCTCGCCCTCGAGATTCGGGTTGTCTAGAAAATAGGTGAGGGTGGTCCTTCAGCAAATCTTCCTCTCGCTCCCAGGTGGCTTCATCCTCCGGGTGGTGGCTCCACTGAACTTCGCAAAATTCGATAACCTTGCTGCGGGTTAATTACTCGGCTGGCATACTCAAGAATCTTAACCGGTTTCTCCTCATAGGTCAAATCACTGTCCAACTGAATCACTTCCAGCGGCACTGTATCTCTCAGTGGTATATCAGCCATCTCCGCGTGGCACTTCTTTAACGTGGAACATGTCGTGAACTCCTGACAATACTTCAGGCAATTCCAACTTATAAGCTACTTCTCCCATACGCTCCAAAACCTTGTATGGTCCTACAAAACGTGGCGCTAACTTTCCCTTAACTCCAAAGCGCTTAACTCCTCGAAGTGGAGATACTCGAAGATAAACTCGGTCTCCGACTTCCTAAACTGTCTCCTTGCGTTTAGAATCTGCGTCGCTCTTCTACCTGGACTGGGCTACCTTGAGCCTATCGAGAATCAATTTCACCTTCTGTTCAGACTCCATAATCAGATCCGGTCCAAACAACTGTTGGTCTCCAACTTCATCCCATGACAACGGGGTTCTGCACCTTCTTCCGTACAAGGCTTCAAAAGGGGCCATCTTCAAACTGGATTGATAACTGTTGTTGTAAGAGAACTCTACATATGGCAAATTGTCGTCCCAACTAGATCCATAATCTAGCGCACAAGCTCTTAGCATATCCTCCAAAATCTGATTGACTCTCTCGGTCTGTCCATCTGTCTGCGGATGGAAAGCTGTGCTGAATTCTAGCCTGGTACCCAAAGTTTCGTGCAACTGATTCCAGAACTTTGAGGTAAATTGGGTTCCTCTATCTGATACAACGCTCCTTGGAACTCCATGCAGACATACGATCCTGGTCATGTATATCTTTGCCAACTTGGCACTAGTATAGGTAGTCTTCACTTGGATGAAATGAGCTACCTTTGTCAAACAATCGACTACTACCCAAATCGAGTCATAGCCTGAACGAGTTCTGGGAAAACCTGTAATAAAATCCATGCCTAGCTTATCACACTTCCATTCGGGTATTGGCAATGGCTGTAGCAATCCGGCTGGCTTCTGATGCTCTGCCTTTACTCTCTGACATACATCACAAACTGCTACATACTCCGTGATATCCTTCTTCATTCCGGTCCACCAGAAAATATCCTTCAAATCCAGATACATCTTGGTATTTCCTGGGTGAATCGAATATGGTGAATCTTGGGCCTCTTGCAGAATCAACTTCCTGATCTCTGGGTCATTGGGCACTTAAATACGGTCTTCAAACCATAGGGTATCGTTCTCATCCTCACGAAATCCTTTAGCTTTTCTTTGCTCATTTTCTCCTTAATAGAAGAAATATCCTTGTCAGTCTTCTAGGCTTCTCTGATCTTATCCATCAAAGTAGACTGAATCTCCAATACTGCTACATAGCCTCTCGAAACTATCTCCAAACATAGCTCACGAAGATTCTCGGCTAACTCTCTTGGTAAACCTCCCGTCATTAAGGTGTTGGCGTTACTTTTATGGCTCAACGCATCAGCTACTACATTAGCCTTTCCAGGGTGATAATGCAATCACATATCATAATCCTTGATGAGCTCTAACCATCTCCTTTGCCCGAGATTTAACTCCTTCTGCGTGAAGATGTACTTCAAACTCTTGTGATCCGTGTACACCTCACAATGGTTTCGAATGAGAAAATGTCTCCAAGTCTTCAACGCATGCACTACAGCTGCTAACTCCAAATCATGTGTGGCATAATTCAACTCATGGGGCTTAAGCTGTCGTGAGGCATATGAAACAACTCTTCCATCCTGCATAAGCACTGCTCCAAGTCCTCGACATGAACCGTCGCAATACACCTCATAATCCTTGGTCTGATCTGGCAAAATCAACACTGGTGATGTAACCAAACGTTTCTTCAACTCCTGGAAACTAGCCTCACATTCTTCAGTCCATTTGAACTTGGTATCTTTCTTCAAAAATTCCGTCATAGGCTTCACAATCTTTGAGAAATTTTCAATGAATCTCCGGTAGTATCCTGCGAGTCCAAGAAAACTCCGGATCTCTCCAACTGTTGTTGGGGCTTCCCAATTTGTCACAGCGTCAACCTTGGTGGGATCTACGGCTATACCTTCTCCAGATATAACGTGTCCGAGGAATCCAACTTCCTTCAACCAAAACTCACATTTGCTAAACTTGGCGTATAACTGATGTTCTCTGAGCTTTCCAAGTACCAAACGCAAATGCTCCTTATGCTCCTCTTCATTCTTCAAGTAAACTAGGATATCATCAATGAACATGATACGTCTCCAACGTATCTATAATTTTTGATTGCTCCATGCTATATTATCTACTGTTTTGGGCAAAATTGGGCTTTATTATCCACTTTTATATTATTTTTGGGACTAAACTATTAACCCGAGGCCCAGCCCAGATTTGCTGTTTTATGCCTATTTTAGTGTTTTGAAGAAAAGGAATATCAGACGGAGTCAAAACGGAACGAAATCAACTGGAGAAGTTATTTTTGGAAGGAAACACACCTGATGGACTTGGACCCCGCGTCAGAAGATATGGGAGCTGCCCACGAGGGCGGGAGGTGCGCCCACCCCCCTAGGGCGCGCCCCCTGCCTCGTGGGGCCCTCGTGGCTCCCCTGACGTGCTTCTTCTGCCTATATAAGTCCATATACCTTAAAACTTCCAGAATAGAGATTAGATCGGGAGTTCTGCCGCCAAAAGCCTCCATAGCCACCAAAAGTCAATCGGGACCCTGTTCCGGCCTCCTGCCGGAGGGGGGGAACCCTCACCAGTGGCCATCTTCATCATCCCGGTGCTCTCCATGACGAGGAGGGAGTAGTTCTCCCTCGGGGCTGAGGGTATGTATCAGTAGCTATGTGTTTGATCTCTCTCTCTCTCGTGTTCTTGAGATGATACGATCTTGATGTATCACGAGCTTTGCTATTATAGTTGGATCCTATGTTTCTCCTCCCCCTCTTCTCTCTTGTAATGAATTGAGTTTTCCCTTTGGAGTTATCTTATCGGATTGAGTCTTTAAAGACTTGAGAACACTTGATGTATGTCTTGGTGATCAACTTGCGGGTTTCGTGACATTGGGAACCTATGCATAGGGGTTGGCACACGTTTTCGTCGTGATTCTCCGGTAGAAACTTTGGGGCACTCTTTGAGGTCCTTTGTGTTGGTTGAATAGATGAATCTGAGATTGTGTAATGCATATCGTATAATCATACCCACGGATACTTGAGGTGACAATGGAGTATCTAGGTGACATTAGGGTTTTGGTTGATTTGTATCTTAAGGTGTTATTCTAGTACGAACTCTAGGGCTGTTTGTGACACTTATAGGAATAGCCCAACGGATTGATTGGAAAGAATAACTTTGAGGTGGTTTCGTACCCTACCATAATCTCTTTGTTCGTTCTCTGCTATTAGTGACTTTGGAGTGACTCTCTGTTGCATGTTGAGGGATAGTTATGTGATCCAATTATGTTAGTATTGTTGAGGGAACTTGCACTAGCGAAAGTATGAACCCTAGGCCTTATTTCCACGCATTGCAATACCGTTTACGCTCACTTTTATCATTAGTTACCTTGCTGTTTTTATAATTTCAGATTACAAATACCTTTATCTACTATCCATATACCACTTGTATCACCATCTCTTTGTCGATCTAGTGCACCTATACAATTTACCATTGTATTGGGTGTGTTGGGGACACAAGAGACTCTTTGTTATTTGGTTGCAGGGTTGCTTGAGAGAGACCATCTTCATCCTACACCTCCTACGGATTGATAAACCTTAGGTCATCCACTTGAGGGAAATTTGCTACTGTCCTACAAACCTCTGCACTTGGAGGCCCAACAACATCTACAAGAAGAAGGTTGTGTAGTAGACATCAGAACACTATGACGAACTTGTCCAAGAACTCCATAAATACTTTGTTCATCATGTTCATAAAATATTCAGGTGCGTTAGTCAGACCAAATGACATATCGGTATACTCATATAGCCCATACCTGGTGGTAAATGTCGTCTTAGGTATATCCTGTTCTCAAATCTTCAACTGGTGGTATCCTGATCGCAGATCGATCTTGGAAAATACCTTAGCTCCTTGCAATCGATCAAACAGATCATTGATCATCGATAGTGGGTACTTGTTCTTGATGGTTACTTCATTCAATCCTCGATAATCAACAACCATCCTTAATGATCCATCCTTCTTCTCCACTAGAAGTACCGGAGATCCCCAAGGTGAAGAACTTGGGCGAATATAACCCTTATCCAATAACTCTTTAATCTACTTCTTAATCTCCTCCAAATCCTTTGCGGGCATCCTGTATGGTCTCTTAGATATTGGCCCTATGCCTGGCAAAAGTTCAATCAAAAACTCAATATCTCTATCCGGTGGCATGCCTGGCAACTCCTCTGGAAATACATCAGGGAAATCCTTTACTAGTGGTACTTCCTCCTGCACAACTCCTGTTAAGGAATTTACTTGAGTCCTCTTTGGCACATGTCGGGATACATACTTGATCCTTCTTCCTTCTGGCGTTGTAAGCAAAATTGACTTACTAGCGCATTCAATATTCCCTTCATACTTCGATAACCAATCCATGCCTAAAATCACATCCAATCCTTGGGATTCCAATACTATTAGGTCCGAGGGAAACACATAGTTACCAATCCCTAATGGTAACCGATCGCACCATAGACTAGCCATATACTCTGCTCCAGGCGAGGTTACTAACATGGGTGACCTAAGGGCTTGGGTTGTCAGTTTATACTTAGCCACAAATCCCCTTGAGATGTATGAATGCGATGCACCAGTATAAAAAAGAATGAGTGCAATAAATGACTTAACCAAAAACTTACCGATTACTGCATCCGGCTGCTCTTCAACCTCCTCCACGTTAACGTGGTTCACCTGTCCCCTATTAAAAGGGTCCGGCTTCATACCAGAGCTTCCATTGCCATTTCCATTCTGGGATTCAGGACATTCATTGGCATAATGTCCGGTCTTCTAGCACTTAAAACAAGTGACTTGGCTCAGGTCTCTCTTGGCTGGGGTTGATGGGTTGGTGCGGTTCTGGCCATTGCTTCCTCCATTCCCATTACCATTCTTGGGGCCATTATGGTCATGCGAGCTACCTCCTCCATGGGTATGCTGAAAATGTCCTCCTGGTCTAGGGGTAAAACGTGGCTTCTGCTGAACTCCAGAATTGTACTTCCCTTGTCCATACTTCCTCTTGCGGTTCTCAATTTGCTGCTGCTTCCCTTCAATCATAAGAGCACGATCTACCAACTCCTGGTAGTTGTTGAAGGTTGCTACCATCAACTGCATGCTCAACTCATCATTCAGTCCATCCAGAAACTTCTCCTGTTTAGCTGCATCCATAGCAACGTCATCTAGGGCATAACGTGCTAGCTTACTAAAGTCCTCCACATACTGGCCAACTGTCCGTCCTCCTTGGCGCAAGTTGCGAAACTCAGGCTTCTTCATGGCCATAGCTCCTACTGAAACATGGGCAGTACGGAAAGCTTGCTGAAACTGGTCCCATGTGATAGGGTCGATAGGGAAATTGGCTATGAAATTCTCCCACCATGACATTGCGGGTCCTTCAAGCTGATGTGCGGCAAACTTCACCTTTTCCGCATCTGTGCATCCTGCCGTGGTCAACTCCCTAGCTGTCTTGCGGAGCCAATCATCTGCTACTATCGGCTCGGTGCTACTAGAGAACATTGGCGGATTCAGCCTAAGAAAACGGGCTAAGTGATCAACAGGTGGTGGTGGTGGGTTGTTGTTGTTGTTCCCCTGATTCTGATTCTGGACTAGCAACTGCATCAATGTGTTCTGCTGCTGGATCACCTGAGTGAGCTCCGGTGGGAAGGTAAATCTGGGGTCACGTCTCGGAGGCATCTGGGGTTTAGAAAAGATGAGATTAAGAATAGAGGGGTCTAGAGAGAAAACACTACCCATATGCACATGAGGCAAAAGCAAATAATTCACTTCATTCAATCAATCAAACAAGGGCATACAATCAATCTAACTATCGCAGAAGTGCTCGGACTACTATATTTAAATGGTGGACTACTACTACTGTTGGGGTGGTCTACTAGAAATATTCTTCGGTTGCAGACTCCATGATATCTGCTCCAGCTTCATCAACATAGTCATCATCACTATCATCTGGATCCGAGTCGGTGTCGTCGATGATGATGTAGTCTTCAGGGTGAATCTCCTTGGGTTCTTCGTCTTCTTCTACTATTGTAGGGCCTCCCATAAATATTCCGATCTTCTTGATCAAGTCGTCATTCTTCTCCACTAGTACTTCGATTTCCTCTTCATAGTCTTCACGTGTAGCCTTGAGTTCTTCATCCAGTTCCATGATTCTTGTTCTTGCCTTCTTTAGATCTATCATGTCGGTGCACATCTGGTTCTCCTGACGTCGAATGTGCTGGTTCAACTCCTGGATAAAAGCTGCAATTGATCTATCCTTCTAGGTGCTGATCATCTCCCAGTGCTCATCTCGGCACCCACAAATCTGGTAGATAGTATCCTTGAGATCATTGCGGTAAACTTCTCAAATGCGTCCCATGGCGATGTGAGCTTCCATGCTCCTTCCTAGACTCCACGTCGGTGCATCAAAGGAAAACTCTATGGGCTCGGTGACTGGCATGAACGTCCTTCCTGGAACTTGAACTTGAATCATCCAGCGCTCCTCTTCAGGTAAAGTGGTGTTGTAGGTTCCGGTGAAGCTTGGTACTCCGATGTTCAGGTACTTAGTGACTTCCTTCAGGTGACGTCCAAAGGGTGTATCTTCATCCGGCTGTGTGAACTTGTTCCTTGCATCCGCCATCCTAAAAGAGTAGAAAAGATGAGGAGTCGGAATGAGAAGAGCGAGTAGTGATCTAGGGCTTTAGCTTAGTGGTCGTGTCCTACAGTCAGTGTGTGCTTTGATACCATCTTGTAGCGACCAAACCTCAAACGGTCCAATCTCTATGCTCCGGTGTCATCCCTGGATCAGTAATGCTGACACCACACAGTACTTGAAGGATTTATAACAGAGTAGCAATCACACACTTATTACATCGAGCGTCTCAAAAGAGAACTTATTACAAAAAAATATGGTTTAAGGCCATCTAATAACGATAACAGCGGAAGGCTTGGAAGATAAGTGAGTCCATCAACTCCAACGGCATCACTGAGTATAGAACAATGACCTAAAGGCACCTTACTCATCGTCTGAAAAGTCTGCAACATGAACATTGCAGCACGAAATGGGTCAGCACATGGAATATGCTGCCAATGTAACACATAGAGAGTAATGAAAGAATAAAGCTATACTACATGCATATATGGCTGGTGGAAAGCTCTATGGTTACAGTTTTTGCATAAAGCCAATTTTTCCCTATTGCAAAGGAATAAATTTTATTTAACTATCATGGTGGTTGTTAAACATTGAGAAGATAGACATCCTCTCAATCCCAATTAAGTATCATTATTAAAACCCAACAAAATTAATTTAGAGTAACATGATGAGATTCACATGATAATCCAAGTACTAGATACTCAAGATGTCCATAACCGGGGACACGGCTAACCATGATTAGTTTATACACTCTGCAGAGGTTTGCGCACTTTTCCCCACAAGACTCGATCTCCTCGGTTGGGACTCTCGAACTACATGATGTTTGAGAAACGGATGACCGAGACATAGTCTTTCAGAAGAACTTGCACCTTACGAACATGTAAACCGTACCAACCTACATCCCCTACATCTGCTAGTCTACCACTGTAAGAGTTCGCACGACTTAGTCAACTATGCTAGAGCCCATAGTAGCTTGTGGCTACACACGGAAGTTTCTAGTATGAATAATCTCATGATCCCTTTGAGCCTGGGTGGCGGTCCAAAAGAAAAACAGGCAATCGCTGGAATACCCAGGTGCCTCAATCCACCTAGATGTGTGTTTAAGTTGCCACCTTAGATAAAACATTAATTTAACAATCTCACATCTGTCATGGATACACTCACCCAATCCACGTCTACTATCATAGCATGGGATAATAAGCAAACATAGAAGTAACTCCCAAAGGTTTTATCATAAAATAGGTAATAGGTACTACCTCATCTACTTCCCAAACACACAATTTAATTAGATCCTAATCATGCAATGGTGTGAGGATTGATCTAATGCAATAAAACTGGGTAGTAGGAGGTATGATCAAAGTGTTACTTGCCTTGTTGATGATCCGTGAAACCTAGCGATTCAAGGTAGCAAGCGGCACACTCCGGGTACTCTATCGCAAACAAACAAGCTTACAATAAGTACTCATCTAATGCACATGTAAAACTCGAATAAGAGATCTAACTAGATAGTTCAAATTAAGAACTCTGGTTGGCAAAAATTATCAAATCAAACGAAGCAACAAAAGACAAATGGCAAACGAGACAAGCTCCGTTTACTAATCTGAATCTAGGTCAAATTTTACTGAGGAAAAAATTTGTTTGAGTTGGTTAAACGGAAAGAGGGTTTCGATACGAAACTCCGGGCGCTTGAATCGCATGATTCCGATAAATGAGCGAAAAGTTAAACTAGAACGAGAATCGGATCAGAAATCGCAATCAGAAATAATCACGGAATAATCCGAGAAAAAAGAAAAATGACGAACAGATTAACGAACGAACGTTCGTTTTCTGGAACTAAACGATGAACATGTTCATTAAAACGAACGGACGAGCAAACGCTTGCTAAATAAAAAACCAGAAAAAACCGATCTATTTTAAAAAAACGAAAACTAGGTTTTCAAAAAAACAAATCGGTTTTTCTTAGAAAACTGGGCGGCGGGGCGGCTACTTTGGCTCGGTCCGGCGGGGCTCCGGTGGGGCTTCCGGTGGGTAGCAGCGGCGGCGGGGCGGCGGCAGCGGCGGCTACCTCGGCTCGGTCCAGCGGGGCTCCGGCGAGGCTTCCGGTGGGCAGCAGCGGCGGCGGGGCGGTGGCAGCAGCGGCGGTGACGTGCGGCATCAGCAGCGGCGGGGCGGCGGGGCTGCGTGGGCGGCAGCGGGTGGCGACTCGGGGCTCCCAAGGGGCCCCGGGGTGGCTATTTAAGAGAGGGGGCGGCCTTGCTTGGGGAGGGGGTAGGCGGCAGAGGCGTGCCCAGCTCGGTCTCCCCGAGTCCGGCAGCATGTCGGCGAGGGAGGCGGTGGCCTGGCGGGCCGGCCTGGCTCGGCTTGGCCTTCGGCCCAGTCGGGCACGGGGGTTTTAAAAAAAAGCAATTTCGCCGAAACTAAGAAAACTTCTAGAAAAATAAATAAAAATCTAAAATTGCCAAAACAAATTTTCACCGTCTAAATAAAATATTTAGAACAGGATGAACATTTTCTTGGCCCTAAATGCAATTTTTGAAAATGTGCATTTTTTCCTAAATTCAAATAAAACCACGAAAAACTCCAGAATAAAACCGTATTTGATTTTTTTATTTAAATCCTCAATATTTATTTATTTTGGAAAATTCCTTTTATTCCCTCTCTCATATTTTTATAATAGAAATAATTGAAGATATAATAAATAAAATCAAATGATCCTATTTTCAAAATTTGAGAAAACTCAAATATGAAAAGAACGAAATCCCCAACTCTCTCCGAGGGTCCTTGAGTTGCGTAGAATTTCCAGGATCAACCCAAAATGCAAATAAATATGATATGCAGTGATGATCTATTGTATAACATTCCAAATTGAAAATTTGGGATGTTACAGTTTCCCCTCTATGTGCTTAAAATTTTGAAGTTATGCTTGTTTTACCTTCCTATGCAAGTTGATTCTTATTCCCACAAGTTGTTTGCTCACAAAATCCCTATGCATAGGAAGTATGTTAGACTTAAATGTGCTAGTCATATTCTTCATGATGCTCTCTTTATGTTTCAATTCTTATCTTATATGTGAGCATCATTGAAATCATCATGCCTAGCTAGGGGCATTAAACGATAGCACTTGTTGGGAGGCAACCCAACTTTATTTGTGTTCCTTGCTTTTTGTTCCTGTTTAGTAATAAATAATTCATCTAGCCTCTGATTGGATGTGGTTTTATGCTTTTAATTAGTGTTTGTGCTGAGTAGAACCTTTGGGAAGACTTGGGGAAGTCTTGTTGATCTTGCTGTAAAAAACAGAAACTTTAGGGTTCACGAGAATTGCTGCCGTTTTTATTTGGAAAGTGATATTTAGTTAATCATTTTTTCAGATGATTAATAGATAAATTACTCAGGTCCAGCAATTTATTTGAGAATTTTATGAGTTCCAGAAGTATACGTTTGATCCAGATTACTACAGACTGTTCTGTTTTTGACAGATTCTGTTTTTCATGTGTTGTTTACTTATTTTGATGAATCTATGGCTAGTAATAAAATAGTTTATAAACCATAGAGAAGTTGGAATACAGTAGATATTACACCAATATGAATTTAGAATGAGTTCATTACAGTACCTTATGATGGTGATTTATTTTCTTATACTAACGGAGCTTACGAGTTTTCTGTTAAGTTTTGTGTTGTGAAGTTTTCAAGTTTTGGGTAAGGATTCGATGGTCTATGGAATAATGAGTGGCAAGAGACTAAGATTGGAGATGCCCAAGGCATCCCAAGGTAATATTTCAAGAAGTCTCAAGCATCTAAGCTTGGGGATGCCCCGGTTGGCATCCCACCTTTCTTCTTCAACAACTGTGGGTTAGTTTCGGTTGATCCTAAGTTTTTGCTTCTTCACGTGATGTTTGCCATTATTAGAATGTCATTTTATTTTTCTTTGCTTGCTGTTTGAAGAAAATACCAAGATATGAAATTATTAAATGTTAGATAGTCTTCACATAGTTGCATAATTATTCAACTACTCATTGATCTTCACTTATATCTTTCGGAGTAGTTTGTTGTTGCTCTAGTGCTTCACTTATATCTTTTTAGAGCACGGTGGTGGATTTGTTTTATAGAAACTATTGATCTCTCATGCTTCACTTAGATTATTTTGAGAGTCTTAAATAGCATGGTAGTTTTCTTAATAATCCTAATATGCTAGGGATTCAAGATTAGTAAAAAATTCCTATGAGTGTTTTGAATACTAAGAGAAGTTTGATTCTTGATGATTGTTTTGAGATATGGAGGTAATAATATCAAAAGTCATGATAGTAGAGTAGTTGTGAATTTGAGAAATACTTTTGTTGAAGTTTACAAGTCACGTAGCATGCACGTATGGTAAATGTTATGTAACAAATTTGAAACATGAGGTGTTATTTGATTGTCTTCCTTATGAGTGGCGGTCGGGGACGAGCGATGGTCTTTTCCTACCAATCTATCCCCCTAGGAGCATGCGCATAGTACCGAGGTTTTTGATGACTTGTAGATTTTTTTAGTAAGTATGTGAGTTCTTTATGACTAATGTTGAGTCCATGGATTATACGCACTCTCACCCTTCCATCCTTGCTAGCCTCTTCGGTAGCGTGCATTCCCCTTTCTCACATTGAGAGTTGGCGCAAACTTCACCGGTGCATCCAAACCCCGTGATATGATACGCTCTTTCACACATAAACCTCCTTATATCTTCCTCAAAACAGCCACCATACCTACATATTATGGCATTTCCATAGCCATTCCGAGACATATTGCCATGCAACTTTCCACCATTCCGTTTATCATGACACATTCATCATTGTCATATTGCTTAGCATGATCATGTAGTTGACATAGTATTTGTGGCAAAGCCACCATTCATAATTATTTCATACATGTCACTCTTGGTTCATTGCATATCCCGGTACACCAACAGAGGCATTAATATAGAGTCATACTTTGTTCTAGTATCGAGTTGTAATCATTGGCTTGTAAATAAATAGAAGTGTGATGATCATCATTTTCTAGAGCATTGTCCCAAGTGAGGAATAAAAAAAGAGAAAGGCCATAAAAAAGGGAGAAGGCCCAAAAAAGAAGAGAAAGGCCATAAAAAAGAGAAGGCCCAAAAAATGAGAGAAAAAGAGAGAAGGGACAATGCTACTATCCTTTGCCACACTTGTGCTTCAAAGTAGCACCATAATCTTCATGATAGAGAGTCTCTTGTTTTGTCACTTTCTTATACTAGTGGGAGTTTTTCATTATAGAACTTGGCTTGTATATTCCAACAATGGGCCTCCTCAAGTGCCCTAGGTCTTCGTGAGCAAGCAAGTTGGATGCACACCCACTTAGTTTCTTTTGTTGAGCTTTCATACATTTATAGCTCTAGTGCATCCGTTGCATGGCAATCCCTACTCCTTGCATTAACATCAATCGATGGACATCTCCATAGCTCATTGATTAGCCTCTTTGATGTGAGACTTTCTCCTTTTGTCTTCTCCACATAACCCCTATCATCATATTCTATTCCACCCATAGTGCTATATCCATGGCTCGCGCTCATATATTGCATGAAGGTTTATGAGTTTGAGATTACTAAAGTATGAAATGATTGCTTGGCTTATCATCGGGGTTGTGCATGATGAGAGCATTCTTGTGTGAAGAAAATGGAGCATGACTATATGATTTTGTAGGGATGAACTTTCTTTGGCCATGTTATTTTGAAAAGACATGATTGCTTAGTTAGTATGCTTGAAGTATTATTACTTTTATGTCAATATGAACTTTTATCTTGAATCTTATGGATCTGAATATTCATGCCACAATTAAGAAGAATTACATTGAAATTATGCCAAGTAGCACTCCGCATCAAAAAATCTGTTTTTATCATTTACCTACTCGAGGACGAGCAGGAATTAGGCTTGGGGATGCTGGTACGTCTCCAACGTATCTATAAATTTTGATTGCTCCATGCTATATTATCTACTGTTTTGGAAGTTTATGGGCTTTATTATACACTTTTATATCATTTTTGGGACTAACCTATTAACCCTGAGCCTAGTGCCAGTTTCTGTTTTTACCTTGTTTTAGAGTATCGCAGAAAAGGAAAATCAAACGGAGTCCAATTGACCTGAAACTTCACGGAACTTATTTTTGGATCAGAAGAAGCCCAGAAGACTTGGAGTGCACATCAGGGGACCTTCGAGGAGGCCACGAGGTAGGGGGGCGCGCCCACCCCCCTAGGGCGCGCCCTCCACCCTCGTGGCCCCCCTTACGTACTTCTTCCGCCTATATATTTCCATATACCCTAAAAACATCCGGGAGCACAATAGATCGGGAGTTCCGCCGCAAGAATCTTCCGTAGCCACCGAAAGCCAATCTAGACCCATTCCGGCACCCTGCCGGAGGGGGGAATCCCTCTCCGGTGGCCATCTTCATCATCCCGGTGCTCTCCATGACGAGGAGGGAGTAGTTCTCCCTCGGGGCTGAGGGTATGTACCAGTAGCTATGTGTTCGGTCTCTCTCTCTCTCTCTCTCTCTCTCTCTCTCATGTTCTTGATTTGGCACGATCTTGATGTATCGCGTGCTTTGCTATTATAGTTGGATCTTATGTTTCTCCTCCCCCTCTACTCTCTTGTAATGGATTGAGTTTCCCCTTTGAAGTTATCTTATCGGATTGAGTCTTTAAAGATTTGAGGACACTTGATGTATGTCTTGCCGTGCGTATCTGTGGTGACAATGGGATACCACGTGATTCACTTGATGTATGTTTTGGTGATCAACTTCCGGGTTCCGCCCATGAACCTATGCATAGGGGTTGGCACACGTTTTCGTCGTGATTCTCTGGTAGAACTTTGGGGCACTCTTTGAGGTCCTATGTGTTGGTTGAATAGATGAATCTGAGATTGTGTGATGCATATCGTATAATCATACCCACGATACTTGAGGTGACATTGGAGTATCTAGGTTACATTAGGGTTTTGGTTGATTTGTGTCTTAAGGTGTTATTCTAGTACGAACTCTAGGGTTGTTTGTGACACTTATAGGAATAGCCCAACAGATTGATTGGAAAGAATAACTTTGAGGTGGTTTCGTACCCTACCATAATATCTTCATTCGTTCTCCTCTATTAGTGACTTTGGAGTGACTCTTTGTTGCATGTTGAGGGATAGTTATGTGATCCAATTATATTATCATTGTTGAGGGAACTTACACTAGCGAAAGTATGAACCCTAGGCCTTGTGTCAACACATTGCAATACCGTTTACGCTCACTTTTATCATTAGTTACCTTTCTGTTTTTATATTTTCAGATTACAAATACCATTATCTACTATCCATATACCACTTTTATCACCATCTCTTCGCCGAACTGGTGCACCTATACAATTTACCATTTTATTGGGTGTGTTGGGGACACAAGAGACTCTTTGTTATTTGGTCGCAGGGTTGCTTGAGAGAGACCATATTCATCCTACGCCTCCTACGGATTGATAAACCTTAGGTCATCCACTTGAGGGAAATTTGCCACTGTCCTACAAACCTCTGCACTTGGAGGCCCAACAACGTCTACAAGAAGAAGGTTGTGTAGTAGACATTAGAGCATAGCCAGACTATACGATTTTGTAGGGATAGCTTTCTTTGGCCATGTTATTTTGAAAAGACATGATTGCTTTATTAGTAGGCTTGAAGTATTATTGTTTTTATGTCAAATGATAGACTATTGCTTTAAAATCACTCGTATCTTAATATTCATGCCATGATTAGATTACATGATCAAGATTATGCTAGATAGCATTCCACATCAAAAATTATATTTTTATCATTTACCTACTCGAGGACGAGTAGGAATTAAGCTTGGGGATGCTGATATTTCTCCGTCGTATCTATTATTTTTTATTGTTCCATGCCAATATTCTACAACTTTCATATACTTTTGGCAACTTTTTATACTATTTTTGGGACTAACATATTGATCCAGTGCCCAGTGCCAGTTCCTGTTTGTTCCATGTTTTTTGTTTCCCAGAATATCCATATGAAACAGAGTCCAAACGGGATAAAAATTGATAGAGATTTTTTTGGAATATATATGATTTTTGGGAAGAAAAATCCACGCGAGACGGTGCCCGAGGTGACCACGAGGCAGGGGGCGCGCCTGCCCCCTGGGTTTGCCCCTGACCCTCGTGGGCCACCTGTAAGGCGGTTGATGCCCTTCTTTCGCCACAAGAAAGCTAATATCCGGATAGAGATAGTGTTAAAATTTCAGCCCAATCGGAGTTACGGATCTCCGGGAATATAAGAAACGGTGAAAGGGAAGAATCCGGGAATGCAGAAACAGAGAGAGACGGAGAGCCAGATCCAATCTCGGAGGGGCTCTCGCCCCTCCCATGCCATGGAGGCCAAGGACCAGAGGGGAAACCCTTCTCCCATCTAGGGTGGAGGTCAAGGAACAAGAAGACGAAGGGCCCCCTCTCCCCTTCTCTTCCGGTGGCGCCGGAACACTGCCGTGGCCATCATCATCATCACCGCGATCTACACCAACACCTCCACCATCTTCACCAACATCTCCATCACCTTCGCCCCTCTATCTATAGCGGTCCACTCTCCCGCAACCCGTTGTACCCTCTACTTGAACATGGTGTTTTATGCTTCATGTTATTATCCAATGATGTGTTGCCATCCTATGATGTCTGAGTAGATTTTTATTGTCCTATCGGTGGTTGATGAATTGCTATGTTTGATTTAATTTGCTTGTGGTTATGTTGCTATCCTTTGGTGCCCATCATATGATTGCGCGCGTGGGTCACACCCTAGGGTTAGTTGTATGTTGATAGGACTATGTATTGGAGGGCAAGAGTGACAGAAGCTTCAACCTAGCATAGAAATTGATGCATATGGGATTGAAGGGGGACCAATATACCTTAATGCTATGGTTGGGTTTTACCTTAATGAACATCAGTAGCTGCGGATGCTTGCTAATAGTTCCAATCATAAGTGCATAGAATTCCAAGTCAGGGATGACATGCTAGCAGTGGCCTCTCCCACATAATACTTGCTATCGGTCTAGTAAAGTAGTCAATTGCTTAGGGGCAATTTCGCAACTCCTACCACCACTTTTCCACACTCGCTATATTTACTTTATTGTTTCTTAATCTAAACAGACCCTACCTTTTATTTACTTGCTCTTTATTATCTTGCAAACCTATCCAACAACACCTACAAAGTACTTCTAGTTCAATACTTCTTCTAGGTAAAGAGAACGTCAAGCGTGCGTAGAGTTGTATCGGTGGTCGATAGAACTTGAGAGAATATTTGTTCTACCTTTAGCTCCTCGTTGGGTTCGACACTCTTACTTATCGAAAACTGTTGCGATGCCCTATACTTGTGGGTCATCACGGGACGTCACCGAGCTGAACATGTGTAGATCGCGGAGGTGTCGTACCTTCGGTGCTAGATCGCTCGATCGTGAAGACGTATGACTACATCAACCGCGTTGTCATAACGCTTCCGCTTACGATCGACGAGGGTACATAGACGATACTCTCCCCTCTCGTTGCTATGCATCACCATGATCTTGCGTGTGTGTAGATTTTTTTTGAAATTACTGCGTTCCCCAACAGTGGCATCCGAGCCAGGTTTATGCGTAGATGTTATATGCACGAGTTGTGGGCGTGGGTATATTACATATTGCCTGTTGTCACCAGTTTATTCTTGATTCAACGATATTGTTGGATGAAGCGGCCCAGACCAACATTACGCGTACGCATACGCGAGACTGGTTCTACCGACGTGCTTCGCACACAGGTGGCTAGTGGGTGTCTATTTCTCCAGCTTTAGTTGAATCGAATTCAATGAACAGGGTTCTTTCTGAAGATCAAAAAGAAATCACTATACCGCGTTGTGGTTTTTGATGCGTAGGTAAGACCGGTTCTTGCTCAGCCCGTAGCAGCCACGTAAAACTTGCAACAACAAAGTAGAGGACATCTAACTGTTTTTGCAGGGCATGTTGTGATGTGATATGGTCAAGACATGATGCTAAATTTTATTGTATGAGATGATCATGTTTTGTAACACAGTTATCGGCAACTGGTGGGAGCCATATGGTTGTCGCTTTATTGTATGAAATGCAATCGCCATGTAATTGCTTTACTTTATCACTAAGCGGTAGCGATAGTCGCAGAGGCAATAGTTGGCGAGACGACAACGATGCTTCGATGGAGATCAAGGTGTCACGCCGGTGATGATGGTGATCATGACGGTGCTTTGGAGATGTAGATCAAAGGCACAAGATGATGATGGCCATATCACTTATATTGATTGCATGTCATGTTTATCCTTTATGCATCTTATTTTGCTTAGTTCGACGGTAGCATTATAAGATTATCTCTCACTAAATTTCAAGGTATAAGTGTTCTCCCTGAGTATGCACGTTGCTACAGTTCATCGCATCGAGACACCACGTGATGATCGGGTGTGATAAGCTCTACGTTCACATAAAACGGTTTCAAGCCAGTTTTGCACACGCGGAATACTCGGGTTGAACTTGACGAGCCTAGAATATGGAGATATGGCCTCGGAACACTAGAGACCGAAAGGTCGAGCGTGAATCATATAGTATATATGATCAACATAGTTTAGTTGATATGCATCACGTGATCACTTAGATGATTAGAGAGATGTCTATCTGAGTGGGAGTTCTTAAGTAATTTGATTAATTGAACTTTAATTTATCATGAACTTAGTACCTGATAGTATTTTGCATGTCTATGTTGTTGTAGATAGATGGTCTGTGTTGTTGTTCCGTTGAATTTTAATGCGTTCCTAGAGAAAGCTAAGTTGAAAGATGATGGTAGCAATTACACGGACTGGGTCCGTAACTTGAGGATTATCCTCATTGCTGCACAGAAGAATTACATCCTCGAAGCACCGCTAGGTGACAACCCGCTGCAGGAGCAACGCCAGATGTTATGAATACCTGGCAGAGCAAAGCTGATGACTACTCGATAGTTCAGTGTGCCATGCTTTACAGCTTAGAACTGGGACTTCAACGACGTTTGGAACATCATGGAGCATATGAGATGTTCTAGGAGTTGAAGTTAATATTTCAAGCAAATGACCGGATTGAGAGATATGAAGTCTCCAATAAGTTCTACAGCTGCAAGATCGAGGAGAATAGTTCTGTTAGTGAACATATACTCGGAATGTCTGGGTACCACAACCACTTGACTCAACTAGGAATTAATCTTCCTGATGATAGTCTCATTGACATAGTTCTTCAATCACTGACACCAAGCTACAAGAGCTTCGTGATGAACAATAATATGCAGGGGATGGATAAGATGATTCCTAAGCTCTTCACAATGCTAAAGGTTGTGGAGGTAGAAATCAAGAAGGAGCATCAAGTGTTGATGGTCAACTAGACCACCAGTTTCAATAAAAAGGGTAAAGGGAAGAAGGGGAACTTCAAGAAGAACAGCAAGCCAATTGCTGCTCAAGTGAAGAAACCCAAGTCTGGACCAAAGCCTGAGATTGAGTGCTTCTACTACAAAGGAACTGGTCACTGGAAGCGGAACTGCCCCAAGTAATTGGCGGAGAAGAAGGATGGCAAAGTGAAAAGTATATTTGATATACATGTTATTGATGTATACCTTACTAATGCTCGCAGTAGTGCCTGGGTGTTTGATACTGGTTCAGTGGCTAACATTTGCAACTCGAAATAGGGGCTACAGATTAAGCGAAGATTGGCTAAGGACGAGATGACGATGCACGTGGGAAATGGTTCCAAAGTCGATGTGGACGCCGTCGGCACACTACCTCTACATCTACCTTCGGGATTAGTATTAGACCTAAATAATTGTTATTTGGTGCCAGCGTTGAGCATGAACATTATATCTGGATCTTGTTTGACGTGGGACGGTTATTCATTTAAATCAGAGAATAATGGTTGTTCTATTTATACGAGTAATATCTTTTATGGTCATGCACCCTTGATGAGTGGTCTATTTTTACTAAATCTTGATAGTAGCGATACACATGTTCATAGTATTGAAGCCAAAAGATGCATAGTTGATAATTATAGTGCATCTTATTTGTGGCACTACCGTTTAGGTCATATTGGTGCAAAGCGCATGAAGAAACTCCATTCTGATGGACTTCTGGAATCACTTGATTATGAATCACTTGGTACTTGCGAACCATGCCTCATGGGAAAGATGAGTAAAACTTCGTTCTCCGGAACAATGGAGCGAGCAACAGAGTTATTGGAAATCATACATACTGATGTATGTGGTCTAATGAACATTGAAGCTCGCGGCAGATATCGTTATTTTCTCACCTTCACATATGATTTGAGAAGATATGGGTATATCTACTTAATGAAACATAAGTTTGAAACATTTGAAATGTTCAAAGAATTTTAGAGTGAACTGGAAAATCATCGTAACAAGAAAATCAAGTTTCTACAATCTGATCGTGGAGGTGAATATTTGAGTTATGAGTTTGGACTTCATTTGAAACAATGTGGAATAGTTTCGCAAATCATGCCACCTGGAACACCACAGCGTAATGGTGTGTCCGAACGTCGTAATCGCACTTTACTAGATATGGTGTGATCTATGATGTCTCTCATTAATTTACCGCTATCATTTTCGGGTTACGCTTTAGAGACAGCAACATTCTCATTAAATAGGG
Source organism: Triticum dicoccoides (assembly GCF_002162155.2). NCBI lineage: Eukaryota > Viridiplantae > Streptophyta > Magnoliopsida > Poales > Poaceae > Triticum > Triticum dicoccoides. The sequence continues at coordinate 91,272,843 of NC_041382.1, read as the reverse complement.
CGCCATCTAAATCCGTCGAGACAACACCTTATGAACTGTGATTTGGCAAGAAACCCAAGTTGTCGTTTCTTAAAGTTTGGGGTTGCGATGCTTATGTGAAAAAGCTTCAACCTGATAAGCTCGAACCCAAATCGGAGAAATGTGTCTTCATAGGATACCCAAAGAAGACTATTGGGTACACCTTCTATCACAGATCCGAAGGCAAGATATTCATTTCTAAGAATGGATCCTTTCTAGAGAAGGAGTTTCTCTCAAAAGAAGTGAGTTGGAGGAAAGTAGAACTTGATGAGGTAATTGTACCTTCTCCCTTATTGGAAAGTAGTTCATCACTAAAATCAGTTCCAGTGATTCCTACACCAGTAAGAGAGGAAGCTAATGATGATGATCATGAAACTTCCGATCAAGTTACTACCGAACCTCATAGGTCAACCAGAGTAAGATCCGCCCCAGAGTGGTACGGTAATCATGTTCTGGAAGTCATGTTACTTGACCATGACAAACCTGCGAACTATGAGGAAGCGATGATGAGCCCAGATTCCACAAAATGGCTTGAAGCCATGAAATCTGAGATAGGATCCATGTATGAAAACAAAGTGTGGACTTTGGTTGACTTGCCTGATGATCAGCAGGCCATAGAGAATAAATGGATCTTCAAGAAGAAGACTGACGCTGACGGTAATGTTACTGTCTACAAAGCTCGACTTGTTGCGAAAGGTTTTCAACAAATTCAAGGAGTTGACTATGATGAGACCTTTTCACCCGTAGCGATGCATAAGTCCGTCCGAATCATGTTAGCAATTGCCGCATTTTATGATCATCAAATTTGGCAAATGGATGTCAAAACTGCATTCCTTAATGGATATCTTAAAGAAGAGTTGTATATGATGCAACCAGAAGGTTTTGTCGATCCAAAAGGTGCTAACAAAGTGTGCAAGCTCCAGCAATCCATTTATGGACTGGTGCAAGCCTCTCGAAGTTGGAATATACGCTTTGATAGTGTGATCAAAGCATATGGTTTTATACAGACTTTTGGAGAAGCATGTATTTACAAGAAAGTGAGTGGGAGCTCCATAGCATTTCTGATATTATATGTAGATGCCATATTGTTGATCGGAAATGATACTGAATTTCTGAATAGCATAAAAGGATACTTGAATAAGAATTTTTCAATGAAAGACCTCGGTGAAGCTGCTTATACATTGGGCATTAAGATCTATAGAGATAGATCAAGACGCTTAATTGGACTTTCACAAAGCACATACCTTGATAAATTTTTGAAGAAGTTCAAAATGGATCAGGAAAAGCAAGGGTTCTTGCCTATATTACAAGGTGTGAAGTTGAGTCAAACTCAATGCCCAACCACTGCAAAAGATAGAGAGAAAATGAAAGGTGTTCCCTATGCTTCAGCCATAGGCTCTATCATGTATGCAATGCTGTGTACCAGACCTGATGTGTGCCTTGCTATAAGTTTAGCGGGGAAGTACCAAAGTAATCCAGGACTGGATCATTGGACATCGGTCAAGACCATCCTGAAATACCTGAAAAAGGACTACGGATATGTTTCTCGTACATGGAGGTGACAAAGAGCTCGTCGTAAACGGTTACGTCGATGCAAGCTTTGACACTGATCCGGATGACTCTAAGTCACAAACCGGATACATGTTTTTATTAAAAGGTGGAGCTGTCAGTGGGTGCAGTTCCAAGCAGAGCGTCGTGGCGGGATCTACGTGTGAAGCGGAATACATAGCTAGTTCGGAAGCAACAAATGAAGGAGTCTGGATGAAGGAGTTCATATCCGATCTAGGTGTCATACCTAGTGCATCGGGTACAATGAAAATATTTTGTGACAATACTGGAGCAATTGCCCTGGCAAAGGAATCCAGATTTCACAAGAGAACCAAGCACATCAAGAGACGCTTCAATTCCATCCGCGATCAAGTCAAGGAGGGAGACATAGAGATTTGCAAGATACATACAGATCTGAATGTTGCAGACCCGTTGACTAAGCCTCTCTCACGAGCAAAACATGATCAACACCAAGACTCCATGGGTGTTAGAATCATTACAATGTAATCTAGATTATTGACTCTAGTGCAAGTGGGAGACTGAAGGAAATATGCCATAGAGGCAATAATAAAGTTGTTATTTATATTTCCTTATATCATGATAAATGTTCATTATTCATGCTAGAATTGTATTAACCGGAAACTTAGTACATGTGTGAATACATAGACAAACAGATTGTCACTAGTTTGCCTCTACTTGACTAGCTCGTTGAATCAATGATGGTTATATTTCCTAACCATAGACATGAGTTGTCATTTCATTAAGGGGATCACATCATTAGAGAATTAAGGGGAACACCTTGTGTGCTACCAAACGTCACAACATAACTGGGTGATTATAAAGGTGCTCTACAGGTGTCTCCTATTGTGTTTGTTGAGTTGGCATGGATCAAGATTAGGATTTGTCACTCCGATTGTCGGAGAGGTATCTCTGGGCCCTCTCGGTGATGTACATCAGAATAAGCTTTGCAAGAAATGTAGCTAGTGAGTTAGTTATGGGATGTAGCATTACGGATCGAGTAAAGAGACTTGCCGGTAACGAGATTGAACTAGGTATTGAGATACCGACGATGGAAACTCGGGCAAGTAACAGACCGATGACAAAGGGAACAACATATACCGTTATGCGGTTTGACCGATAAAGATCTTCGTAGAATATGTAGGAGCCAATATGAGCATACAGGTTCCACTATTGGTTATTGACTGGAGACATGTCTCGGTCATGTCTACATAGTTCTCGAATCCTAGGGTTCGCACGCTTAATGTTCGGTGATGATCGGTATTATGAGTTTATGTGTTTTGATGTACCGAAGGTAGTTCAGAGTCCCGGATATGATCACGGACATGACGAGGAGTCTCGAAATGGTCGAGACGTAAAGATTGATATATTGGAAGCCTATATTTGGCCATCGGAATGGTTCCGAGTGGTTCGGGCATTTTTCCGGAGTACTGGGAGGTTACTGGAACCCCCCCGGGGAGTATATGGGCCTTATTGGGCCTTAGTGGAATAGAGGAGAGGAAAGGGAAAAAGAGGGAGGCGCGCCTCCCAAGACCAATCCAAATTAGGAAGGGGGCCGGGCCCCCTTTCCTTCCTCCCTCTCTCCTCCTTCCTTCGTCTCCTACTCCTACTTGGAAGGGGGGAATCCTACTCCTTGAGGGAGTAGGACTCCCCTAGGGCGCGCCATAGAGAGCGTAGGCCCTCCCCCTCCTCCACTCCTTTATATACGGGGGAGGGGGGCACCCCATGGACACACAAGTTGATCATTGATCTTTTAGCCGTGTGCGGTGCCCCCTCCACCATAATCCACCTCGGTTATATCATAGCGGTGCTTAGGCGAAGCCCTGTTCCGGTAGCATCATCATCACCGTCATCACGGCGTCGTGCTTACGAAACTGTCCCTCGAAGCTCTACTGGATCATGAGTTCGCGGGACGTCACTGAGCTGAACGTGTGCAGATCAGGGAGGTGTTGTACCTTCGGTGCTAGATCGGTTGATCGTGAAGACATACGACTACATCAACCATGTTGTCATAACGCTTCCGCTTATGGTCTACGAGGGTACGTAGATGATACTCTCCCCTCTCGTTGCTATGCATCACCTGCGTAGAATTTTTTTGAAATTACTGTGTTCCCCAATAGAAGTTTGATCGCATGTTAGAGGATCACAAAAAAGGGTTGTACCCCAATTGCGAAGATGGCAACACAAAGCTCAGTACCGTACTAGAACTACCGCAGTGGATGGCAGAGAATGTTGTGCCTGGCAAAGGGTTTGAGAAGCTACTGAAAATATTGAAGAAGAAGCTTCCAAACGATAACGAATTGCCCGACTGTATGTACGCAGCAAAGAAGGTCGTATGCCCTCTAGGATTGGAGGTGCAGAAGATAGATGCATGCCCTAATGATTGCATCCTCAATCGCGGTGCGTACAAGGATTTGAACGCATGCCTGGTATGTGGTGCATTGCGGTATAAGATCAGATGAGATGACCCTGGTGATGTTGATGGTGAGCCCCCCAAGAAGAGGGTTCCTGCGAAGGTGCTGTGGTATTATCCTATAATACCACGGTTGAAACGTCTCTTCAAAAATGAAGAGCGTGCCAAGTTGATGCGATGGCACAGAGAGGACTGTAAGAAAGATGGGAAGTTGAGAGCACCCGCTGATGGGTCGCAGTGGAAAAAATCGATAGAAAGTACTGGGCTGAGTTTGCAGGTGACCCAAGGAACGTATGGTTTGGTTTAAGCGTGGATGGCATTAACCCATTCGGGGAGTAGACCAGCAATCACATCACCTGGCCCGTGACTCTATGTATGTATGACCTTCCTCCTTGGATGTGCATGAAGCGGAAGTTCATTATGATGCCAGTTCTCATCCAAGGCCCTAAGCAACCCGGCAACGACATTGATGTGTACCTAAGTCCATTAGTTGAAGAACTTTTACAGCTGTGGAATGGAAACGGTGTATGTCTGTGGGATGAGTACAAACATGAGGAATTTAACCTGCACGTGTTGCTGTTTGTGACCATCAACGATTGGCCTGCTCTCAGTAACCTTTTAGGACAGACAAACAAGGGATACCACGCATGCACGCACTATTTAGCTGACACCAAAAGTATATACCTGGACAAATGCAGGAAGAATGTGTACCTGGGCCATCGTCGATTTCTTCCGACCAACCATCAATGTTGAAAGAAAGTCAAGCATTTCAAAGGCGCGACAGATCACCGGAAGAAGCCCGCCATGCGTACCGGTGATCACATACTTGCTATGGTCAATGATTTACACGTAATCTTTGGAAAGGGTCCCGGCGGACTATCTATTTCGAATGACGCTGAGGGATGCGCACCCATGTGGAAGAAGAAATATATATTTTGGGACCTACCCTACTGGAAAGACCTAGATGTCTGCTCTTAAATTGACGTGATGCACGTGATGAAGAACCTTTGCGTGAACCTGCTAGGCTTCTTGGGCGTGTATGGGAAGACAAAAGATACACCAGAGGCACGGGAGGACCTGCAACGTTTGTACGAAAAAGACGGCATGCCTCCAAAGCAGTATGAAGGTCCTGCCAGCTATGCTCTTACCAAAGAAAAGGAGGAAATCTTCTTTGAATGCATCCTCGTCCTCCACTCCTTTATATACGGGGAGGGGGCACCCCATGGACACACAAGTTGATCATTGATCTTTTAGCCGTGTGTGGTGCCCCCTCCACCATAATCCACCTCGGTTATATCATAGCGGTGCTTAGGCGAAGCCCTGTTCCGGTAGCATCATCATCACCGTCATCACGGCGTCGTGCTTACGAAACTGTCCCTCGAAGCTCTACTGGATCGTGAGTTCAGGGGACGTCACCGAGCTGAACATGTGTAGATCGCAGAGGTGCTATACCTTCGTTGCTAGATCGGTCGATCGTGAAGACGTACGACGACATCAACCGCGTTTTCATAACGCTTCCGCTTACGATCTACGAGGTTACATAGACGATACTCTCCCCTCTCGTTGCTATGCATCACCATGATCTTGCGTGTGCGTAGATTTTTTTTTGAAATTACTGCGTTCCGCAACAGTGGCATCCGAGCTAGGTTTATGCGTAGATGTTATATGCACGAGTAGAACACAAAGGAGTTGTGGGCGTGGGTATATTACATATTGCCTGCTGTCACTAGTTGATTCTTGATTCAGCGACATTGTTGGATGAAGCGGCCCAGACCAACATTACGCGTACGCATACACAAGACTATTTCTACGGACATGCTTCGCACACAGGTGGCTTGTGGGTGACTGTTTCTCCAGCTTTAGTTGAATCGGATTCAATGGACAGGGTTCTTTATGAAGATCAAAAAGCAATTACTATATCGTGCTGTGGTTTTTGATGCGTAGGTAAGAGCGGTTCTTGCTCAGCCCGTAGCAGCCACGTAAAACTTGCAACAACAAAGTAGAGGACTTCTAACTGTTTTTGCAGGGCATGTTGTGATGTGATATGGTCAAGACATGATGTTAAATTTTATTGTATGAGATGATCATGTTTTGTAACACAGTTATCGGCAACTGGCGAGAGCCATATGGTTGTCGCTTTACTGTATGAAATGGAATCTCCATGTAATTGCTTTACTTTATCACTAAACAGTAGTGATAGTCGCAGAGGCAATAGTTGGCGAGACGACAATGATGCTTCGATGGAGATCAAGGTGTCACGCCGGTGACGATGGTGATCATGACGGTGCTTTGGAGATGTAGCTCAAAGGCACAAGATGATGGTGTCCATATCATATCACTTATATTGATTACACATGATGTTTATCCTTTATGCATCCTATTTTGCTTAGTTCGACGGTAGCATTATAAGATGATCTCTCACTAAATTTCAAGGTATAAGTGTTCTCCCTGAGTATGCACCGTTGCTACAGTTTGTTGTGCCGAGACACCACATGATGATCTGGTGTGATAAGCTCTACGTTCACATACAACGGGTGCAAGCCAGTTTTGCACACGCGGAATACTCGGGTTGAACTTGACGAGCGTAGCATATGCAGATATGGCCTCGGAACACTAGAGACCGAAAGGTCGAGTGTGAATCATATAGTAGATATGATCAACATAGTTTAGTTGATATGGATCACATGATCACTTAGATGATTAGAGAGATGTCTATCTAAGTGGGAGTTCTTAAGTAATTTGATTAATTGAACTTTAATTTATCATGAACTTAGTACCTGATAGTATTTTGCATGTCTATGTTGTTGTAGATAGATGGTCCGTGTTGTTGTTCCGTTGAATTTTAATGCTTTCCTCGAGAAATCTAAGTTGAAAGATGATGGTAGCAATTACACGGACTGGGTCCATAACTTGAGAATTATCCTCATTGCTGCACAGAAGAATTACGTCCTGGAAGCACCACTAGTTGACAACCCGCTGTAGGAGCAACGCCAGATGTTATGAACACCTGGCAGAGCAAAGCTGATGACTACTTGATAGTCAGTGTGCCATGCTTTACGGCTTAGAACCGGGACTTCAACAATGTTTGGAACATCATGGAGCATATGGGATGTTCTAGGAGTTGAAGTTAATATTTCAAGCAAATGACCGGATTGAGAGATATGAAGTCTCCAATAAGTTCTACAGCTGCAAGATCGAGGAGAATAGTTTTGTCAGTGAACATATACTCAGAATGTCTGGGTACCACAACCACTTGACTCAACTAGGAGTATATCTTCCTAATGATAGTGTCATTGACATAGTTCTTCAATGACTGCCACCAAGCTACAAGAGCTTCGTGATGAACTATAATATGCAAGGGATGGATAAGACGATTCCCGACTCTTCGCAATTCTAAAGGCCGCGGAGGTAGAAATAAAGAAGGAGCATCAAGTGTTGATGGTCAACAAGACCACCAGTTTCAAGAAAAAGGGTAAAGGGAAGAAGGGGAACTTCAAAAAGAACTGCAAGCCTGTTGCTGCTCCAGTGAAGAAACCCAAGTCTGGACCTAAGCCTAAGACTGAGTGCTTCTACTGCAAAGGAACTGGTCAATGGAAGCAGAACTGCCCCAAGTATTTGGCGGAGAAGAAGGATGGCAAAGTGAAAAGTATATTTGATATACATGTTATTGATGTGTACCTTACTAATGCTCACAGTAGTGCCTGGGTATTTGATACTGGTTCAGTTGCTACCATTTGCAACTCGAAATAGGGGCTACGGATTAAGCGAAGATTGGCTAAGGACGAGATGATGATGCGTGTGGGAAATGGTTCCAAAGTCGATGTGGTCGCCGTCGGCACGCTACCTCTACATCTACCTTCGGGATTAGTATTAGACCTAAATACTTGTTATTTGGTTCCAGCGTTGAGCATGAACATTATATCCAGATCTTGTTTGATGCGAGACGGTTATTCATTTAAATCAGAGAATAATGGCTATTCTATTTATATGAGTAATATCTTTTATGGTCATGCACCCTTGATGAGTGGTCTATTTTTACTAAATCTTGATAGTAGCGATACTCATGTTCATAGTATTGAAGCCAAAAGATGCAGAGTTGATAATTATAGTGCAACTTATTTGTGGCACTGTTGTTTAGGTCATATTGGTGTAAAGCGCATGAAGAAACTCCATTCTGATGGACTTCTGGAATCACTTGGTACTTGTGAACCATGCCTCATGGGCAAGATGACTAAAACTCCGTTCTCCGGAACAATGGAGCGAGCAACAGAGTTATTGGAAATCATACATATTGATGTATGTGGTCTAATGAACATTGAAGCTCGCGACAGATATCGTAATTTTCTCACCTTCACAGATGATTTGAGCAGATATGAGTATATCTACTTAATGAAACATAAGTCTGAAACATTTGAAAAGTTCAAAGAATTTCAGAGTGAAGTGGAAAATCATCGTAACAAGAAAATTAAGTTTCTACGATCTGATCGTGGAGGTGAATATTTGAGTTATGAGTTTGGACTTCATTTGAAACAATGTGGAATAGTTTCGCAACTCATGCCACCTGGAACACCACAGCGTAATGGTGTGTCCGAACATCATAATCTCACTTTACTAGATATGGTGCGATCTATGATGTCTCTCATTAATTTACCGCTATCATTTTGGGATTACGCTTTAGAGACAACAACATTCACACTAAATAGGGTGCCATCTAAATCCGCCGAGACAACACCTTATGAACTGTGATTTGGCAAGAAACCCAAGTTGTCCTTTCTTAAAGTTTGGGGTTGCGATGCTTATGTGAAAAAGCTTCAACCTGATAAGCTCGAACCCAAACCGGAGAAATGTGTCTTCATAGGATACCCAAAGGAGACTATTGGGTACACCTTCTATCACAGATCCGAAGGCAAGATATTCTTTACTAAGAATGGATCCTTTCTAGAGAAGGAGTTTCTCTCGAAAGAAGTGAGTGGGAGGAAAGTAGAACTTGATGAGGTAATTGTACCTTCTCCCTTATTGGAAAGTAGTTCATCACTAAAATCAGTTCCGGTGATTCCTACACTAGTAAGTGAGGAAGCTAATGATGATGATCATGAAACTTCCGATCAAGTTACTACCGAACCTCATAGGTCAACCAGAGTAAGATCCGCACCAGAGTGGTACGGTAATCCTGTTATGGAAGTCATGTTACTTGACCATGACGAACCTACGAACTATGAGGAAGCGATGATGAGCCCAGATTCCACAAAATGGCTTGAAGCCATGAAATCTGAGATGGGATCCATGTATGAAAACAAAGTGTGGACTTTGGTTGACTTGCCCGATGATCGGCAGGCCATAGAGAATAAATGGATCTTTAAGAAGAAGTCTGGCACTAACGGTAATGTTACTGTCTACAAAGCTCGACTTGTTGCGAAAGGTTTTCGACAAGTTCAAGGAGTTGAATATGATGAGACCCTCTCACCCATAGCGATGCTTAAGTCCGTCCGAATCATGTTAGCAATTGCCGCATTTTATGATCATGAAATTTGGCAAATGGATGTCAAAACTGCATTCCTTAATGGATATCTTAAAGAAGAATTGTATATGATGCAACCAGAAGGTTTTGTCGATCCAAAAGGTGCTAAAAAAGTTGCAAGCTCCAGCAATCCATTTATGGACTGGTGCAAGCCTCTCGGAGTTGGAATATACGCTTTGATAGTATGATCAAAGCATATGGTTTTATACAGACTTTTGGAGAAGCATGTATTTACAAGAAAGTGAGTGGGAGCTCCATAGCATTTCTGATATTATATGTAGATGACATATTTTTGATCGGAAATGATACTGAATTTTTGAATAACATAAAAGGATACTTGAATAAGAATTTTTCAATTAAAGACCTCGGTGAAGCTGCTTATATATTGGGCATCAAGATCTATAGAGATAGATCAAGATGCTTAATTGGACTTTCACAAAGCGCATACCTTGATTAAATTTTGAAGAAGTTCAAAATGGATCAGGCAAAGAAAGAGTTCTTGCCTATATTACAAGGTGTGAAGTTGAGTCAGACTCGATGCCCGACCATTGCAGAAGATAGAGAGAAAATGAAAGGTGTTCGCTATGCTTCAGCCATAGGCTCTATCATGTATGCAATGCTATGTACCAGACCTGATGTGTGCCTTGCTATAAGTTTAGCGGGGAAGTACCAAAGTAATCCAGGAGTGGATCACTGGACAGCGGTCAAGATCATCCTGAAATACCTGAAAAAGGACTAAGGGTATGTTTCTCGTATATGGAGGTGACAAAGACCTCGTCGTAAATGGTTACGTCGATGCAAGCTTTGACACTGATCCGGGTGACTCTAAGTCACAAACAGGATACATGTTTTTATTAAATGGTGGAGCTGTCAGGGGGTGCAGTTCCAAGCAGAGCGTCGTTGTGGGATCTACGTGCGAAGCAGAATACATAGCTGCTTCGGAAGCAGCAAATGAAGGAGTCTGGATGAAGGAGTTCATATCCTATCTAGGTGTCATACCTAGTGCATCGGGTCCAATGAAAATCTTTTGTGACAAAACTGGAGCAATTTCCCTAGCAAAGGAATCCAGATTTCACAAGAGAACCAAGCACATCAAGAGACGCTTCAATTCCATCCGCGATCAAGTCAAGGAGGGATACATAGAGATTTGCAAGATACATACAGATCTGAATGTTGCAGACCCGCTGACTAAGCCTCTCTCACGAGAAAAACATGATCAACACCAAGACTCCATGGGTGTTAGAATCATTACAATGTAATCTAGATGATTGACTCTAGTGCAAGTGGGAGACTGAAGGAAATATGCCAAAGAGGCAATAATAAAGTTGTTATTTGTATTTCCTTATATCATGATAAATGTTTATTATTCATTCTAGAATTGTATTAAACGGAAACTTTGTACATGTGTGAATACATAGACAAACAGATTGTCACTAGTTTGCCTCTACTTGACTAGCTTGTTGAATCAATGATGGTTATGTTTCCTAACCATAGACATGGGTTGTCATTTCATTAAGGGGATCACATCATTAGAGAATGATGTGATTGACTTCACCCATCCGTTAGCTTATCACGATGATCGTTTAGTTTGTTGCTATTGCTTTCTCCATAACTATACATGTTCCTATGACTATGAGATCACGCAACTCCCGAATACTGGAGGAACACATTGTGTGCTACCAAACGTCACAACGTAACTGGGTGATTATAAAAGGTGCTCTACAGGTGTCTCCGATGGTGTTTGTTGAGTTGGCATGGATCAAGATTAGGATTTGTCACTCCGATTGTCAGAGAGGTATCTCTGGGCCCTCTCGGTGATGTACATCAGAATAAGCCTTGAAAGCAATGTAGCTAATGAGTTAGTTACGAGATGTAGCATTACGGAACGAGTAAAGAAACTTGCCGATAACGAGATTGAACTAGGTATTGAGATACCGACGATCTAAACTCGGGCAAGTAATAGACCGATGACAAAGGGAACAACATATACCGTTATGCGGTTTGACCGATAAAGATCTTAGTAGAATATGTAGGAGCCAAAATGAGCATCCAGGTTCCGCTGTTGGTTATTGACTGGAAACATGTCTCGGTCATGTATACATAGTTCTCGAATCCTAGGGTCCGCACGCTTAATGTTCGGTGACGATCGGTATTATGAGTTTATGTGTTTTGATGTACCGAAGGTAGTTCGAAGTCCCGGATTTGATCATGGACATGACGAGGAGTCTCGAAATGGTCGAGACATAAAGATCGATATATTGGAAGCCTATATTTGGCCATTGGAATGGTTTTGAGTGGTTCGGGCATTTTTCCGGAGTACCGGGAGGTTACTGGAACCCCCCGGGGAGTATATGGGCCTTATTGGGCCTTAGTGGAATAGAGGAGAGGAAAGGGAAAAGAGGGAGGTGCGCCTCCCAAGCCCAATCCGAATTGGGAAGGGGGCCGGCCCCCCTTTCCTTCCTCCCTCTCTCCTCCTTCCTTCCTCTCCTACTCCTACTTGGAAGGGGGGAATCCTACTCCTGGAGGGAGTAGGACTCCCCTAGGGTGCACCATAGAGAGGGCCGGCCCTCCCCCTCCTCCGCTCCTTTATATACGGGGGAGAGGGGCACCCCATGGACACACAAGTTGATCATTGATCTTTTAGCCGTGTGCGGTGCCCCCTCCACCATAATCCACCTCGGTTATATCGTAGCGGTGCTTAGGCGAAGCCCTATTCCGGTAGCATCATCATCACCGTCATCACGCCGTTGTGCTGACGAAACTCTCCCTCGAAGCTCTATTGGATCGTGAGTTCACGGGATGTCACCGAGCTGAACGTGTGAAGATCACGGAGGTGCCGTACCTTCGGTGCTAGATCGGTCGATCGTGAAGATGTACGACTACATCAACCGTGTTGTCATAACGCTTCCGCTTACGGTCTACGAGGGTACGTAGATGATACTCTCCCCACCCGTTGCTATGCATCACCATGGTCTTGCGTGTGCGTAGATTTTTTTTTGAAATTACTGCGCTCCCCAACAAAAGTTTGATCGCATGTTAGAGGATCGCAGAAAAGGGTTGTACCCAATTGCGAAGATGGAAACACAAAGCTCGGTACCGTACTAGAACTACTGCAGTGGAAGGCAGAGAATGTTGTGCCTGACAAAGGATATGAGAAGCTACTGAAAATATTTAAGAAGAAGCTTCCAAATGATAACGAATTGCCCGACAGTATGTACGCAGCACAGAAGGTCGTATGCCCTCTAGGATTGGAGGTGCAGAAGATACATGCATGCCCTAATGATTGCATCCTCTACCGCAGTGCGTACGAGGATTTGAACGCATGCCTGGTATGTGGTGCATTACGGTATAAGATCAGACGAGATGACCCTGGTGATGTTGATGGCGAGCCCCCCAAGAAGAGGGTTCCTGCGAAGGTGATGTGGTATTCTCCTATAATACCACGGTTGAAACGTCTGTTCAAAAATGAAGAGCGTGCCTAGTTGATGCGATGGCATAGAGAGGACTGTAAGAAAGACGGGAAGTTGAGCGCACCCGCTGATGGGTCGCAGTGGAGAAAAATCGAGAGAAAGTACTGGGCTGAGTTTGCAGGTGACCCAAGGAATGTATGGTTTGGTTTAAGCGTGATTGGCATTAATCCTTTCGGGGAGTAGCTCAGCAATCACATCACCTGGCCCGTGACTCTATGTATGTATAACCTTCCTCCTTGGATGTGCATGAAGAGGAAGTTCATTATGATGTCAGTTCTCATCCAAGGCCCTAAGCAACCCGGCAACGACATTGATGTGTACCTAACGCCATTAGTTGAAGAACTTTTACAGCTCTAGAATGGAAACGGTGTACGTGTGTGGGATGAGCACAAACATGAGGAATTTAACCTACACACGTTGATGTTTGTGACCATCAATGATTGGCCCGCTCTCAGTGATCTTTCAGGGCAGACAAATAGGGGATACCACGCATGCACGCACTATTTAGCTGACACATAAAGTATATACCTGGACAAATGCAGGAAGAATGTTTACCTGGGCCATCGTTGATTTCTTCCGACCAACCATTAATTTTGAAAGAAAGACAAGCATTTCAAAGGCGAGGCAGATCACCGGAAGAAGCCCACCATGTGTACCGGTGATCACATACTTGCTATGGTCAATGATTTACATGTAATCTTTGGAAAGGGTCCCGCCGGGCTATCTGTTCCAAATGACGCTGAGGGATGCGCACCCATTTTGAAGAAGAAATCTATATTTTGGGACCTACCGTACTGGAAATACCTAGAGATCTGCTCTTCAAGCGACGTGATGCACGTGACGAAGAACCTTTGTGTGAACCTGCTAGGCTTCTTGGGCGTGTATGGTAAGACAAAGATACACTGGAGGCACGGGAGGACCTGCAACGTTTGCACGAAAAAGACGGCATGCCTCCAAAGCAGTATGAAGGTCCTACCAGCTATGCTCTTACCAAAGAAGAGGAGGAAATCTTCTTTGAATGCCTACTCAGTATGAAGGTCCCGTCTAGCTTCTCGTCGGATATAAAGGGAATAATAAATATGCCAGAGAAAAAGTTCCAGAACCTAAAGTCTCATGACTGCCACGTGATTATGATGCAACTGCTTCCGGTTGCATTGAGGGGGTTTCTACCGGAAAACGTCCGATTAGCCATTGTGAAGCTATGTGTGCATTCCTCAGTGCAATCTCTCAGAAGGTGATCGATCCAGAAATCATACTAAGGCTAAGGAGTGATGCGGCGCAATGTCTTATCAGTTTCGAGTTGATGTTCCCACCATCCTTCTTCAATATCATGACGCACGTCCTAGTTCATCTAGTCGACAAGATTGTCATTCCGGGCCCCGTATTTCTACACAATATGTTCCCCTTTGAGAGGTTCATGGGAGTCCTAAAGAAATATGTCTATAACCGCGCTAGGCTAGAAGGAAGCATCTACATGGGCCATCAAACAGAGGATGTCATTGGGTTTTGCGTTAACTTCATTCCTGTCCTTAAGAAGATAGGTCTCCCTAAATCGCGGTATGAGGGGAGATTGGCTGTAAAAGGCACACTTGGAGGGGACTCAGTAATATGCATGGACAGGCATTCTTGGTCTCAAGCACACTACACAGTTCTACATAACTCTACCTTGGTGACCCTGTATGTCGATGAACACAAGAACAGTCTGCGCTCCAAACACCTGGAGGAGTGTGATGACTGGATTACATGTGAACACATCAGGACTTTCAGCAGTTGGTTGGAAACACGTCTCAGAGGTGACAACACTGTTTGTGATGAGCTATACTCGTTGTCCAGGGTACCTTCTTCGACTGTATTGACTTACAAAGGATACGAGATAAATGGGAATACATTTTACACGATCGCCCGAGATCAAAAGAGCACCAACCAAAACACCGGTGTCTGCTTTGGTGCAGCAACCAAGAGGGGAAAGTACACATATTGTGGTTACATAGTGGACATATGGGAACTTGACTACGGACATGATTTTAAGGTCCCTTTGTTTAAGTACAAATGGGTCAATCTATCAGTAGGCGGGGTACAGGTAGACCCACATTACGGAATGACAATAGTGGATCTGAACAATCTTGGGTACACTGACGAACCATTCTTCCTAGCCAATGATGTGGCACATGTTTTATATGTGAAGGACATGTCTACCAAACCGAGAAAAAGAAAAGATAAGGAAGCAAATACATCATACGATGAGCCAAAGCGCTACATAGTTCTTTCAGGAAAAAGAGACATCATGGGAGTGGAGGGCAAGACAGACATGTCTGAAGATTATGAAAAGTTTCATGAAATTCCTCCCTTCAAAGTCAAGGCTGACCCAAGCACCCTGTTAAACGATGAAGATTATCGATGGTTACGGCGCAATAAGCAAAGGACATAAGCGAAGAAAAATTGAATACTTTCTCTACACAACTATTATGATGATGCCTTTGATCTAGAATATCACTGCAGTTACATGTGAAGAAAAAATGCCTTTTGTAACAGATGAGTTTCCGTATGAAACCCTGATACTTCGAAAGAGATTGTCCATTTTGTACACAAAGTGCATCTAGTTTTTGTCATAACCCTCTGAACTTTTTAGCACATGCTATGTGGGTGAAATGATGATACCATGCCAACTTTCAACCTTTTCAGAGTTCATTTGAAATGCTTTTTAATTTCAGGGTGTTAAAGCTCAAAAAATCAAGAAATGCATTAAAAATAACAAATGAAGTCAGAAATGGTTGAAAATTGATTATGTGGCTTTGAATGGTGCATTTTGAACACACAAAAAGTCTAGAGTTCAAATAAGTTCAAAAAATGAAATCCCTTTGTAACGGATGAGTTTCCGTATGAAACCCTGATACTTCGAAAGAGATTGTCCATTTTGTAGACAAAGTGCATCTAGTTTTTGCTGTAACCCTCTCAACTTTTTTGCACATGCTATGTGGGTGAAATGATGATACCATGCCAACTTTCAACCTTTTCAGAGTTCATTTGAAATGCTTTTGAATTTCAGGGTCTTATAGCTCAAAAAATCAGTAAATGCATGAAAAATAACAAATGAAGTTAGAAAGGGTTGAAAATTGATGATGTGGCTTTGAATGGTACATTTTGAGCACACAAAAAGTCTGGAGTTCAAATAAATTCAAAAAATGAAATCCCTTTGTAACTGACGAGTTTTCGTATGAAACCGTGATACTTCGAAAGAGATTGTTCGTTTTGTACACGAAGTGCATCTGGTTTTTGCCGTAACCCTCTCAAATTTTTTGCACATGCTATGTGGGTGAAATGATGATACCATGCCAACTTTCAACCTTTGCAAAGTTCATTTGAAATGCTTTTTAATTTCAGGGTCGTATAGCTCAAAAAGTTAATAAATGCATGAAAAATAACAAATGAAGTCAGAAAGGGTTGAAAATTAATGGTGTGGCTTTGAATGCTGCATTTTAAACACACAAAAATTTTGGAGTTCAAATAAGTTCAAAAAAATGAAATCCCTTTGTAACAGATGAGTTTCCGTATGAAACCCTCATACTTCAAAAGAGACTGTCCGTTTTGTACATGAAGTGCATCTAGTTTTTGTTGTAACCCTCTCAACTTTTTTGCACATGCTATGTGGGTGAAATGATGATACCATGCCAACTTTCAACCTTTTCAGAGTTCATTTGAAATGCTTTTGAATTTCAGGGTCTTATAGCTCAAAAAATGAGTAAATGCATGAAAAATAAAAAATGAAGTCAGAAAGGGTTGAAAATTGATAATGTGCCTTTGAATGGTGCAGTTTGAAGACATAAAAAGTCTGGAGTTCAAATAAGTTCAAAAAATGAAATCCCTTTGTACCAGATGAGTTTCCGTATGAAACCCTGATACTTCAAAAGAGATTGTCCGTTTTGTACACAAAGTGCATCTAGTTTTTGCCGTAACCGATCAACTTTTTTGCACATGCTATGTGGGTGAAATGATGATACCATGCCAACTTGCAACCTTTTCGGAGTTCATTTGAAATGCTTCTGAATTTCAGGGTCTTATAGCTCAAAAAATCAGTAAATGCATGAAAATATAACAAACGAAGTCAGAAAGGGTTGAAAATTGATGATGTGGCTTTGAATGGTGCATTTTGAACACACAATGCTCAAAATAAAAGAGAGGCGCAATGCTCACCTGCATGTTGCTTAGCTTCAGGCCTTGAGGAAATAGTGTAGCCTGCACGGAGCTATGTGTAGTTTTCGTCCGAAACCATGATAGCTCCGTGCAGTCTACACCACTTCCTCAAGGCCTGAAGCTAAGTAATGTGCAGGTGAGCATTGCGCCTCTGCTTCATATCGTCTCTACACTCAGGGCTTATACACCGCTGCGAGTGCCTCTCGCTTGGCGAGGTGGGACTAAAAAACAGTTGCAGAAAGAATCAATTAAAAAACTCTATTACCGGTTCATGCCACAAACCGGTACTAAAGGTGCTCGTGGGGAGCCTTAGAACCGGTACTAAATGAAATGCCTTTATAACAGCCTTAGACCAGGTACTAAAGGAATCAACTAAAAAGGTTTTATAAACCTCTAGTATTATTGAAACTAAAATTATATAAAATATATGCAACTAAAATTACCAAAGTATTTTCTGTTCAAAATATTAAAAGCAAAAAATAATTTACATCAAATCAATAAAAAAAGCAAAAAAGAAAAGAAAATAAATAAGTAGAAACAAAATATACTTTAATGAAACTCTAATAGAAAAAAGAATGAACTAGAAAACTTTAATGAAACTCTAATAGCAAAAGGAATCAACTAAAAAGTTTTATAAACCTCTAGTATTATTGAAACTAAAATTATATAAAATTTATGCAACTAAAATTATCAAAGTAGTTTCTGTTCAAAACATTATAATAAAAAAAGAAAATAAAATAAATAAGTAGAAACAAAGTAAAATAAATAAGTAGAAACAAAATAAACTTTAATAAATAAGTAGAAATAAAATAAAATAAAATAGCAACAGTAAGTATTTTGTTGTAAGTAGAAACAAAATAAAATAAATAAAGCAATAAAGAAAAACAAAAAAATGCCACCTACTGGGCCACCAAGGGTTGAATACGATTAGAAACCCAACCATGGGCCAGGATTCAGGCCCGTAACAGGACCAGTAGGCCCACAGGCACATAGTGACAGGTTACGCCCGAAAGCCTGCAGTTGAGAGGAGCTCAAGAGGGTGGGCGCAGCAACGCTTATAAACCACTCTCGAGCTCTCTCAGCTAGCGAGGTGGGACTAAACTTTTGGCCGCGACGCGGGCAGCACAAGGCCTTTGGTCCCGGTTGGTGGCACCAACCGGGACTAAAGGGGTGCATTGGTACCGGTTCGTGGCACCAACCAGGACCAATGCCCCCTTTAGTCCCGGTTGGTGCCACCAACCGAGACAAAAGGCCTCTACTTCTCGCCCTTTGGGCTGCTGAAAAGATACCTTTGGTCCCGGTTGGTGGCACAAAGCGGGACCAAAGGGGGGCATTCATCCCGGTTTGTGCCATGAACCGGAACCAATGCGCTGTGTATATAAGCAGGACTTGTAAAATTTCCAGTTTCATCGACCATTTGCCCCCTGACGACACCGAACTCATCGACGCCGCCAGGCTGCCCGTGCTCGCCGTCTCCGCCCCGCGGTCGCCTCCGCCTTTGTCGCCCGCTCCTCGTCGCCGTTGCCGTCGCCGCCCGCTCCTTGTCGTCGCCCCGCGCCCTTGCCCTACCCCGACGCGCCGCCCCGCGCCCTTGCCCTGCCCCGACGCGTCGCCCCAGCCCATGTCCCTGCCCCGACGCGCCACCCAGGCCACGCCCGTGCCCCTGCCCCAACGCCGCCCCACTCCCCTGGCCTGCCCCAACCACACTCCGCCGCCACGTTCGGTCTGGACACCGGCCTTCCTCTTTGTTTTTTTCATATATATGATATTTTTTTAGATTATATGTATATGTGTGATTATATGTATGTGTGTATATATGATTATATGTCCTGTTTTTTTAGATTTTGTTCATATATATAATGATTTGTTTTTTGCATTTTTATAAAAATGTATATATGTATGTATGTTCTCTGTGTATATATGTTCATATATGCAAAAGTTAGATTTTTAGAAAAGTTTTATCTATGTATGCAAAAGTTAGAAGAAGAAAAAGTATTATATATGCAAAAATTACATTTTGAGAATCGTTTTATATATGAAAAAGTTACATGTTTAGAAAATAAGAAGAGGAAGAAGGAGAAGAAGAGGAGAGGAAGAATAGGAGAAAAAATAAGAAGAGGAAAAAAGAAGAAAAAAAGAGGAGAAGAACAAAGGAATAGAGGAGAAGAAGAAAAAATAGAATATTTTCTTCTTCTCCTCTATTCCTTTCTTTCTTCTCCTCTTTTTTTTCTTCTTTTTTCCTTCGATCTTCTCCTCTATTCCATTCTTCTTATCCTCTTTTTTCTTCTTATTCTTCCTCTTCTTATTTTTATCGGGTATGACGTTGTCGATATATCCCCTCCCCGATAACTTCCACATGAGGGGGGTCGATATACCCCCTCCCCGATAACTTCGACATGAGGGGGGGTCGCCGAGGGTTCGAGTGATGAGGGTCGGGAACTAGGGTAGAGGGTCGAGGGTCACCGAGGGTTCGAGGGTCGTCGAGGGGCCTAGGGTTCGAGGGTCGAGGAAAGCCAAGGGGTCGAGGGTCGCCGAGGGTTCGAGGGTCGAGGATCGCTGAGGGGTCGAGAGGTTGCCTAGCTAGTGTCAAAGTATTGAAGAAATCCATGGCTTCATCATTAGCCGGAAGTAACTGGAGCATGATGGTACGAAGTTGTGCAAAGTTGTTCTGGAACGGAGTCCTAGATAGGATAATTCGCCTTTTTGTACGAATTTTTGCATTGGCCTTCCAAATAGAGATATTCGGAAGGCTCTTGCTGAACTTTGTACGAAAAAGCGAATGTTCCTATCTAGGACTCCGTTCCAGAACAACTTTGCAGAACTTCGTACCATCATGCGCCTGTTACTTTCGCCTAATGATGAAGACATGGTTTTGTTGAATCCTTTAACATTAGACAAACGTGACATGAGGGGGTCAAGGGTCAGGAAATAGGGTACGTAGAGGGTCGTGGATTGCCGAGCGGTCGAGGATCGAGGGTCT
Organism: Triticum dicoccoides; assembly: GCF_002162155.2. Lineage (NCBI taxonomy): Eukaryota > Viridiplantae > Streptophyta > Magnoliopsida > Poales > Poaceae > Triticum > Triticum dicoccoides. The sequence continues at coordinate 91,252,687 of NC_041382.1, read as the reverse complement.
AGCAATGTGCACAAGTTGATCCAAACCCTAGAAGCACTGCTGAGGCCACCCAAATTTACCAAGTTAAAAGAGCATTGTCGTCGAGGCCACCCCGAACCCTTGAAGCATTGCCGAGGCCACCCCAAACCCTAGAGAAGCGTCGAGGCCACTAATATGATTCCTTGTTGTGATTAGCTAGCTAGTTCTATGTTTGCCACTAATATATCCATCTGTCATGTTTGTATAATAACTGCCATGTTGTAATATTTGCAGAAACTATGGAGCACGCCCGAGATGAGGAAGCAGAACAGGTGTTGGGGGACATAATCACAGCCAAAGCTGATGTCATGTCGTATCTCAATGAAACCGATGGTCTGGAAGGAGAGGGTGAAGAAGGCTATGATTATCGAATAATGGAGGAGGAAGGACAAGATTATGATGGCTCCTGTGACTAAATGTCGGTGGAAGAAGGAGACCGTGATGATGGCTCCGATGACCAAACAGAGTCCAGCCAGGTATATATATTAATTAAGCCTGTGCTTAATAGCTAATTGATGCATTCGTTGTTTTGGTATGTACACATATTAACTCTCGTCTTCTTTTTCTAGCCCTCCGGATTGAGCACAACTTCGGTAAAGAGACGAGGCCTGAAGAAAAAGTTGTGCTCGGATGAAAGGTTCACGATCACAGCAATCACGCGCGATGGCCAACCGATTGAACCCATCCGGACCAGGGAAGCATTTTCTGCTCAGTGCATGGTTCTTGTTAGGTACATGATCCCGATCAACATTCACCAATGGTATAAGCCTAAGAAGGAAGACCCTGAGGTGTCTTATGACAACGATAGGCAGAAAGATGATCTTTGGGACGCGTTGAAGGCAAATTTCACCCTACCGCCAGAGGAGGATCCGGAGAAGCCAGTTAAAGAGCCATTGATCAAGTCTCATGCTCTTAAGAAGATGGCAGATCTATTCAGGAGGTGGAAGAATGAGCTAAAAACAACGTTCGTCAACAAATAAAAGACAACTCAATTCACCGGCCAGTATGAGAAGATCAGAGAATACTGGGACGCATTTGTGGCCCACAAGATATTAGACAAGAGTAAGAAGATGTCAGCGACAAACAAGATAAATGCTGCGAAGAAGGAGCGTCACCATCGCACGGGGCTAGGTGTCTACCTCAAAGCCCGGACGTTGTGGGCCAAGTCTAAGAATGACCTGCTTGATAAAGGGGTCGAACCAGAGACATTGAACTGGCCAGACTGTTGCCGGACTTGGTTCTTTGGGGTTGGCGGAACCTTGGACCCTGTAACAGGGAAGTGCGTTTGGATGAATGAGCAACTGCGAATACCCGTCAAGAAGCTTCAGGACTATATCGCCGCAGCGTAGGAAGGGACGTTCGTTCCAGACAGAGAGAACGACGAGCTCACAATGGCCCTCGGGAATCCTGAGCACCCTGGACGAACATGAGGCACGCCAGGCTCCGTTCCGTTGAAGGCTGGGTTTCCGGACACATGCGGTTACAAATGCTAGGAGAGGAGGAGGAAAGTGGAGCATACCCAACCGCAAAAGCTGCTCGCAAGGGTACAAGCGCTAGAGGAACGAGAAGCAGTTCACAGCAAGCGACCTGTCGAAGCTACCCGCCATCTCAGCGGAGAAGCTTTGTGGCTTCACTACAAGAAATATGTCAACTTGTGACCACCACTATTGGTCACTGAAAGGTCACAAATTTCCATTTGTGACCTTTTTGTGACCAAAAACATAAGGTCAAAAGTTGGCCGTCGTAAACTGACTATAGCGACCTTTCTTCTGGAATGGTCGTATACGTTTATGACCAAAATATGTCTACTGTGGCATTTTGGTCACTAGCAACCTCCCCAGGCCATGTAGGCATCCAGCGTGGCAATCTGACGTGGCACAAGATTCAGCCCGGTCCAATTCGATTTTCTACATGGGCCTAGCCCAACAATTCGGCCTTTTTACTGTATATTTTCTCTATTAATTTTCTCTAGCTACATGGGCCTGGCCCAACAATTTGGCCTTTTTATTTCTAGATGCGGCCTTTTACAGTGTATGATCTTTTACTTTTTGCTATTTTATTTTCCACTGTTTTACATTTGTCCCAAATATCATAATATCATACACTGGTCCCACACGTCAGAAATTTCAAATGTGCTCAAATTATTTTGATAAGTGGGTCGCATGAGTCATGTTTTCATTGCACATATTTTCAAATCACATACATAATTACTATTTCATATGAAACAGGAATTGTAATTCTGAAACATACAACATTTCATTGAAAAACAAAGAAGATACAAGAAATTCTGGAGTTCACAATGCCCAAAAAACCCAGCTATTATTTGCTAACTTGGTCTACAAAAATGTCTTGGCGCTTCTTTGAACATCTTCTTTCGTCTTGAATTTAGGCAAAATATCTGCCAACAAGAAAAGAGAACAGCGAGGATATAGGATGAATAACAATAGCACCAAGTGATGGGGTGCTATTTAGTAAGATTTAAGTCCGGAAAGAAACATGCATGAAAATTAAGAAGAGCTAGAGCAAGTCTGCATGAAAATTAAGAAGTGCTATTCATTATGAATGCCCTGAAGTTTCTGTGCACGTCATGCCAAGTCAGCAAACCCGTAGCATGCATGTGAGCCATACAAAATGATCACAGTTCAGCACCTACAGCAGCCTTACACAACAGATCAAGCCATGAAGTGATAATAACAGTGTGTGATGAGAAACTGGCCACTCCTTTTAATTACTATGAGCAACAAAACATCTAGTTTCAGATACTCAAAAGGATTCATTCATATACTTAATTATATGTTGATAAGGATTATAGACAAGGATTGTAGAGGTTAACAACAACAAAACTAAAACAGGAACTTGATACCATTTGTGATGCATGACATAAGCTAACAAAAAAATACATTCCAAAACAATCTATATAAAACATTTATGGATGGATACATTGAAGAACTAGAAAAGTTCAAATAGGTTTATAAATGCACAACTAACTTCAGGAAAAGGAAAAGCAACTTCTACTTCAGAGCAATTTGCACAATATTGATAAAAATCAGTTTGCTACTACTGTCATTGGAAAATTGTTGTGGATTATTTTTGATACAGAAGATAGAACTGGTAAAATCTGTTTGCTGCAACTCTGTCGTGGATTTGCTTTAATCGCAGAAGATAGAATTTGTAAATAATCTCCTACTAGCATGTAGCGACTAAGATTTAAGCAGGTATGACAATTCATATGTTACTATTCCACAAAGGAAGCAAAGAGATATTCTAGGGGTGAAGTAAATGGGGCGCATTTGGAGCCTGAATTGGGATACAGATCAGGCACTAGAACAGTTCCCACAATATTGACACCATCATGATGAGTGATGAGAACGAGTGATGAATCCCCTCTCCATCAGGTCACGAGCCAGAGACTCGTTGATCTGCAGGTAGTAGGTAGACACAGGGTGAGCAAGACCATCAGCACCATATATAAATCAAACAACACAGATGATGATACACTAATACACTGTGCATACTTGCAAATGCCAGAAGAGTTAAAATTATTAAACTAAGAGCAGTCGTAGCAGCTCAAAGTGGCAGCAGCTCAAAACATGCCAACAACAGCTCAAAGTGGCATTAGATCTCATAATGTTTCGCATTTAAGTATTCACAGCTGCTACAACTCTAAGCCATTTAAGTATGAATAATAAGAAACAACATCTCTTGGTAAGAGTGTAGACAACTTTAACAGAACAAATGAGAAATGACTCTTTAATGCAATATCACAACTACTCAAAGGTGAGAACGAGGAACATGCCATTTATCTTTCATAATAAAACTGACATGTGTAATCATATAGCTAATAAAATACATGGCACAATATGAGTACATCTCCAAACAGCTAATAAATCCCATAGTACCAGAAGGACATGCACTGCAGTATATCTTGCAATGCAGGTTTTTTACTGAACAGTAACATCCCCTACATAGTAGTAACCAGGGAATTAATTGACGATTGGTACAACAAAACAAAATTACAAGCATTACTCGTAGTAGCACCTACAGCAGTTTTTGGTTGAACAGAAGATTACTTATATTGAAATAACACACACTAAGAACTAAGGTTACTTTGTTGTAACTCTCTCTATCACGTTATGCCAGGTGTAATGTGACATCACAATACCACAGAAGAATAAAGTGATGATACACTAAGCAGATTTTTTCAACGTTTCAATTTCAATTGAACTATCTGCTATGAAGCTCCTATGTCCCAAAGTTTAGATAACATGATTCAATGTCAAAAGGCGTATGTCCTGCCCACTTAGCTCAACAATCTGTCTCGGCAACTCACAGGCGGGAGAAACAATGCAAGTAAATCTAGCCGTGGCAGCTCCCACCATAATCTAATAAGCTGTACAGAATATAGTCTGTGATAGATTGAACACACTGTACAGAATTATTAATAAACTAGTACTCCTACTTAGTACAGAATTTCTGAAATGCGCCAAAATTCTGTACGAGCATGTACAAAATTCAATTTCTGTCAGAACTAAACCTACAACATATGCACAGAACTGACTGAATTTGTGATTACTGATACTCTGGAATGCGCCAAAACCACCAATCTATCAGTTGAACCTCACTTGTCATCACGAATTTACTGACTAACCACTCCACTCGAGGCTCTCTAGTAGATTGCAGTGAAATGTACAGTAATATCAGCCCGAAGAGGGGTGGGGGATTCAGTCACCTCAAGGACAATGCAGAAGTAGTGCACGTCGCCACCGACGATCTGGAACGGTGCCCCGTCCTTCCAGAAGGCGTCGTCCTCGATCCAGAACCTCCTCGGAGCCTCGCCGTGGACCTAGCGACAGCGACACCCGCACCGCACGACGAGTCAAGCGCCACCAAACCAAATCGATTCAAAGCCCGAGCAAACGAAGGATCGGTCGGCACGAGGGAGAGCATGCGTGCGTACCGTGGGTGCGAGGAGGCAAAGGGGACCTGGGGGAAGAGGTGGGCGACGTCGACGCCCTGGGTGATTAGGGCGAGGAGGCGCTTGAGCGCGTCGACCTTGTCGGCGCCGGCTCCCCTCCTCCTCCGCCCTGCGGCTCGAGCCTTCATCCAACGGCCGCGAGCTGCTCGAACGACGCACGGATCCGCCGCAGCGGCTTGTCCGCCTCGTTGGACCCCATCGGCATCGGTGGTGCTTAGCGCCGCCGCGGTGGTGCCCACGGCGCCGAGGATCTCACGGTTTCTCAGGGACTGGCTCGCCGCCTCCAACGCTGCCAGGGCCGACGCTACCATCGCGTCGCCAGGGCCGCAGCCACACGGTCGACGGGCGCCATGCGGATGCGGTTGCGGATCTGGGCTCCGCTCGGCATGGAGGAGGCCGGGATTGGGGGAGAAGCGGTTGGGTCAATCCAGAGATCCAGAGAGGAGGAGGGGAGGAAGAGTCGTGGGTTGGAGGGTTGGAGGGGATAGATCCATATGAATCTCGCCGGACAGAGGGCGCTGGAGGTGATGCGGATTGGAGGGGATCGATCCATATGGATCTCGCCGGACAGAGGGCGCCGGAGGTGGCGGCGGCCAGGGAGGAGTGGAGCGCTAGGGTTCGAGAGAGAGAGAGGCGAGTGGGCACGAGGGGTTGGGTGCGGTTGGGTGCGTGGGAGGGAGTGCGGGTTGTGGGTTGGGCGACGTGGGTGAGACAGGCGGGCCGTTGGATCCAGGAGCATCCGATGGTGATTAGGCACGATCCGCGTGAGATGCTCCTGGACCAATGAGAACGCAGTATACCAGTACTACATTTTTTGACCATCTAAATTGGTCGTAATCGACTAAAAGTAAGGTGCTAAATCATATTGACTATTTTATGATCTGAAAAATAAAAATAAAAATAAAATATCTTCTCATGTTTCATCAAATTTGACCTTAGTTTTCAGGAATAATGACAAATGGAAATAAGACAAATATCTTTTAAAAGAGTTAGGAGAAATTAATTTTTTTAAATCATTTTCCATTATTAAAGTGTCCAAAATGAGTTTTTTTGTGAAGGACATACTATATATTTGTTGCAAAATTATACCAAATCAATTTTCTAAAATACTAGGCCGTATTTAATGCACAATTGACCAAATGGTTGGGTGTCAAAAGTTTTGATCCACCTCTGGTAAAAAAGGCAAATTTCCGCCGATTCAGCTGGAAATGGGTCAAATTTGAACTATAGCTACCTCATAGTTTGCTCTTTATTTTTTCCAAAAATCATTTCTAGGTACATAAGTATCTATTTAATCAGAGAAACACCAAAAAAATTCCAAGATTCAACCACTAGCTAGGAACGGTCAAGCCCGCCGTTTTGACCGCATTTTGAAACGGGCATAAAAAATTCAAAAAAATCAAAAAATTGGAAAACCTTCGCATTGTGTCATTATATGTGACCAAGTTTCCAGGAAAAACAATAAACTTGTAATATGGTAATTATTTTAAAAAGTGTTCTCAGAAATGAGCTATCATGTGTGGAGATTCATGTATTTCAACCCAAACAATCAATCTTATGGCCACATTCATGGCATAGTTTGTTCAAATGATCTCATATTGTGCACAATGGTGCATCTTGGAATTCCAAGCAATGTTGCCAAAGGGAGTTTTCATTTTCTTTGCACGGAAAATTTATTTTCCATTTTTCGAGTGCCCGAAATGAGGTTTTTCTATGAAGGACCTACCATATATTTGTTGCAAAATTGTACCAAATCAATTTTATAAATTACTAGGCCATATTTAATGCACAATTTACCAAATGGTTGGGTGTCAAAAGTTTTGATCCACCTCTGGTGAAAAAGACAAATTCCCGCCGATTTAGCTGGAAACGGGTCAAATTTGAACTGTAGCTGCCTCATAGTTTGCACTTTATTTTTTTCCAAAAATCATTTCTAGGTACATAAGTATCTATTTAATCAGAGAAACACCAAAAAAATTCCAAGATTCAACCACTAGCTAGGAACGGTCAAGCCCGCCGTTTTGACCGCATTTTGAAACGGGCATAAAAAAATCAAAAAAATCAAAAAATTGGAAAACCTTCGCATTGTGTCATTATATGTGACCAAGTTTCCAAGAAAAATAATAAACTTGTAATACGGTAATTATTTTAAAAAAGTGTTCTCAGAAATGAGCTATCATGTGTGAAGATTCATGTATTTCAACCCAAACGATCAATCTTATGGCCACATTCATGGCATAGTTTATTCAAACGATCTCATATTGTGCACAATGGTGCATCTTGGAATTCCAAACAATGTTGCCAAAGGGAGTTTTCATTTTCTTTGCACGGATAATTTATTTTCCTTTTTTCGAGTGCCCGAAATGAGGTTTTTTTGTGAAGGACCTACCATATATTTGTTGCAAAATTGTACCAAATCATTTTTCTAAAATACTAGGACATATTTAATGCACAATTGACAAAATGGTTGGGTGTCAAAAGTTTTGATCCACCTCTGGTGAAAAAGACAAATTCCCGCCGATTCAGGTCGAAGCGGGTCAAATTTGAACTGCAGCTGCCTCATAGTTTGCTATTTATTTTTTCCAAAAATAATTTCTAGGTACATAAGTATCTATTTAATCAGAGAAACACCAAAAAAATTCCAATGTTCAACCACTAGCTAGGAACGGTCAAGCCCGCCGTTTTGACCGCATTTTGAAACGGGCAAAAAAATTCAAAAAAAATCAAAAAATTGGAAAACCTTCGCATTGTGTCATTATATGTGAACAAGTTTCCGGGAAAAATAATAAACTTGTAATACGATAATTATTTTAAAAAAGTGTTCTCAGAAATGAGCTATCAAGTGTGAAGATTCATGGCTTTCAAGCCAAATGATCAATCTTATGGCCACATTCATGGCATAGTTTGTTCAAATGATCTCATATTGTGCACAAGGGTGCATATTGGAATGGCAAACAATGTTGCCTAAGGAAGTTTTCATTTTCATTGGATGAAAAAACCATTTTGCATTTTTCGAGTGCCCGAAAGGAGGTTTTTTGTGAAGGAACTACCAAATAATTGTTGCAAAATTGGACCTAATAAATTTTATAAAATACTAGGCCATATTTAATGCACAATTGACAAAATGGTTGGGTATAAAATTTTCTGATCCACCTCTAGTGAAAAAGACAAATTTCCGTCGATTCAGCTGGAAGCGGGTCAAATTTGAACTGCAGCTGCCTCATAGTTTGCTATTTATTTTTTCCAAAAATCATTTATAGGTACGTAAGGACCTATTTAATCATAAATACATGGTTTGGTGGCGATACGTCGAGGTTTGGGCGGTGGCCGAGGGCCCCAACTCTAGAGCGCGTAAACTCGCATGCCCGTCGCGTGGTCACCGCGTGACCGTAATGTTGCGATGTGTTCTGGTGGCCTAGGCATGTCTAGTGGGTTGGGCACTCCCCATGTAGGTGCTAGGAAGAAAATTACAACATAAGATTCTCACGAGGAGACCGATCGATGCTCAAACATGAATTAGTAGCCAAGTGTTTGATTAGCGGTACGGGAAATACACATGGCCAATGGGCGTGAGTTTTGGTTGAGGATGATCATCTACTAAGGAGAATGTCTTCACAAATTTTTTGCTCAAAAGGAGGATCCTAGGTGGTACTTGCTTTGCAAAGTACCATGCTGGACATAACTACGAATTTTTTTTGACTATATACTGCAAGGCAACAGCCTCACAGCCCTTTATTAAAAACAATAGGTACGATGTACAAAATTACAAAGAGCAAAGAAAGGCTACTTACAGAGAGAGATTAGGGAAGGGAAGCTATCCAAGAGGTTAGTCTATCTCTATATTTACATTTGATTCTATGAGCTAAAAGAGAAATATCATGAATAAAGTTCCTCCTCCAAGATCTGAAAGTGGGCAACTCATTTCTGAAGATCCTTCCATTCCTTTGGGTCCAAATATTCCAAGTAGCCATAAAGACTACCTCAGTGAAAAAAGGCTGACCAAATTCCTTCCTGGCCGCGCAAGCCATATCAAAAGTACTCTGGTTAGGGTGAACACTCCATGAGATGCCCAAATAATTCCAGACGCGTTGGCTAAAGTTGCAAGCAAAGAAGAGATGAACTCTATCTTCATGCAAACCTGAGAAGCACATAGCACATGTACCATCCGGAATAATCCAATGTCGTCGCTGCATCATATCCCTAGTGTTTAGACGATCCATCAAAAGGAGCCAGCCAAACACCTTGAGCTTGAGAGTGCAAGAACATTTCCAGATCCACCCAAATATGGGGTCAACCACAACTTCGGAAAAACAAAACAGATAGTAGATCCTGGATCGATAATCCCCAGTCCTTGAAGGCCATTTCCAGACATCATTAACTCCCTCATGCAAATTGATCAGAGGCATTAAAGCCTGAAGCTGGTTGAATTCCTCAAAAGCTTCAATTGATAGAGGCGGGTGAAAATTGTCGGTCGGGTCAGGCAGCTCCATCACATCCTTAATGGTAAGCGTGTCATCAATCACAAAAGAGTGGAGCCTCGGAAAACGTTGTTGCATGATAACCACCTCGTTATTAAATTGCCACCGATCCAGCCAAAAAACCACCGAGTCTCCGGAGCGCGCGTGAGGGACAGCCAATTTACAAAATTTATCATACAGCTTCATCACGTCGCGCCACCAAAAAGAACCACAACTTCGAGTTACTTGGGGCGGTGCAGCAGCATAATATGTGTCCCAGATAAGAGAAACCCAAGGTACATCCAACTTGTTAAATTTTTTGAAGAGATGCTTGATCAACAAGGCATCATTTTGTATGCCCAGGTCCAGAACCCCAAGTCCTCCATGGCTCTTGGGCCGACATACTAGCTCCCAAGCTGCCAATGATTGTCTTGGTGTATCAGAGTTGCCTCGCCACAAACATTGCCGCATGATGCGTTCAATCTGCTTCAAAATTCCTTGAGGTAATGAGAGAGTGCACAAGAAATATATTGGCATGGATGAAAGAACAGATTTGAAGAGCTGTAGCCGGCTGCCCTGGTTCAACAGACAAGAGGAGGTAGACAATCTTCTCTCTATGCGGTCCACTAAGGGAAGCAGGTCATAAATTGTGGGTCTACTAGTACCCATTGGCAATCCCAGGTAAGTAAATGGCATGGAGCCAACATCACACCCAAGCAAAGCAGCCACACGTTTACCCTCCTCATCTGACATATTCATTGGGATTAATGAGGATTTACTAAAGTTAACCCGCAAACCCGTAGACTTAGCAAACGTCTCAAGCATATCCTTGAAAGCAATGAGTTGGCTGTCCACCGCACGAAGGACAATTAATGTGTCATCAGCGTATTGCACAATCGGATAGTACCGTGAAGAGGTTGGTATGGGCAGTGTGAGAATGTTCCTTTCACACATCTCATTAACCACAGACTGCAATAAATCCACAGCAATCACAAATAACAAAGGGGATAATGGGTCTCCTTGATGCACACCCGAACGACAGACAAAATGACTACCAGGCACACCATTTAAAAGAACCGAAGAGGATCCAGAGGACAAGATACTCTCAATCCAACCTGTCCAGCGATCATCAAAACCCTTACATTTCAGGATCCTGAGAATCAGCTCGTGCTCGATGGTATCAAACGCCTTCGTGAAATCCAACTTGAGTAGGATTATAGGCCTTTTGGATGCCTTGCACTGATGGATATATTCAAAACACCATGCGAGACAATCTTGAATGGATCTACAGCGAAGAAACCCATATTGATTGCGGTGGATACATTTTAAGATCACACTTTGTAAAAGATTTGCCAAAAGTTTAGTTAAAAACTTGAGGCAAGTATTTGTCAACGAAATGGGCCTAAAATCACCAATATACTCCGGACTCAACTTCTTGGGGATGAGGGTAATGAGAGATGTATTTAGACACTCCAGGTCACACTTTCCCTCATAAAATTCCTTGACCAGCTTCATAAAATCTGGCTTTAGAATATTCCAGCATTTCTTAAGAAAAAGACCAGTAAACCCATCAGGGCCCGGAGCGTAGTCAGAAGGCATGTTCTTAATCACCGTATCCACCTCGGAGTCCGTGAAAGGCAAGGACAAATTCTCCAGACCATCAATCCGCGTAATTAATGTGTCAAGGTCAAAACCCATTTGAATACCTTTTGCCTGGCCCATTCTACTATTGAAGTCAGACCAAAACATCCCTGCTAACTGTAGATGGTTAGAAATCACCTCCCCATCCACAGATTTGATCGAGGAAATGGTGTTTCTCCGATACCTTTCCGTTGCCATAGCATGGAAATTTTTTGAATTTTCCTCACCAACTTTGATATTTCTGATCGTGCAACGTTGCTTCCAATAAATGAACTGCCAGTGCAAAATATCTTCAAGATGTTATTTGACAATCTTGCGAAAATTGAACTCCGGCCAACTCAAGGGCCTAAATTCCTCAATATTATCCAAAAACTGGATTACTTTGTTGCAATACGCAATGAGAGCCTTGACTGTGGATAGATTGAGATGCCATTTCTTAAGAGCATAACGAAGAGTTTTGAATTTAGTAGAAATGGTTAAGGCAGTTGAAGATCTATCCACAGGTCTGTTCCAAACCTCATATACACAATCCATAAAACCAGGCAGGTCAACCCAATAGTTTTCAAAGCGAAAAACTTTTGCCTTGGGAATACAAGTGGCAATGGAAACCACACACGGAACATGATCAGAGGCAGTGCACGCAAGCGGTATGACCATTGTGTTGGGGTGATCATGTGTCCAAGCCACAGATGTAAAAAACCAATCAATTTGTTCTAGCAGAGGTGTGGTTTGCATATTAGACCATGTGTACGACGGCCCTTGATTGGCAGCTCAACAAGACCCAAATGACCAATTATTTCGTTAAACAAAAAGATATCATTCACATCACCACCTGGCTGATTTCGGTTCTCAAACGATCGCATAAAGTTGAAATCTCCTAAAAGCAGGCAATTGTCCTCAAAATGAATATCCAGATTATATAACCACTGTACAAAATCATCACGCGCCGGTCCTTGACACGGACCATAAATTGAGACAAGAGACCAAATCTCTGATGTATGCTTAGATTGAAACTTCATAATAATACCAAATGACTTAGCCTCAATTAAATTGCCTGTGAAGAAGGATGAATTCCATATGACCACCATACCAGCTGATGCCCCAACCGATGGCACATAAACAAAGTTATCAAAACGCCGAGGACAGAATTTCCTAATGAAGCGTTGATCAATATGCATGCATTTGGTTTCTTGGAGGCAAACAACAAAGCACCCACTTTCATTGATCTTTTGCCTAACAGTGAGCTGACGCGCTTCAGAATTCAAACACTTAACATTCCAACAAAGTAATTTCCACTCTCTAAACGAAGTTTGATTCATTACAAACCAAAAGAGCACACAATTAAAAGTAAGCCACGGAATGGCCTACAACCCACTAAACAGACGAAAACAGTAATGTTCCAAACAGGTAAGAACAGATAAATGGCGATTATGGTACGCCATGGACCTAAACCCTGGATGAAGCAACTAATCATCTGAACTTGCACTTTTGTTGGAGCGGGTAGGATTAGCTGCAAGCTTATCCGTCGTGATCTTCTCCGGCGCAATGCGAAGACAAGTACCAATTCGCTAAAGATCGACTATGGCCATCAGAGGAGGCACTGTAGAGTCTTCCTCAGGCTGGGAAGGCATAGATTTGCGCTTCTTCAGTGTGTGCGGCCTCCTAGAAGATGTGCCAGAAGTTACCTGATGATATCCATCACGCATCGCACTAAGACGAGCACTGCGCCTGACCTCAGAATCCACCATAACTCGAGAGGCCTTGGGCTTTCTCCCACGCTTCAGAGTACCTTTAGAAACAACCGTAAACTCAAATGCTTCAGCAACAGGTTCATCAATATCATCAAAACAAAGGGCTCGAGCTACGGGCCGTTTAACAGGTGTCACTTCCATAGACTGAGTCACAGAAACAGGTGCAGGCAGAAGCTGTAATTTTGGGGATGGAGTGTTGAAAAGAGTCGCCCAGGACTGCTTGTTCAGAAAAGCACCAAGATCAGATCAGAAGCCAAACTTTGGGATATCAGAGATCCCCATAAGCGGCAGTACCTTCTCCAAAGTACGTTTCCACTGCATGACAGGGGGCAGAACAGGCCCAAAAGTAGTAAGAACTTGTCCGATCATCAGAGGAGGCTGCTGCAGTCCCATTGGGTGTTGGAGAACAACCATTTCAGCAGCATCATTCACATTGTTAACTGAATCCTCAGAAAGCTGGAGCACGATGGATTCCTGAGACTGAACTTCCTCAACATTATCCTGCTGTAGAACTTCCTGAAACTGTGGGGGCTCATTCTGTGGATGCCCATTGTCAGGTGCAGGCACATCGTTCCAGCCCAGTTCTGGGAACTCAGGCAAGACCTAGTTATGGTTGTTGAACTGCATGTTGCCAGGGAGAGGGTGGGGATTGCCATTGAAGGGCATTGGGTCCTCATCAGTAGGTAGGATATCAGCAAAGTCCGCAGATAGAATATAAACTGGTGCAGACCAAGAGAGCCGAACCCCTCCAAAGTCTGCAAATTCTCTGTATGTCACTGATCTCGGAACCATAGTCGGTGCAGGAAAAGACACATAGACCAATGATCGGACCATCATCGGATCATCCTGGTGCCAATGGTGGAAGCGACCAAAAGTACTAATAACATCTGCAAGATATTGAGAGCGCCTATAGTCCAAAGGAACGCCTAGCAGCATAACCCATCCCCTTCTAAAACCCTGTGTAGCTCTGTAGTTGATACCTTCATCATGCGGAATAAACCTGAAAAATCTATCATTGCCCAAGTCGAAAGGAGGATGATCCACTAATGCTTGGCGGGCCAGAGCACTACGCAATCTAAACAAACCAACCCCTTGGATCCACGGCTGGGCATCCAACACAGCTCTCTGCAGGTTATTAACGACAAAATCACTGACCATGTTCAGGAAGATGGCAACTTCTTCAGGTAGCGGAGCCGGCTCGACGATGGCGATGGCATACTGCTCATGCTGTCGATCCAGAGCCACCACCGGCGCAAAGAAAGTGCGAGGCAGGCGCAGCTCCCCTCCATCAATGTTGTCGAAGCCATGCGGGAGGAAATCCATCGGGTCCAGCGGAAAGTTGGCCATTGCCAGAGCTGGGGAGGGGTGATCCAAAGCCGGAGTCGAGACGATTGAGGGCAGTGGTGAGGTGGGCGGCAAAGGCGTTGTGGGTGGTGGCTCAACTGGCAATGGTGGGATGGACGGGGTGGCAGGCGTGATAGGACTGGGCATAGACCTCTTCGGGCTAGCTATGGGAGAAATCGAGGAGTCCCGCTCCAATAAACTAGTAGACCGGTTAGATACGGTGGATTTGCTCCATGGGACCCACCTATAAGAGGGAGATAGACTAGAATCTGAACAGCCCTTTGCCCGGTGCCCCAACCGAAAGCATCTACGGCACCTAACCTTGCTGGTGCACGCGCTGGATAAATGCCTCATGGACAAACAGTTTTGACATTTCCAAACTTTGAAAACCATGTCATCCACAAAATCATTAAATCTGTCATAATCAACAGGTGATTCCGATTCCCCCGGAGTAATAAACTCCTCATTTCCAATACCAGGTGGAGGGGTAGATTGAGATCCGGATGCAGCTTGGGCCAAATCAAACTGGACCGGGGAAACCTCCTGGGGCTGGGTATTAAGCTGGGATGAAGAGGTCACCTGGGCCGCAGCCGGACCAGCCCGTTCCTTCCCATGCACATGCAGATTCACGTCCGAAATGGCTGGATTAGATATCCCAGCCGAGGAAATAGCTTGGACGTTGACTGTTCCGAAAATAATGGGTGGTTCTGCCACCATCCATCGGTGTTCAGTCACCGGCGGTGGCGGCACGATGTCTCTCTCACGAGGCAGCAAAGCATACCCAGCATCTGAAACAAGATCAACAAGACCTGGCGAAGCAGGATAAGAGTATCCCTTGCAGGCATCGTACTGTTGGAAAGTAGCGAAAGAAATGTTCCTCCAAGGCCTGGAACCCAAACGTAATGCAGATTTGGAAGGAGGCTTATGCATAGCAAGCAAACCAATAGAAGCACGCCTCTTAGAGGGACTGATGATAATCCACTCTGCATCACACTCTTTCTTCCAAATAGTAAATTCACGTTTCCAATTAGGGCCGCCATTTCCCCACAGATGGAAGTAACATTTGAATTGCGGGCACGCGAAAGATCGCAAATGGAGAATAAACATGCCAACACGTTTGCAAGATACCATAAATGAGAATACCTTGTCCGCAATGAGTTGCACAGATAGATCGATTGCAGATCCTCCAGTTGCACATTCCAATGCCGCCGCCACCGAATCCTCATCAAGACGGAATCTATGTCTGCTAAAAGACACAACCATAATAAAATGGTTCGCGTCATCCGAGGGATGAATGGTTTTCCCACAAGATCTAAAAACCTCGTCCGCAAAAGCCACTCCTTTGGAGAAATCCAGATCCAAGGTGGATCCACCATGAGAACCCATGTGAGATGGGTATAGGGTGGTAGATCAGAGAGCGCCGGAGAAGATGGGTGGAGAGAAAACCAAATTTACGGCTGAGG
Source organism: Triticum dicoccoides (assembly GCF_002162155.2). NCBI lineage: Eukaryota > Viridiplantae > Streptophyta > Magnoliopsida > Poales > Poaceae > Triticum > Triticum dicoccoides. Next base: position 91,237,038 of record NC_041382.1, on the reverse strand, counting down.
AGGAAGATCACCGGGGAGCCTAGGGCGCCGGAGGGAGGAGAGTTGGGACTCTCCATCATTAGTTCACAGTGGGAGAGCTGGTGCATAACTACGAATGTTGAAGCTGGGCTCAAAATAATGAATGGATTGAGCTGAAATTTTGTGGAGGATGGTTATTTGGGCATAGGAAAGCATTGTAGAAAATTGATACCATTTGGGCATGCCAAAATAGTACTTCCTTCACAATGCTCTTCGATTGACAGAAACTTGGGAAAACTAGTGAGAGAGATTGGATGAATGAAATGAGCTCAAAATTGGTGTAGGTAAGTTTCTTAGGTATGGTCATGCGCTGGTAAATTTTCAGATCATTTGGGTAAGCCTAGCTAGTACTTACTTCACAAAGCTTCTCTCGAGGTAGAAACTTTGGAAATTTCTCGAGAAATATTTACTAGGAAAATTGAGCTGAATATTATCATGTGGCAATGATTTTGGTATGGAAGAGTGCCCGAAAAGTTTGAGGGTAATAGGAGGGGTCTATATAACACTTGCTTTGCAACGTGCCAATTTGGCCATAAAATATAAATTGAATCTGGGCTTACATAGATGATTTGACTGAGCTGCAATTTAGAGGAGGGTGATAATTTGGGCATATGAAGAAACTGTATAAATTTCATGTCATTTAGAGATATAAAAAAGGTACTTCCTTCACAATGCTTCTAGGTGGACAAAAACTTTGGAAATTTGCCGAGGAATATTTGCTAGGCAAATGGAGCTGAATTTTGTCATGCGGTAATGATTTGGATAGGAAAGATTGCCCAAAAATTCCGAGGGCAATCAAGAATATATAAATAGCACTTCCTTCATAAAGTGTTGTTGTGAACAGAATAGGAAAATGAATATTTTTGAATTAGTTTTGAACTAGGAAAGGAAGGATTTTTACATATTTGATGAATATATGCCCCAAAGAATTTATGAGATTTTTTTGGGAATTTTGGGAATGATAGAAATATAGGTTGCTTCACAACCTAGGGCAAAAACTGCCACATGGACATGACACATAGGCAAAACTGATGAGATGGCGCCTAGTCATCACAACCCACCACAATCTACAAGGCTATGACCATCTATATTAGTCATTAACAACTAGAAATAAGGCAGCGGACTAGCACTGTTTGCTTTGTGACCATTTCGCGTAAGGAAATTACGACCTTTCTGACCAAAATGGTCGCAATGGTTTAGGGTTTGGAGCCCCCTGAACAACTTTTGACCAATTGGTCTAAAATGGTCAAAAATTTATGACCAATTCTTCGAGGGTCACTGACAGAAGGTCATAAGTTGACATATTTCTTGTAGTGCTTCCACCGAGCTGCTTCAGCTGGAGCCTGTCTTCCCTCCTCCTACTCGCTACGCCATGGATGCTATCATGGAGTCTCAACATTGCCACCTTATGACGCAATGGCAAAACTTCAAAGTCAAGGCAGATGTCGGCTCTGTTCGACCGCCTGAACCCGGCACAACTTTTCACTGCTGTCCAATTCCAGAAGGATATGCTAGAGTGACGGTGGACGAAATAATGGAGGGATTTGAGGAGCTCGAGCTTGACCACCCTACCGGTGAAGGGGAGACTCGGCTGGGTTTTGCTCTCAAGACTCCATGCCTATGGTGGAAGGAGCTCATCAACCTTCTGAACTGGACGCCTCCGCCTCCTCCTCCTCCGGAGAGTCAAGGCACTCCGCCTCCTCCGGTGAGTGATTAGGGCACTCCACCGCCTTCTCCGGCGTGTGGCGGCACTCCGCCTCCTTCTCCGCCCGCGCCGGCGTGCCCGAGCAGCCAGCCTCCTCCTTCTCCGCCTCGTCAGTAAGGGCGGAAGAGACCCGCCATCGCTTTGGCTACTCCGGCGCATCATAGTCCTTCTCCTCCGCCTCGTAAGCAAGGAAAGAAGATAGTCGTAGCCGCTGCATCTACTCTGGAGTCTAGCAGTACAGCCATAGGCGGGAGGCAATACAGATTTGGTCCATCTCTCAAGCCTCTAGAGAAGTTACCATACGAGAGGACAATGGAGGAAAACACAAAGATCATGGAAGCCGAAGTGAGGGACTTCTTTGTAGGGGCGAAAGCAAAGAAACATCCACCTCCGGAGGAGAAGATAGATCCGGTGAAAGCAAAGCGCACTATCGATGCCCTGAAGAAACCACCACCGTCTCCGCCGAAAAACAACTATGAGCGCATTATGGGAAAGTCATATATCTAAGCGGAGCGGTCGACAAGTACTATTAGTGATCGAAGGTCAGCAGAACAATGAGCTGGGAAAAAATTGCCCAGCTCGGCGAACAAGCGAACCAATCGTGCCCCCCGCTCAAGGTGTCCAGCGATATCGTCGCTAATCACCCGGAGATTTTGCCCAATACTGATAACCCACAAGTATAGGGGATCACAACAGTTTTCGAGGGTAGAGTATGCAACCCAAATTTATTGATTCGATACAAGGGGAGCCAAAGAATATTCTCAAGTATTAGCAGCTGAGTTGTCAATTCAACCACATGTGGAAAACTTAATATCCGCAGCAAAGTATTTAGTAGCAAAGTAGTATGGAAGTAACGGTAATGGTGGCAAAAGTAATAGTAGCAGTTTTGTAGTAATTGTAATAGTGGAAACGGAAAAGTAACTAAGCAAAGATCAACATGTGAAAAGTTCGTAGGCAATGGATCAGTGATGGATAATTATGTCGGACGCAATTCCTCATGCAACAGTTATAACATAGGGTGACACAGAACTAGCTCTAGTTCATCAATGTAATGTAGGCATGTATTTCGAGTATAGTCATACGTGCTTATGGAAAAGAACTTGCACGACATCTTTTGTCCTACCCTTCCGTGGCAGCGGGGTCCTATTGGAAACTAAGGGATATTAAGGCCTCCTTTTAATAGAGTACCGGACCAAAGCATTAACACTTAGCAAATACATGAACTGCTCAAACTACAGTCATCACCGGTAAGTATCCCGATTATTGTCACTTCGGGGTTAACGGATCATAACACATAATAGGTGACCATTGACTTGCAAGATAGGATCAAGAACTCGCATATATTCATGAAAACATAATAGGTTTAGATCTGAAATCATGGCACTCGGGCCCTAGTGACAAGAATAATCATAGCAAAGTCATATCAACATCAATCTCAGAACATAATGGATACTAGGGATCAAACCCTAACAAAACTAACTCGATTACATGATAAATCTCATCCAACCCATCACCGTCCAACAAGCCTACGATGGAATTACTCACGCACGGTGGTCAGCATCATGAAATTGGTGATGGAGGAAGGTTGATGATGACGACGGCGACGGATTCCCCTCTCTGGAGCCCCGAACGGACTCCAGATCAGCCCTCCCGAGAGATATTAGGGCTTGGCGGCGGCTCTGTATCATAAAACACGATGAATCCTTCTCTATGATTTTTTTCTCTCCGAACATGAATATATGGAGTCAGGATGGACGTCGGTGGAGCATCAGGGGGCCCACGAGACAGGGGGCGCGCCCCCACCCTCGTGGACAGGGTGTGGGCCCCCTGGTCTTGATTCTTTTGCTAGTATTTTTTATATATTCCAAAAACATTCTCTGTTGATTTTCAGGTCATTCTGAGAACTTTTATTTCTGCACAAAAATAACATCATGGCAATTCTGCTGAAAACAGCGGCAGTCCGGGTTAGTTCCATTCAAATCATGCAAGTTAGAGTCCAAAACAAGGGCAAAAGTGTTTGGAAAAGTGGATACGATGGAGACGTATCAACTCCCCCAAGCTTAAACCTTTGCTTGTCCTCAAGCAATTCAGTTGATAAACTGAAAGTGATAAAGAAAAACTTCTACAAACTCGGTTTGCTCTTGTTGTTGTAAATATGTAAAGCCAGCATTCAAGTTTTTAGCAAAGCTTATGAACTAACCATATTCACAATAACACTTAGGTCTCACATTTACTCATATCCATAGCATAATCAACTAGCAAGCAATAATAATAAATGTCGGATGACAACACTTTCTCAAAACAATCATAATATGATATAACAAGATGGTATCTCGCTAGCCCTTTCTGAGACCGCAAAACATAAATGCAGAGCACCCCTGAAGATCAAGAACTGACTAGATATTGTAATTCATGGTAAAAGAGATCTAGTCACAATCATACTCAATGTAAACTAATAATAATTGATGCAAATGACAGCGGTGCTTTCCAACTGCTGCTTTTTAATAAGAGAGTGATGACTGAACATAAAAGTAAATAGATAGGCCCTTCCCAGAGGGAAGCATGGATTTGTAGAGGTGCCAGAGCTCGATTTTGAAATAGAGATAAATAATATTTTGAGTGTTATACTTTCATGTCAACATAGCAACCAAGAGATCTCGATATCTTCCATGCTACACACATTATAGGCGGTTCCCAAGTAGAATGGTAAAGTTTATACTCCCCCACCACCAACAAGAATCAATCCATGGCTTGCCCGAAACAACGGGTGCCTCCAACTAACAACAATCCTGGGGGAGTTTTGTTTGCAATTATTTTGATTTGGTTTGAGCATGGTACTGGGCATCCCGGTGACCAACCATTTTCTCTTGAGTGAGGAGCGAAGTCCACTTCTTTTGAGAATAACCCGCCTAGCATCGAAGGTACAGGCAGCCCTAGTTGATACATGAGCTATTCGAGCAAACAAAACATAATTTCATTTGAAGGTTTAGAGTTTGGCACATACAAATTTACTTGGAATGGTAGGTAGATAATGCATATAGGTAGGTATGGTGGACTCATATGGAATAACTTTGGGGTTTATGGAAGTGGATGCACAAGCATTATTCCCGCATAGTACAAGTGAAGGCTAGAAAGAGACTAGGAAGCGACCAGCTAGAGAGCAACAACAGTCATGAACATGCATTAAAATTAATCAACACTGAGTGCAAGCATGAGTAGGATATAATCCACAATGAACATAAATATCATAGAGGATATGTTGATTTTTTTTCAACTACATGCGTGAACATGTGCCAAGTCAAGCCACTTGAATCGTTCAAAGGAGGATACCACCCTATCATACCACATCACAACCATTTTAATAGCATGTTGGCACGCAAGGTAAACCATTATAAACTCCTAGCTAATTAAGCATGGCATGAGCAACTATAATCTCTAATTGTAATTGCAAACATGTTTCATTCATAATAGGCTGAATCAGGGACGATGAACTAATCATATTTACAAAAACAAGATAGGCCGAGTTCATACCAGCTTCTCTCTTCTCAATCAGTCCATCATATATCGTCATTATTGCCTTTCACTTGCATGACTGAACGGTGTGGATAATAACAATAGTGCACATGCATTGGACTAAGCTGGAATCTGCAAGCATTTAATACAAGGGAGAAGACAAGGTAATATGGCTCTTGGTTAAATCAACAATAATGCATATGAGAACCTTTCAACATTTTCATCATGGTCTTCTCCTCTTGACCCCCAAAGAACAAGAAAAGAAATAAAACTATTTACACGGGAAAGCTCCCAACAAGCAAAAAAACAACGAGAAATCTTTTTGGGTTTTCTTTTAATTACTACTACTATAGGCATGGAAAGTAAACTAGCTGAAGGCTACAACTAATTTTGTTTTGTTTTTCTTAAGGTTATTCAAACACACAAGAAGTCTTAGAAAAGAAAATAAACTAGCATGGATAGTACAATGAAAATATATGAGCACCGACAACTAGAATGAGTGTGTGAACATGAATGTAATGTAGGTGGGAAATATGTACTCCCCCAAGCTTAGTATTTTAGCCTAAGTTGGTCTATGCCCACGGATCAAAGCTGTAGCTGGGGTCATACTGAGATTCAGCGGCTATTGCCTCATGAGCTGCATCTTGGAGGCGAGCTGCCTCCGTCCTCCTATCATACTCGTTCGCCTCCTCCCTGGTTATAATGTATCTCCCTTTTGCCTGAATGTCAAAGAAACCAGGAGCAGGGAAAGCAACATGGACAGTGCGACGTTTGTCAAAGATTAGTCGGTATTGGAGGAACTATTCATTCCTCTCAACAAACTGATGGTGAACCATAGCATTATAATCTAGATAAGCAGGAGGCAACTCCATATCATTTTCATGTATGGGTACCTCAAGAAATTTAGCTAAATGGGTTGCGTAAATTCCACCAAAAAAATCTCCACTAATACTGTTATGATGCAACCTACGTGCAACAATAGCCCCCAAGTTATATTGTTTATCTCCTAATACAACACTCTTGAGAACACTAAGATCTAGAACACACATGCACTACTAGGGAAAACCTTATACATAGAATCTTAGCAGCAGCGCGGCACAAAAAGAAGCGCTACTGCTAATTAGCAGTAGTGCGTGTTTTTAACCCTCGCTACTACTAAGTTGATAGTAGTAGCGCGGGTTTTTAACACTCGCTACTACTAAGCGGTCTCTACCGTGCCCCCCGACACATGCCATAGTAGTAGCGAGGGGTATAAACCTGCGCTACTACTAAGTTGATAGTAGTAGCGCGGTTTTATACCCCTCGCTACTACTAAGTAAGAGGTAGGTGAAGTCGCCATATCCTCGGCCGAATCCCCATCTCCTCCCCCAAATCCCTCCTCTGTTCCACCACTCTCTCCTCTCACTTTCCATATGCTCTCACATGGACCTATTGCCCATGCACCCATCCTCCTCCATGGCGTCGAAAGAGGCCGCCGCCTCGCGCCACCGCCGTCTAGGATCTCGCCGGTCTTCCACCGACGTCTAGGAGGCCGCCGCCCCGTGCCACCACACCGGAGCACCTCACCACCGGTGACTAGCTTCGCTGCTCCCTACATCACCTTCCTCTCTCCCTCGATTTTCCTTTTCTCTCTATCCCTCTGGTTTGACTCACCCTCCCATGTCCATGTCCGTGCAGGTCGTCGCCATGGATGACCCAGAGCTATCTGGCATGGTCGCGAAGAGGATCCCCACGCGGCGGTCTGGCTCTGCCATAGAAACGGGCCCTCTCCAACAACCACTGTTGGCTCTGGTCTTCCACTGTCCGTTCAGGTCTCCGGCGACGCCAATCATCGCTAGATCTTACCATTGCTGCCATTGACAGCACGCACGGGATCGAGATTTTTTTGGTTTTTGAAAGTAATAGCAGTAGAGCGGGGTATAAGACCCGCTACAGCTAATTAGCAGTAGCGCTGTTTGCAACGCACGCTACAGCTAACCATGTATAGCAGTAGTGTGTGTCAACACGCACTACTCCTACAAGTTAGCTGTGGCGCTGTATCAGTAGCGCGGGCACCTGCGCTACTGATACACCCAAAACCCGCGCTGATGCTAGGCTTTTCCCTAGTAGTGATGTGACATGCCTCATCCTTATCGTTAATGCATCTACCTATAAAGAGAGCAAAATAATGAATGACAGGAAAATGGATGCTCGATATGGTAGCTTGCGTGATTTCTCTAGATTCCCCCACGGTAATACTAGCAAGGAAGTATTTATATTCAGATTTGCGAGGTTCAGTAACATTACCCCACTGCGGGAGTTTACAAGCAGCATTAAAATCTTCTAAGTCCATGGTATAAGATTTATCATAGAGATCAAATAGGACAGTGTGAGAATTGCGTGATGATGTAAATTTAAACCTTCTCACAAAGGAATAAGTTAGGTAGTAGTATTGTTGGCACTTATCTGACACGAAGCCCTCAAGTTCAGCATTACGCACATACACGTCAAATTCCTCCTTAATTCCTGCTTGGACCATAAAATCTTCTGACGGCCATTCGCAAGGCCGCACTTGAGCTTCCCTTGGTAATTGATAGTCCGGCTCACGTATTGCGAGCCTGGGTTCTTGCTTTCTTGAGGAACCTCCTTGGTACATTTTCCTAAACATATTTCTTCCTTTGAAAAATTTCTGAAATTTTTAGTGACTCAAAATAAAAGTGAATGAAACTCAACAAAATTGATAGCAACTACTCCCACAAGTGCCTAGAGACTATATCATGCATTAGAACTACTTGGGACCAAATAAATTTGACATGCAAGCTCAAGAACAGGGTCACCTCAGCAGCAAAAATTTGCAATAAATAAAGCACTAGAACAAAAACTAATTGGACCATTGGAGGAGTCACATACCAAAGAACAATCCCCCAAAGCAGTTTTCTGAATGGAGCCTTGAGCAAGGAGATCGAAAATGGCAGCAAGATGAGCTAAAACTCGGGTTTGAGATGGTGGATGATTTTTTCTAGAAGAAGACGAAGTGTGTGGGTGCAAGAATAAATGGAGGGGGGCCACGAGGGGCCCATGAGGCAGGGGGGCGCCTAGGGGGTAGGGCGCGCCCTGCACCCTCGTGGCCAGGTGGTTGCTCCCCCTGGCGTGTTCTCAGTGCCAATAATTCTTAAATATTCTAGAAAAAATCATATTTCATTTTCGGCGCATTTGGAGAAATTTTATTTTGGGGTACTTTGTATTGCATGGATAATTCAGAAAACAGACAGAAAATACTATTATTGCTTTATTTAATCTAAGTAACAGAAAGTAAAAGGAGGGTACCGAGAGTTGTGCTTTCTAACTTCATCCATCTCATGCTCATCAAAAGGAATCTGTCGGAGTAAATAGCCATGGGTAGCCTAGCCGGTTTCCCCTGGCCCTTCTGAAAAAATTACGAGCCCGTCCGGCTCTCAAGAATCCAAGACATGGGGCCGCCTTCCCCTTGCTGGCTGTCACCCAGGCTGGCTTTCGGAAGGTGGCCCGACTTTAGCCCTCACAAAAGAAGCCACGGGAGGGTCGGCTTCGAGAAGCCGGCCGTGAGCAGGCCGACTCCAAGAAGCCGGCTCCCACAAAGCGGTCGAGACCGTACCCTCAAAGTTTGCATCCACCTAACGGTGATGTGACAGGGCCCGGCTACAGTAAAACCTGCCACCCCCAAATCCCGGAGCACGACCAACACAGTGCGCCGTATGGGTGACCATGACCCGTCCGGCGCAACACTGTTGCCATGTTGACCCTGATGCCATCCACGATGGACTGCCAGTATGGCCCACGGGCGGTGGGCCCCTTCAGGCAGAGAGACACCCGAAGGAGGCCACGCCTCCCCCAGTCGGCCCAAGACAGAGCCGGCTCCCCGCAGCTGGCTTGCCGCCTCCCTCGAAGGAGACACCCCATTAAGGAGACAAGACACGCTGAGGCTACAGCGATCGCCCGCCGGGCGGCAGCACTGTAGCCACGCCTACCTCGAAAAAGCCCACGTCACCAAGATAGAGCAAGAGTAACCAGCCGCCGACCATGTCCTGGACAGTGGGGCCTGCCTGTCGACCAAGGGGCCGGCAGCCGGCGGGACCCACCAGTCGGCGGGCCCCAGCAGCCGACGCAGAAGCCGGCAAGCGCAGTCACAGACGGTTGGGCCCCGCGCCCAGTCGGATTACCATTGTACCCCCGGGGGGTAGGCCTATATAAACCCCCCGGGGCGCCCATGCAAAGGGTTGGACCCAGCTAGTTTTAGACACCACACAAGGAGAAGAAGCAAGCTAGTCGTGCCCTTCTTCCTCCTCCCACCGAACAGCTCAAGGAGCATTGTGTAGCTACTTGTCCATCTAGTGATCATGCGAAGACCCCGCAGAGCAGCAGTAGGGGTGTTATCTCCACGGAGAGCCCCGAATCTGGGTAAGATTCGCCGGCGTGCATGTCTTCGCCTCATCCCGTTTCCAGGCACCAGCGACGTCTTACTAGCTCCCACAATGATAAGCCACCCGTTGGCATATGTCGCACCTACCACCCGACATTTGGCGCCCACCGTGGGGCCAGGTGCACCGTCGTCCGGAGACCTGTTCTGGACGGGAACCCTCTTCCTCCCCAGCGAGCGTAGCCAGCCCGGCACGCCCGATGGCGCTTGCCACGACGCGCTGCAAGGCGTCACCAGCATCTGCGCAGCGAGCAGCCTCGCAAATCTCCTCGACGAAACCCTCATCTCCGACGAGCTCGCCTCCGATGCGGGCACCGACCACCTCGCCAACCTCCTCGGCCAGCTCCATGTCTCCAGCGAGCCCGCTGTGGATCTGGAGTCGGTTGGCTCCACCGACCCGATGCCTGTCGACTCCGACACGGCCTCCTTCGACACCTTCCCCAACAACGTCGCGATCTACAATGACCCGCATCCTCGGACCGACGGCCGCGATACTGTCACCACCGAAGTGATGGTCGTCGGCCACGGCGGCCCGGCCGACGAGAGCGCCCACGACACCCCGCACGCGGCGGCCCACGACTTGTCCACCCCCCTCCCGGCTGATGCCGACGACGAAGCACTGGAGGCGCGCCGCCTCGCCCTCCTTGCAGAGGGCCGGAGGATGGCTTCCATGAGACGCCTCACTGAGGCCTACCAGCGCGAAGCTGACCGCGCCGCCTTCGGCATGCCGGCCCCGGGCGGGCCAAGCCGGGCCGGCATTGTCAAGCAATGCGGGGCCATCATCGCCGACATGCTGGGAGTCGACCGCCCGGTCTATGCCACTCCGCTCGAGAACTTGTGTGCCGCCCAGGCGGCTGTGGACGAGTTGGACGGCTTGGAGGCCGAAGAACTCCCCCACATGTCCCGGCGTATCCAGCAACTGATTGACGCGACCACACGGCGGCACGAAGCCGACGCCCGCGCGGGAAGCTCTCCCCTGCGCCGAGATCACGGCGCGACGTCCCAGACACCGACTACGAGCAACGCCCGCACGCGGCGCGAGAAAGAGTCGGCGGCCAGCCGAAGCCGGACTCGAATCTCCATCGAGCGAGATGCGGACGGCCATCCCCGAGCCATGGAATGGCGGGGCAACCCGCCTCCGCCTCAACCCCGTGGAGAGAGATGTCCCACCCCGCCACCAGTGGCGCACCCGACTCTCAGCGGCCGACTAGGTCGCCGTGAAGGAGTCGGCGAGAACGACGCCCGCCATCGGATCGACCGCCTGGCGCGATCCCTGGCGCTGGAAGAAGAAGACGATGTTGGCCCGCCTTGTTTCGGCCCCCGCATCCATGACGAGCCTTTCCCCAAAGGGTTCTCGCTCCCAAGAGACACGCCCAAGTACAACGGCTCCATGAAGCCGGAAGATTGGTTGATCGACTACTCCACGGCGGTCAGCATAGCCAATGGCAACCGGCGCGTTGCCGTGAAGTACGTGCCCCTCGTGCTGCAAGGCACGGCGCGGACCTGGCTTAACAGCCTCAAGCCTCTCAGCATCAACAGCTGGCTAGATTTCACCGAAGCTTTCATCCGCAACTTCACCAGCACCTACAAGCGGGCCCCCAAGCCCAGGCAGCTCTCCCTGTGCGTACAGGGCCCAGCCGAGTCCACTCGCGACTACCTCACGCGTTGGGCCGAGCTCCTCAATTCTTGGGAGGGGGTGCACGAGGTGCAAGCCATCGAATACTTCACTGCCGGGTGCCGAGAAGGTACCCTCCTCAAGCACAAGCTCCTCTGCGACGAGCCGACTACCCTCGACGAGCTTCTGGACATAGCAGACAAATACACCACCGCCGACTCTGTGATGAAGACCGAGCTCCGGGTAGACGCGTCCGGGAAAGTACTCAACCCGGTGCCCAAGACGCCGGCAGGGGATTCTGGCCGACGCCCACACCCGAACGACCACAAGCGCAAGGGCCCTGCGCCGCCTCCCGCCAGTCGGCAGGTGGCCACGGTCGAAGACGCGCTGCCTGAAGGACGACCCGTGCCCAAGAAGCCCAAGGGCGGCCGGCCGGCTTGGCAGCCGGCTTTCTCCTACGAGCAAACTCTCGACGCCCCGTGCAAATTCCATAGCGGCGCGAAGCCGTCCAACCACACAACCCGGAAGTGCCATTGGCTCACCCGAATCTCTAAAGGCGAGGGGCTCGCGCCGCCTCCGCCTGCCGGCCCGCCGCCTTCGGCTCCGCTGCCTCCGGTCGCTCGGCCCGCAGTCGGAGCCATGCACGACGAACTCCCCGACGAGCAAGCAACCTACATCGTCTTTACAAGCCAGCTCGAAGACCGGCGCGGCAAACATCGAGAGCACCAGGAAGTCAGCATGGTCGCTGCCAACCCCGTCGGACACATGCATTGGTCAGAAAAACACATCAGCTGGAGCCGGGCCGACCATCCAGAGGTGATGCCGTCTCCCAGCTCTTATGCGTTGGTCCTGGAAGCCACCCTCGCGACGGACAGACGCGCTGCCCGCTTCTCCCGCGTGCTGATAGACGGCGGGAGCAGCATCAACATCCTGTACCGTGACACCCTAGAGAAGCTAAATGTCAAGACGAAGCAGCTCATGCCTACTCGGACATTGTTTCATGGCATCGCACCCGGCTTGTCCTGTGCCCCCATTGGCAAGATCAAGATTGATGTACTCTTTGGGGACAAGGAGCATTTCCGCCGGGAAGCAATCTGGTTTGAAGTGGTGGACCTGGAGAGCCCCTACCACGCGTTGCTTGGCCGACCCGCCTTGGCCAGGTTCATGGCAGTTCCCCACTATGCATACCTCAAGATGAAGATACCAAGTTCCAAGGGCGTCATCACCGTAGCTGGCGATTACAAGAAGTCTTCCGAGTGCGCTGCCGCCAGCAGCCGGCTGGCCGAGTCCCTTGTGATTGCCGAAGAGAAGAAGATGTTGGACCGGGTCGTGGCCATGGCCAGCAAGCAGCCGAACCAGTCCCCCGACCCCAAGGAGTATGATGCACAAGGATCTTTCCAGCCGGCCAAAGAAACCAAGAAGATATCCCTTGACCCCGAGCACCCCGAGAGGTTTGCCGTCATCGGGGCAAGCCTGAACAGCAAATAGGAAGGCGAGCTCGCCGATTTCCTCCGTGAGAATCGGGACATCTTTGCATGGTCCCCCAAGGACATGCCGGGTGTTCCGAAGGAATTCGCCGAGCACAAACTCCACGTCTGAAAAGACGCGAAACCAGTCAAGCAGCCCCTCCGCCGACTATCAGAGGAAAAGAGAAGGATTATAGGGGAGGAGATAGCCCGGCTTCTGGCAGCCGGCTTCATTATGGAAGTATTCTTTCCAGAGTGGCTTGCCAATCCGGTCCTCGTGTTAAAGAAGAACAACAAGTGGCGCATGTGTATAGACTACACAAGCCTCAACAAGGCCTGCCCTAAAGATCCCTTTGCCCTACCGAGAATTGACCAAGTGATAGACTCCACTGCCGGATGCGAGCTGTTGAGTTTCTTGGATGCTTACTCAGGATATCACCAGATAAAGCTAGATCCGGACGACCGCCTGAAGACCGCCTTCATCACGCCATTTGGAGCCTTCTGCTACCTGACTATGACATTCAGCTTAAGAAATGCCGGTGCCACTTTTCAGCGTTGCATGCAGAAGTGCCTCCTCAAGCAACTCGGCAGAAACGCTCACGTCTACGTGGACGACATTGTGGTGAAGACGGAGAAGCACAGCACCTTGCTGGAAGACCTCAAAGAAGCGTTTGAGAACCTATGCCGGTTCCAAATCAAGCTCAACCCCGAGAAATGCGTGTTCGGAGTGCCAGCCGGCCAGCTCCTAGGCTTCCTGGTCTCCGAACGCGGCATCGCATGCAACCCGGTGAAGATCAAGGCCATCGAGAGAATGGCGATCCCCACCAAGCTTCGAGACATCCAAAAGTTCACCGGATGCTTGGCCTCCTTGAACCGCTTCATCAGCCGGCTCGAAGAGAAAGCTCACCCCCTCTACCGCCTCATGAGGAAGAGCACTCACTTCGAGTGGAACGACCAGGACGACCAAGCTTTTCACGAGCTGAAGAAGATGCTGGCCACGCCGCCCGTCCTAGCGGCGCCGACTGAGAAAGAGCTCATGCTCCTTTACATTGCCGCAACCAGCCGGGTGGTCAGCACCGTCATCGTAGTCCAACGCCTAGAAGAAGGCCGAGCCCAGCCGGTCCAGAGGCCGGTGTATTATTTGAGCGAGGTGCTGTCCGCTTCAAAGCAGAACTACCCGCACTACCAGAAGATGTGTTATGGCGTGTACTTCACCGCCAAGAAGCTGAAGCCCTACTTTCAAGAGCATCCCGTCACGGTCGTATGCACCGCCCCGCTGGCCGAGATCATAGGCAGCCGGGACGCATCCGGCCGGGTGGCGAAATGGGCCATCGAGCTGGCCCCTTACACAATCTTCTACCAGCCCCGCACCGCCATCAAGTGCCAAGCACTGGCCGACTTCCTCGTCGACTGGGCCGAGACCCAGTACCTGCCGCCGGCTCCCGACTCCACCCATTGGTGCATGCACTTTGGCGGGTCCAAGATGCGCACCGGCTTGGGAGCCGGCGTCGTCCTTACCTCTCCCAAAGGCGACAAGCTCAGATACACGCTGCAGATTCACTTTGCCGCCTCCAACAATGTAGCCGAGTACGAGGCACTCATACACGGGCTCCGGCTTGCCAAGGAACTCGGCATCCGCCGGATCCTATGTTATGGCGACTCAGACTTGGTGGTTCAGCAATCATCCGGTGACTGGGACGCCAAGGACGCAAATATGGCAAGCTACCGCTTCCTGGTTCAACAACTCAGCGGATACTTTGAAGGATGCGAGTTCCTCCACGTACCGCGAGCCGACAACGAGCCAGCCGATGCACAGGCTCGAATAGGCTCCACTCGGCAAGCAATACCAACCGGCGTCGCTCTACAACGCCTCCTCAAGCCGTCCATCAAGCCGTCTCCAGAGTCCGATTCCATCTTCGTACCGCCTGACCCTGACGCGGCCAGGTCCGACTCGAAGAACCAAGCAGGCGACCCTGGGACTTTAGTAGTCGGCCCAGGGACTTCAGCAACCGGCTCGGGGACTGATACACCCGGCTCGGGGACTGCAGTAGCCGGCCCGGGGACTGCACCAACACAACAGCCGGCAGCCGACTCCAGCATTTCACCACCTAGCCCGCCCACCATGGTGGCAGTAGCCACATTGGCAGGAGGAGAAGTCGCGGCTCCGTCATGGGCTCAGTCCATCCTCAACTTCCTAGTAAACCAAGATCTGCCGGCTGACGAAACAGAGGCAAGACAAGTCCAACGTCGAGCCGGAGCATACACAATCGTCAATAGAGAACTCGTCAAGCGCAGTGTCACTGGAGTCCTCCAACGGTGCGTCGAGCAAGAGAAGGGCATTGCAATCCTCAGAGACATTCACCAAGGAGAATGCGGCCACCATGCAGCTTCAAGATCACTCGTCGCCAAAGCTTTCCGCCATGGTTTCTTCTGGCCGACTGCTTTGGATGACGCCAAAGAATTAGTTAAATATTGCAAAGGGTGCCAACTCTTCAGCTCCAAGCAACACATGCCGGCTTCGGCACTCAAGACCATTCCCCTCACCTGGCCCTTCGCCGTTTGGGTACTGGACATGGTGGGCCCATTCAAGACGGCGCGCGGCGGCATGACACATTTGCTCGTCGCCGTGGACTAATTCACCAAGTGGATTGAGGCAAAGCCGATCAAGAAGCTGAATGGGCCGACTGCTGTGACATTCATCGCAGACATAACAACTCGGTACAGCGTGCCACACAGCATCATCACCGACAATGGCACGAATTTTGCCAAAGGAGCCTTGGCACGTTTCTGCGCAGCCCAAGGTATCCGGCTGGACTTAGCGTCCATCGCCCACCCGCAGTCAAACGACTAGGTCGAGCGAGCCAACGGCCTTATCCTCTCCAGCATCAAGCCCCGACTGGTCGTACCACTGGAGCGTTCAGCCGGCTGTTGGCTCGATGAGCTGTCAGCTGTCCTCTGGAGTCTGCGCACTACCCCAAACAAGTCAACCAGCTTCACTCCTTTCTTCCTCGTGTACGGTGCCGAGGCGATCATCCCAACCGACATTGAGTTCGACTCGCCCCGGGTAACCATGTACACGGAGGCGGAGGCCAAGGAAGCACGAGAAGACGGCGTCGACCTGCTGGAAGAAGGCCGGCTGTTAGCCCTCAGTCGATCTGCCATCTACCAGCAGGGTTTGCGCCGCTACCACAGTCGGAAGGTCAGGCCAAGATCTTTCCAAGAGGGCGATCTTGTGCTCCGGCTGGTCCAGCGAACAGCCGGCCAGCACAAGCTCTCGGCCCCTTGGGAGGGCCCCTTCGTCATCAGCAGAGCTCTAGGCAATGACTTCTACTACCTGATCGACGCGCAGAAGCCGAAGGCATGAAAGAGAGACGACTCCAGCAAGGAGTCGGAACGACCATGGAACGCCAACCTCCTTCGAAGATTTTACAGTTGAAATGCAGTATGTATCACGCTAACTTTTGTACTAAATACGAGACAATAGGCCCCCCGAGGAGGGCTCGGGGACTGCCATCTTTTATCTATGAATGAAAAGTATCATGCTTATGACCTTGTCATTTCATTTACTTGTTCCGTCCGGCACCGGGTTCGACTAGTCGGCCCGGGGACTGGCCGACTGGAGTTATATTAGAAGTCCTACCCGCGGTCAGACAAGTAGTGTGCCGACACCCAGGCTTAGCTCTTGCCAAAGTCGCAGTTCGAAGAACCGGCTGTCCGGCTGGCAAGAGTCAAAAGCAGGAAAGGATGCCCACACGAAAAATGGCCAGGGACCAACGGACTAATATAACGAAAGCCGGTTTGCCGCCTACCACCGACCGACTACCAGAGTAGCCGGCCGGCCGGTTTCCATTCACTTCACTTCAATCCAGGAAAGCTCGAGTACTTGCCTCCCCAAAGAGGGAAGACGGCAAAGGAAAAGGCCTAAGGATAAAAATCATACGCGAATGGAAACCAAACATGCACACAATAATATTTACATAAAAGACCTCCAAGAGGCCAGCATTCAACATAGTTTGGATACACCCCCAGTGGGTGGAACTGCGAAAGCTTAATAAAGATTGTTCAAAAGGCAACAAGCAGGAAAAATAAGGACGACAGGTCAAGCTGGCGGAGCGACCGATGAGCCGGGCTGGTCGGCGGAGACGGTTGTGCCGACTGAAGGAGTGGCCGGCTGGCGAACCTCGACTTGATCACCGCCTCCCGCAGAGGGCGCGCTTCCATGCGCCTCATTGCTGGAGGCACGGTCAGCCTGAGGCCGGCCGTTTGTTCCACTAGCCGGCTCGACGTCTTCACCGTCCTCTTCTTCGTCATCCTCGCCCTCGTCGCTGGAGGCGATCTCCTCTACCGAGTCCTCGCCCACCGTCGGGTTCAGCCCGAACCACTCCTCCGGCTGGGCAATGGCGTCATCATTGATTTCATGTGCAAAAACGCTGATGTCAGTGCACTCGGCGATCATCGAAGCACGCTGGGCGATAGCCGGCCGCACCTCCTCCAGCTCCGCGTCGGCCTCCAGCCGCCAAGTGCGCAGCTGGTCCAGGTTCAGCCCTGGGTACCAAGCTCGAATGAACTCCAACGCCCGCCCGGCTCCAAGACGGGCCGCCGACGCCTTCCAAGCTTCAAAGCGACCGACTGCGACCTCCAGCCAGTCGGCAGTCCGGCTTGGGGTGCGGGGGATCGTCTCGCCAGGCCAGAGGGCGGCCAACACCTGCGCCCCGGCACGTTGGAGCCGGCGAAGCATCCGGTTAGCCGGCTGCAGCCGCGCTTGGACAGCCAAGAGCTGCTCCTCAAGCGTCCGATTCGCGTCCGGCGCGATGTTGACCCCCGCCTGACGGCGCGCCTCGCGATGGGCCTCGATGGTTTGGGCGGCGAAGGCGGAGTAGCCGGGAAAGTAGTCTGCACAAGAAAATAGGCAGCAGCACAAGTCAGGCCAAAAACCAGGCGGCAAGGGGCAGGAGAGGAGCGAGGAAGGCGGCTTACCGTCGATCAAGTCCTCGATGCGGCCGAAGCCTTCATCCATTGCTCGCCGGGTCTCAGGCCAGCTCGCCGCCTCGGTCACAAACTCTGCCTTCAGGGCGGCCTCGCTATCCCGCGCTTTCTGCAGGGCTGCCTTGTGGCTCTCCTCTTGGTCAGCCAGCTTCTTGGCCAGGAGGTCACGCTCCTGGACCAAGGCAGCATACTCAGAATCCTTGGTATGAAGGGCGGCCTGCGCTTCACCGAGCTCCCTCCTCAAGTCGGCGTTGGCCCCTGAAAGCACGAAAGGCGAAAGAAAAAAAACCAATAAGGAAAAAGTCGTCAAGGAAGATCCGACCCGACTGCTCAGTAGTCGGCCCGAATCTCGGGGACTACACCCAGTGGGTGCGCTGACGCGCCCCCACAAGAGACAGACAAGATCAAGCACTTACTTCGGCTGTCGGCCTGGTCGTCAGTCTTCCGACCCCACTCCTGAGCCTGGGAGTTGAAGGCGGCAGCACGGGAGTTATGATATTCCTGGAAGTTCAGACAGGAAGCAAAAATAAGGTAGTCATCAAGAAAGATCCGACCCGACTGCTCAGCAGTCAGCCCTAATCTCGGGGACTACACCCAGTGGGTGCGCTAACGCGCCCCCATGGAAGAAATCAAGAGACCAAAGCGGCCAAGAATGAAAGACTCACCCGGATGGCGGCCCGCGTCGACAGGAACTCCCGGGTGTACTGCTGCAGCATGGCGGCCTGAGCTTGAAGCCGGCTCCGGACCTCTTGAGCCGCCACATTCAGCTCGCCAGTCCCCCCGCTGGGAGTCCAGTCGGACGGGGCGGTGTTGGCCGCCTCCAGAGCCTCCGCCGACTGGCCGGCACCCGCAACTCGACGCGACTCCGGCGGAGCAGCGCCTCCCCCTGCGCGCCGACGCGTCACCGGCTGCACCTAGAAGCCGGCTCCGTCCTCCGGCTCACCCCCGGCCGGCTCCTCTGGCGCCGCTGATGGTTGGCCGCCTTGGCCCGCTCTGATTGGCGCTGCGGGCGGCGCTCTCTCCGCGAAGACCCCGAGGTCCTCCCTCCTCTCCATCAGCGGCGGGTCTTGGACGATTTCCTCTGCCAGGGGCAATGGGGTGTCAGGGGCCACGGCTCGGAGGGGAATGGCGAGTAGCGGAGGCTGGTTACGCGAACCCTCCGCCTCCGTTTCCGCGGTCGCCGCCTCCGCCTGGGCTTTGGCTGCCGCGTCGGCCTGCTCCCTCGCCGCCTGGGCGGCCGCTTTTTCCGCCGCCTCACGCTCCTCCTGCACCTCACGGGCGTTCCGCTCCGTGGCCTCCCTGAGGTTGGCGCGGCGGCCCACGCGGCGGGAGCCCAAAGACCCTCTAGTCGACCCAACTACGGAGCCGCCCGGACCCTGCTCAAGGGAAAGCGGCGCCCTGTCCAGCGAGCGGGAAAAGGTTAGGAAGAATGTTCGAACAGGAGAGAATGATGAAAAGCATGCGACCAAGCAATCAATGACTTATGCTGAGACCGCCCGAGGCTGCTTCACCGCCTTGCAGAAGCGGGCCGCTTTCGTGGCCGCCTCATCTCGTTTGGTCGCCGCGGTGGAGGCTTTGGGCTTCTTCGGCCGACTGCCGAAGAGGGTTGACGCGGCCCGGTGCTTCTGTGCGCCGCCGCTGGCAGCCGGCGCGGTGGACAAGCCCGCGCCCTGATGGTCGGCCGCCAGCTGGCGGCGCGAGGCGACTTTGGCTTCGGCATCATCCGGCCAGTCCTCGAAGCTGGCGGTAAGCCCTGTTCCTCCGGGCTAGGCTCGTCCCCCACGACAGCGTCTTCCATGGCGGCCGCCCCCAAATCCGAGTCGTCGACGTCGTCCACCGTGCGGTCGGGGACGTACTGGCGTTCTATCCCTGTTGCCCCGGTCATCGGCGGAAGAAGGGGGTTCTACTAAGAAGAACCGACCGATCAGACGCCGACCATCATAAAGCCGGCTGCCAACAAAAAGAAGAAAGAGAGGAAAGCTTATCACGGGCGGAGGGTTGGCGCGAGAATACGGCACCTTGCCGTATCGCCAGTCCTCGGCGAGCTTGCAATTGGAGATATAATTTACCATGTACGACACCTCCACATGAGGCATCTCCCTGGTGCTCAGCCGGCTTGGGTCAAAGCGGCCACTCATCTGACACATCATGTGGGGCCAGCTTTGGAGAGGAAGTATCCGGTGCTCCATGAAGGCGGCCACCAAGTCGGCCCCGCTCAGGCCTTCCAACTGGATCATCACCCGAAGCCGGGAGACAGCAGCGTTCCCGGCCTAAGACAGTGACCTAAACCGGAAACTCCATGAGGGCTGCCCCCCAGCCGGCGGGCCGGCTACGTAAGCCGGCAGGTTGACGTGGTCTCCTTGCTGGGCGACGTTCTTCACGTAGAAGTACGACTTCTGCCAGATCTTCACCGACTGGATCAGGGCGATGGACGGGAATGGGTTGTTCTCGCCCGGCCTCCTCATGGCAATGTAGGCCCCGCAGGGGGCGGGCACGCCTGCGACGACGGTGCCGAGTTTGCTCTCGAAGAATTCCCCCCAGAGCTCCAGCGTGGGGAGCAGCCCCAAGAAACCTTCACAGAGAGAGACGAAGGCCCACAGCAGCATCACCGCGTTGGGCGTGAGGTGATGCGGCTGAAGATTGTAGAACTCGCGGAATGAGCGCAGGAATCTGCTCGCCGGAAGGCCGAAGCCGCGTAGGAAGTGCGAGCGGAAAATGACCCGCTCGCCCTCCTCCGGTGCCGGCGAGATCTCCGTCTCTGGCGCCAGGCGGACCCGCACGAGGTTGGCATCGGGCAGGCGCCGAGTCTGGCGGAGGAACTCAACATGGTCCTCTTGGACGTTGGAGCCATCCCACGAGCTCGACAGCGCCATGGGAGCAAGACGATGTGGCGGCGCGGCAGCGCTGAGACGGGAGGCTGCGGCGGCAACAAGAGGAAGAAAGGATGATGAGAAGGGGCGGAGCGAGAGAGAGCGTGCGAACCTCTGTCTCTCCCCCTCCTCCCCCTACTTATAGGCTCGCGTGGCGGAGCCGAGGAGGCGCGGCGTGGGGAAACGTGGGGATCGATCGTGCCCACTCCCCCACGTCCCGCGTTTATTGCGCCCTAATGGCGAAATAAAATCTCCACGGGAAGGCGAGCGGTCCACCTGGGCCGCAGAAGATCAGCGTTCGGGCCGAGGCCTAGGAGTGGCGGGCCCGGGCCTGCGGCGGCGTCCCGTCACGCGCGTGCGCTGGCAGGGTCTTGCTGCCACGTGGCCCGCGGTCAGCACGCGGGTCGACCACTTTCCCGCTTGCAAGACGCAGGGCTCCCCGAACTCGGCATACACCAGCAAAGCCGACTCTTCAGGGTAGGAAGCTGACCAAGCTTCTCGTCCCTTTGTCCTCCTCGAAGCTCGATCAGCTTCGGGGACTACTGTCGGTGTAAATAGCCATGGGTAGCCTAGCCGGCTTCCCCTGGCCCTTCTGAAAAAATTACAAGCCCATCCGACTCTCAAGAATCCAAGACATGGGGCCGCCTTCCCCTTGCTGGCTGTCACCCAGGCCGGCTTTCAGAAGGCGGCCCAACTTTAGCCCGCGCAAAAGAAGCCACGGGAGGGCCGGCTTCGAGAAGCCGGCCGCGAGAAGGCCGACTCCAAGAAGCCGGCTCCCACAAAGCGGTCGAGATCGTACCCTCAAAGTTTGCATCCACCTAACGGCGATGTGACAGGGCGCGGCTACAGTAAAACCTGCCACCCCCAAATCCCGAAGCACGAGCAGCACCGTGCGCCGTATGGGTGACCATCACCCGTCCGGCGCAACACTGTTGCCATGTTGACTCTGATGCCATCCACGATGGGCTGCCAGTATGGCCCACGGGCGGTGGGCCCCTTCGGGCAGAGAGACACCCGAAGGAGGCCACGCCTCCCCCAGTCGGCCCAAGACAGAGCCGGCTCCCCGCAGCCGGCTTGCCGCCTCCCTCGAAGGAGACGCCCCATTAAGGAGACAAGACGCGGTGAGGCTACAACGATCGCCCGCCGGGCGGCGGCACTGTAGCCACGCCTACCTCGACGAAGCCCACATCACCAAGATAGAGCAACAATAACCAGCCGCCGACCAGGTCCTGGACAATGGGGCCTGCCTGTCGACCAAGGGGCCGGCAGCCGGCGGGACCCACCAGTCGGTGGGCCCCAGCAGCCAGCGCAGAAGCCGGCAAGCGCAGTCACAGACGACTGGGCCCCGCACCCAGTCGGATTACCGTTGTACCCCCGGGGGGTAGGCCTATATAAACCCCCCGGGGCGCCCATGCAAAGGGTTGGACCCCCAGCTAGTTTTAGACACCACACAAGGAGAAGAAGCAAGCTAGCCGTGCCCTTCTTCCTCCTCCCACCGAACAGCTCAAGGAGCATTGTGTAGCTACTTGTCCATCTAGTGATCATGCGGAGACCCCGCAGAGCAGCAGTAGGGGTGTTATCTCCACGGAGAGCCCCGAAGCTGGGTAAGATTCGCCGGCGTGCATGTCTTTGCCTCATCCCGTTTCCAGGCACCGGCGACGTCTTACTGGCTCCCACAATGATAAGCCACCCGTTGGCATATGTCACACCTACCACCCGAGAGAATCCATTAACAAGGTTGATCAAGTCTTGTTAACAAACTCTTTCCGAATAACATGAAACCAGAGAATTTTCGATTAACACTAGGTTACCTCGACGGGGATATGCATGTCCCAATAATAAGAATATCATATTTCTTCTTGGCAGTAGGAAGAGGAAATTCAAAACCTCCAATAATAATTGTTGAAGTTTTTCCAATAGAATTTATACTGTGGACTTGAGGTTGTTTCCTCGGAAAGTGTACGGTATGCTCATTACCATTAACATGAAAAGTGGCATTGCCTTTGTTGCAATCAATAGCAGCCCCTGCGGTATTCAAAAAGTGTCTACCAAGAATAATAGACACACTATCGTCCTCGGGAATATCAAGAATAACAAAGTCCGTTAAAATAGTAACGTTTGCAACCACAATAGGCACATCCTCACAAATACCAATAGGTATAGCAGTTGATTTATCGACCATTTGCAAAGATATTTCAGTAGGTATCAACTTATTCAAATCAAGTCTATGATATAAAGAGAGAGGCATAACACTAACACCAGCTCCAAGATCACATACAGCAGTTTTAACATAGTTTCTTTTAATGGAGCATGGTATAGTCGGTACTCCTGGATCTCCTAGTTTCTTAGGTATTCCACCCTTAAAAGTGTAATTAGCAAGCATGGTGGAAATTTCAGCTTCCGGTATCTTTCTTTTATTTGTAACAACATCCTTCATATAATTAGCATAAGGATTCATTTTAAGCATATCAGTCAAACGCATATGCAAAAAGATAGGTCTAATCATTTAAGCAAAGTGCTCAAAATCCTCATCATCTTTTTTCTTGGATGGTTTAGGAGGAAAAGGCATGGGTTTTTGAACCCATGGTTCTCTTTCTTTACCGTGTTTCCTAGCAACGAAGTCTCTCTTATCTTTACCGTGTTTCCAACAGCAGGTTCAATCTCTACAACATTATTACTGCTAGGTTGAGCATCAACTTGAACATCATCATTAACATTATCACTAGGTTCATCTTCATTACCAGATTGTGTTTCAGCATCACAAATAGAAATATCATTGGGATTCTCAGGTGTGTCTACAACAGGTTCACTAGAAGCATGCAAAGTCCTATCATTTTTCTTTTTCTTCCTCTTAGAAGGACTAGGTGCATCTACATTAGTTCTCTGAGAATCTTGCTCATTCTCCTAGGGTGACCCTCAGGATACAAAGGTTCCTGAGTCATTTCACCCCCTCTAGTCATAACTCTAACAACATTATTATTTTTCTTATTATTTAATTCACTGAGCAAATAATTTTGAGCTTTAAGCACTCGTTCTACTTGAGTGGTAACCATGGAAGCATGCTTACTAATAAGTTTAAGTTCACCCTTAAATCTAGACATATAATCACTCAAGTGTTCAATCATATAAGCATTACGTTTCAATTGTCTACCAACATAAGCATTGAAGTTTTCTTGTTTAACAATAAAATTATCAAACTCAACCAAGCATTGGCTAGCAAATTCAGTAGATGGGATTTCAGCTTTATCAAATCTATAGAGAGAATTTACCTCTACTACATGTGTCGGGTTATCCAAACCATGTATTTCTTCAATAGGTGGTAAATTCTTAACATCTTCAGCTTTAATACCTTTTTGTTTCATAGATTTTTTTGCCTCTTGCATATCTTCAGGACTGAGAAATAGAATACCCCTTTTCTTTGGAGTTGGCTTAGGAGTTGGTTCAGGAAGTGTCCAATCATTTTCATTGCTCAACATATTATTCAATAGCAATTCAGCTTGATCAATAGTTCTTTCCCTGAAAACACAACCAACACAACTATCCAGGTGGTCTGTGGAAGCATCAGTTAGTCCATTATAAAAGATATCAAGTATTTCATTTTTCTTAAGAGGATGATCAGGCAAAGCATTAAGTAATCGGAGAAGCCTACCCCAAGCTTGTGGGAGACTCTCTTCTTCCATTTGCACAAAATTATATATTTCCTTAAGGCAGCTTGGTTCTTATGAGCGGGGAAATATTTAGCAGAGACGTAATAAACCATATCCTGGGCACTACGCACACAACCAGGATCAAGAGAGTTAAACCATGTTTTAGCATCACCATTTAATTTGAATGGAAATAACTTAAGGATATAATAGTAGTGAGTTTTATCATCATTATCGAATAGGGTGGCTATATCATTTAGTTTAGTAAGATGTGCCACAACAGTTTCAGATTCATAGCCATAAAAAGGATCGGATTGAACCAAAGAAATTATCTCAGTGTGGGTGTCCTGGATTAGGGGGCCTCCGGACAGCCGGACTATATCCATTGGCCGGACTGATAGACTATGAAGATACAAGATTGAAGGCTTCGTCTCGTGTCCGGATGTGACTCTACTTGGCATGGAAGGCAAGCTAGGCAGTACGGATATGTATATCTCCTCCTTTGTAACCGACCTTGTGTAACCCTAACCTCTCCGGTGTCTATATAAACCGGAGGGTTTTAGTCCATAGGACAACATACAATCATACCATAGGCTAGCTTCTAGGGTTTAGCCTCTCTGATCTCGTGGTAGACCTACTCTTGTACTACCCATATCAACAATATTAATCAAGCAGGACGTAGGGTTTTACCTCCATCAAGAGGGCCCGAACCTGGGTAAAACATTGTGTCCCCTGCCTCCTGTTACCATCCGCCTTAGACGCACAGTTCGGGACCCCCTACCCGAGATCCGCCGGTTTTGACACCGACATTGGTTCTTTCATTGAGAGTTCCTCTATGTCGTCGCTGTTAGGCTTGATGGCCCCTACTATCAACGATAGCGATGCAGTCTAGGGTGAGACTTTTCTCCCCGGACAGATCTTCGTGTTCGGCGGCTTTGCACTGGGGGCCAATTCGCTTGGCCATTTGGAGCAGATTGAAAGTTACGCCCCTGGCCACCATGTCAGGTTTGGAAGCTTAAACTACACGGTCGATATCCGTGGAGACTTGATCTTCGACGGATTCGAGCCTCTGCCTTGTGCGTCACGCAGTCACGATGAGTACGACTTAGCTCTACCATCGGACAGTGTTAAGGAGATCGCACCGGCAGCCGTTCCGACCCTCAATTCGGAGCCAGTTGCGCCTTCCATGGACGGGTGGATGGACCCCGCTACGGAGGCCTTACTCTCAGCAGCGATGAAGCCGAACATCGACTTTACCTTGCATGAGAGCCGTGTTGTTAAACTGCCGGATACTTCTCCAGCCACAGACTCCGAACCGCGTGCGCCCGTTTCGATCGAATCTGGTTGGGCGCCAATCATGGAGTTTACCTCCGCGGACATCTTTCAACACTCGCCCTTCAGCGATATACTGAATTCATTGAAGTCTCTCTCCTTGTCAGGAGAATCCTGGCCGAACTATGCCCGGAAGGATTGGGATGCGGATGACGAAGAAATTCACCGCCCACCCACCACCCACTTAATAGCCACTATCGATGACTTAACCGACATGCTCGACTCTGACTCCGAAGACATCGACAGTATGGATGACGATGCAGGAGATGAACAGGAACCACTGCCCCCAGGGCACTGGACGCCCACTTCACCACATGACGTATACATGGTGGACACACCAAAGGAAAACGACGACAAGGAACAGAAGGATGCAACGAAGGGTTTTTCCCTCAAGAAGCAGTCAAAACGGCGGCGTAAGCGCCGCCCCAAATCCCGCCTCGGCAGAAGCAACGATCATACAGACCTAGCGTTAGAGCAGGGGGAACCATTGCCGGACCACGGCAACACGGAGAATCAAGCCGAACAACCCGACTCTGTCAAAGATCATAGTCCAGATGACGTCAGACCGGACAGACACCTGGAGCAATAGAATGCCCATCAAAGGCTCGTTGCCACCGCGAGGAGTCTAAAAAAGCAGAAGCAAAGGCTCAAGGCTGCGCAAGACACACTCCAAATCAGATGGAGCAAAGTACTCAACACAGCAGCAAAGTACGGCGGTAATCGCCCCACCAAGAGCTACCCGAAGCGGAAGTTGCTACTTGAATTCGATGAGGAGGCCTTAGATCCCCCACAACCAAAAATCAAAACAGCCCTCTGGCCGGATAGGCGACTTCACGGCCAATATAGAGCGGCAAACAACGCTGCACATAAGCCAATACGCGACCCACGCGATGACTCGCATCAAAAGGACGGTGCAACCAGATCCATCTACAGACCACGTAAGCACGCTCCAGCATACAATGCAACACAACAAACATCCGAACAACGTGGTACACCTAGATACAGGGGTGCCGCACACCCCCTATGTTTCACTGACGAGGTGCTGGACCATGAATTTCCAGAGGGATTCAAACCCGTAAATATAGAGGCATACAATGGAACAACAGACCCTAGGGTCTGGATTGAGGACTATATCCTCCATGTCCATATGGCTAGAGGAGATGACCTCCATGCCATTAAGTACTTACCCCTCAAACTCAAAGGGCCAGCTCGGCACTGGCTTAAGAGCCTCCCCGAAAGCTCCATTGGAAGCTGGGAAGAGCTCGAAGATGCTTTTTGGGCAAATTTTCAAGGGACTTACGTCCGACCTCCGGACGAGGACGATTTGAGTCATATAACTCAGCAGCCCGGAGAGTCAGCCCGACATCTTTGGAACAGGTTTCTTACTAAAAATAACCAAATAGTCGACTGTCCGGATGCCGAAGCCTTGGCAGCTTTTAAGCATAGCGTCCGTGACGAATGGCTTGCCAGACACCTCGGCCAAGAAAAGCGGAGAACAATGGCAGCATTAACAAGCCTCATGACCCGCTTTTGCGCGGGTGAGGATAGCTGGCTAGCCAGATGCAGCATCAGTGACCCCAGTACATCCGAAGTTAGAGATGGAAATGGGAAATCATGGCGCAACAACAATAACAAAAGCTGGAATAAAGAAGATAGCATGAAGAGCACGGCAGTAAACGTTGGATTCAGAAGCTCTCGGCCAGGTGAGCAAAAGCCGCCCCCTAAAGGCGCCAGAGACAAACTGTCCAGCCTAAACAAAATTCTGGACCAAGTATGTTAGATCCATAGCACCCCTGGTAAACCCGCTAATCATACCCACAGAGAATGTTGGGTCTTCAAGCAGTCCGGCAAGCTCAATGTTGTACACAAGGGGGAGGATACACCAAGCGAAGACGAGGATGAGCCTCTCAAGCAAGACACTAGGGAACAAAAGAAGTTTCCACCAGAAGTCAAAACATTCAACGTGTTACACGTGATCAAGGGGAGAAACAAAGCGGCACTCCCAGAAAAATATGCCCAAGGGCCTATCACCGCGTAGTCTTGCCACTGGTCATCTCAACCGATCACTTTCGACCATCGTGATTACTCAACAAGTATCCCGCATGCAGGATGGGCTGCCCTGGTATTAGACCCAATAATTGACGGATACCACTTCACATGAGTCCTGATGGACGGTGGCAGTAGTCTAAACCTGATATACCAGGATACAATCCGCGAAATGGGGATAGACCCAACGAAAATTTGCCATAGCAACACTACCTTTAAAGGAGTAATGCTAGGCCCAGCGGCTCACTGCACGGGCTCCCTGCTACTAAAGGTTATATTCGGCTTCCCCGATAACTCCCGTAGCGAACATTTAACCTTCCACATTGCTCCGTTCCAATGTGGCCATCAAGCACTACTTGGACGCGAAGCTTCCCTCACGCTCAAGATGCCCGGTCCACGTGGCATCATTATAGTGAATGGAAATATTGAGCGACATTTGCGCGCCGAAGAGAGTGCGCCTGCCTTGGCAGCCGCACACTAAAAATGGCCTCACCAACTAAAGCATTTAGGTCGTCAAGACCACGGACACGGTTAGACGAGTCCGGCGCAGATATATGTAATTCATACCGGATTGATGGCCACACCCCTATTACAAATACAAGGGGCTCAACGCGCGCAGACAAGTGGCAATTTTTACTCATCTTTAATTATACATGGTTTCTTTAAAAACTACCTTTTTGCACGACAACTTTTCACCTAAGTTCCTCTCTTTTCCAGATGACCATTGTGCTACACCCATCCAGGATACGGCACAATGGAGACACAGGAACAGACGTGCAGCAGGGACCCGCTCCAAGGATTCTTTTTAGATTAAGACCCTGCGTAAACCTTTTTTACTGTCTCTTGTTGATACACATCCCTTGGATTCTTAGTACAATTGAGAGGGATGCTGACGTCCTGGCATGTGGCCACGTTAGAATAACGCCCGTACCTGGACACAAGGGGCTTCTTACAAAGGGCACTATTTAGGCCCGGTTTATACCATAAAGACCGAATACCTTAGGGAGTGTTCGGCGTCGCGAGTTTGGCCTTATATGCATCAGCTCCATATCATGTCTTTGGTCAAATGTTGGGTTTGCCCAGCTCCTGTGTTTTGGTGCCTTACGTTCCATTCTATCAGCTAAGGTAGCACCAGGAGAACTACTGCAATTGTGCCATGGTTCGTCCGGACGAGCACCTCAGTCGAGAAAGCCGAAAACTGACTGTCATGATATAGCGCGAGACTGGTCAACCACTCGATGACCTATCGGAATGTTAGAATTCCTCCGCTTTAACGAAGGGCCATTTCTCGGTCAGGCATATACGCACCCTGAGTTTGGGAGAGTGCGGAGCCACCAGGGGCTATATAGTAGCCCCACCATCAAACTCCTATGGCTAAGTGAAAGTGTTAAAGCATCATAGTCCGGTTGCCTCGTTCGCTGCGCTATCACCTCCTTAATAGGACCAAGACGTTGGGTTCAGTGTGAACACGTGTTTTCTGCGAGCACCTCCGCATTATATGCGTGGGGGGTTGAAGCCGACGACTGCAATCTTTCAGGTTATATACATACATACATAAACGGCCGCACAGGAGGCATCATATTACTTTCCGGCAAAAGTATAAATACAGCCTTACTACATTTCATAAAAACATTGTGTTTACAATGGGAATACATGTCACTCAAACATAATATTCTTCGAGCACTGGAACTCTATAAAACGAGCACCCTCAAGAACCTCTTCAAAATAGTGCTCGGCAGCTACTCGGCCTATGGGCGAACCTTGCGCCACAACAGTGGTAGCATCCATCTCCGCCCAGTATGCCTTGACACGGGCAAAGGCCATCCGCGAGCCTTCTATGCACGCCGACCTCTTCATCGCATTGATGCGTGGCACGGCACCAAGTAACTGTTGTACTAAGCTGAAATAGTTGTTCGGCTTCGGCTTCTCCGGCCACAAATGATCTAAGACGGACCTCATGGCAAGTCCAGACAACCTATTAAGTTCGGCCCATTCGGCTAGCTGATCAGTCAAGGGAAGCGGACGCTATGGAATGTTAAATTGCGACTAGAATAGCTTGTCCACTTCACGATCTGTCTGATCTCGGAAGTATTTGACGGCATCGACAGCGCTTGCCGCCAAGTCCATATATGCGTCTGCCGAACTCCACAGCCGATCCAGAGGGGCATACCGCGGATCTCCGAACTTCCTCTGCAGCAGAAAGGGCTTCCCAGCCACAATATCCCCGGCTTCACGCAGCTCCTCCTTCGCCCTCATAGCAGAGCGAGTGTCTTTGGTCACCATCATGGCCTTTTCAAGGTCCGCTGCCTTCACTCGGTTCTCTTCTTCAAGGAACTGGCAACGGTCGGCAGTGTCTTTTAATTCTAAGGTCATCTTGGCCATCTTCTCTTTGCTTTCGCAATGCGTGGCCTTCTCGGCTCTTAACTCTTCAGCCGCCTTCAAAGCAGCCGCATTGCTAACTCTTGCTTGTTCCTTGGCTCAGGCAAGTTCCGCTCAAAGGGTCTCCATGGTGGCAGTTCCGTCTATAGACACAACATATTAAAGATACTGGCATCATGCTGCTCTTATTATGTGACATTCACCAGAAAACATTACTTACCCTGTGACTCGTCAAGCCGCTTGTTAACAAGCTCGATGTCAGCGTCTGCCGCATCCAGGTGCCGCTTTAGTTCGGCTAACTCATTAGTCCGGCTAGCCACCGGAGCTTCCACCACCTGCACATAAAGGCAGTCTGGTTATTATCTGGGACTATGATCCTCTGTTCGGTGCCGTTCTTGATGACAACTAGAGTCTCAGGGGCTACTATCTACATAGGGCACACCTAACATGTGTGGTACTATCAAAAAGTATATCATTTTATGTACCTCAAAGCCTGTCAGTAGGCTCATAAAGGCTTCATGTAATCCGCTTTTGGCGGACGAAATTCTTTCCATCACCGTATCCATCAACGTACGGTGTTCTTCTGAGATAGCCGCTCGCTCCAACAGCTCCCTCAGAACGTCCGACCGCATACCAGACGGTGTCGGACTCTTTTGTTTGCCATCTACGAGAGCCGGACGCTGGGGACTTCGGGTGACTATGGGATTATCTTCTGGCCTCACCTGATCTGGAGAGGCCCTCCGTGACGACACTTCGAGGTCGCCCGCTTCTTGAGCGGGGGAGTCCGAGGGAGGCGTTTCACTCTCCATCATCTCCGGAAGAAGATCCCCCGAAGACGAGCTCAGCTGGGAAGGGCTAAGATCCGAACTGCAAGGTATATGCTTCGATTATTTTCCTCAGAGGAAAGGTAGTATACCTTCACTATTAAAGTATTTTTTTGGATCACTTACGACTTGTTGGAGGGCCGATCCCCGCGCAGAATTTGTGCGGCAAGAGCACCCCACGAGGCAGGACCCTCTGTTAGAGACTTCTCCCGTTTGGAGGACACGCTTTCCGGATCCTCAAAGGCAGTCCTCTTCCTCCCCCGTAGCGAGAGAAGGTCAGAATATTCTCCTTGATTATCCTCCCTTATGGAGGCGCTCATTCCCTCGGTTGGAACTGGAAGCGATGGGGGCCCTCTTTCGCCCATATTATTCCCCCTGTATCTTCCTTCAAGGGCTCCGGGCAAGGTGCGAGCTCGAGCATCTTTTCTAGTACCGGATTTTCCAAACCCTCGGGGAGGGGGGCCGAACACCGAATCATCTTCGCCTTTGTTAGCCAGTCCTGGTCAAAGGTCGATTTCTCAGAAATGACGTCATTGTAAATAAAATACGGTGTGTTCGGCTAGGGGATCACTTACTTGTTCGACGGCGCGGTTGCTACTCAGGCCCACATCCTCGGTAGTGTCCGGACACTCTGTTTGAGGTCCGAAGAATGACTTGTACATCTCCTCGTGCGTTAGGCCAAGGAAACTTTGAATAGTGCACGGTCCTTCTGGGTTGAACTCCCACAAGCGAAGGGGCCGGCGTTTGCAAGGCTGGACTCGACGAACCAGCATGACTTGCATTACCATAACCAAATTAAAATCTCCCTCGAAGAGATCTTGAATGCGGTTTTGCAGTATAGGCACGTCCTTGGATGGACCCCAGCTCAGCCCTCTGCTAATCCATGACATCAGTTGTGGTGGGGGGCCCGAGCAGAAAGCGGGGGGAGCCACCCACTTGGCACTTCTGGGAGCTGTGATGTAAAACCACTCCCGTTGCCATAATCCGGACACCTCTGGAAAGGAACCTTTTGGCCACGGAGCTCCCGCGATCTTGCTTATTAATTCTCCTCCGCACGCTGCATGCTGTCCCTCGATTGTCTTCGGCTTCACATCAAAGGTCTTGAGCCATAGGCCGAAGTGAGGGGTAATGCGGAGGAAGGCCTCACACACGACAATAAATGCCGAGATGTGAAGGAAGGAGTCCGGGGATAGATCGTGGAGGTCTAGCCCGTAGTAAAACATCAAACCCCTTACTAAGGGATCCAGAGCGAGGCCTAGACCTCAGAGGAAGTGGGAGATGAACACGACGTCTTCATTGGGTTCAGGAGTAGGGACCGCCTGCCTTCGGGTAGGCAGCCGATGCGAAACCTCGGTGGTCAGGTATCTAGCCTCCCTCAACTTCTTGATATCTTCTTCCGTAATGGAGGAGGGCATCCATCGGCCTTGAAGGCTGGATCCAGACATGGTTGAAGATCCAGAGCACCTGACCTGGGCTTTGGGTGTTAGAACTCGAGGCGGGGTAAGGATTCGATTGAGCACGGGAGGGGAAAAAGTGAAAGCCTTGGCCCTTTATAAAGAGGGTGAATACCAAGCGTCCTCTCTATGGCCGTTTGGGGCTTGCCTATAATCTAGGAGTCCTAGACGCGGTTGGGTTACCCATGCCAGTATTGATGAGAATCCCGTGATAAGGGGACACGATCTTTGCTTTGACGAGACGTGTCAAAAAACTGCCTTGCATTATGTGCGAGACTAGTTAAAAGAAACGGTTTGAATAATCACCGGGCCATGACATAATGTCGTGTTGCCAAGACAAGTCAGCAAATTGGATTTGTGGAAATATTATTCTCTCTAAGGTGGCATGTGGAACTTATTTTCTAGGGTCGGACACTATCCTTATATTCAAATTCTTCCGTGGTGTATTCGGAGGAGGAACCCGCCTTGCAATGCCAAAGAAAATACTGCACGCCGGACTCATCGTCATTGAAAGCCTGGTTCAGGGGCTACTGTGGGAGTCTTGGATTAGGGGGTCTCCGGATAGCCAGACTATATCCATTGGCCGGACTGATAGACTATGAAGATACAAGATTGAAGGCTTCGTCTCGTGTCCGAATGGGACTCTACTTGGCGTGGAAGGCAAGCTAGGCAGTACGGATATGTATATCTCCTCCTTTGTAACCGACCTTGTGTAACCCTAACCTCTCCGGTGTCTATATAAACCGGAGGGTTTTAGTCCGTAGGACAACATATAATCATACCATAGGCTAGCTTCTAGGGTTTAGCCTCTCTGATCTCGTGGTAGATCTACTCTTGTACTACCCATATCATCAATATTAATCAAGCAGGACGTAGGGTTTTACCTCCAGCAAGAGGGCCCGAACCTGGCTAAAATATTGTGTCCCCTGCCTCCTATTACCATCCGCCTTAGACGCACAGTTCGGGACCCCCTACCCGAGATCCGCCGGTTTTGACACTGACACTCAGGATCGACATAGAAATCATAATCCTTATCGAAAATATAGATAGGTGAAGTAGCAAAAGTAGGATCATATTTCATTCTAACATTCAAAGACTTTTCTTTCAGCTTAGCTAATAATTTCTTAAGATCATATCTATCATTGCAAGCAAGAAAGTCTCTAGCAGTTTCTTCATCCATAACATAACCCTCGGGCACAATGGGCAATTCATATCTAGGGGGAGAATCTTCATCATCACTTTCATCAATATTATCAGTTTCAATAATTTCATTCTCTCTAACCCTAGCAAGTTGTTCATCCAGAAATTCACCTTATAGCACAGTAGTGTCAAGCATAGAAGTAGTTTCATCATAAGTATCATGCATAGCAGAAGTGGCATCATCGATAATATGCGACCTATCAGAATCAATAGCATGTGTAGGTGTCGCAAATTTACTCATAACAGAAGGTGAATCAAGTGTAGAGCTAGATGGCAGTTCCTTATCTCCCCTCATAGTTGAGGGATAAATCTTGGCTTTTCCGACTTTCTAATTCCTCATAGTGATCAACAGATATAAATCCCAAGTGACTCAAAGAATAGATCTATGCTCTCGGCAACGGCGCTAGAAAATAGTCCTCATAGCCCACAAGTATAGGGGATCACAACAGTTTTCGAGGGTAGAGTATTCAACCCAAATTTATTGATTCGATACAAGGGGAGCCAAAGAATATTCTCAAGTATTAGCAGCTGAGTTGTCAATTCAAGCACACGTAGAAAGCTTAATATCTGCAGCAAAGTATTTAGTAGCAAAGTAGTATGGAAGTAACGGTAACGGTGGTAAAGTAACAATAGGAGTTTTGTAGTAATTGTAACAGTGGCAATAGAAAAGTAACTAAGCAAAGATCAATATGTGAAAAGTTCATAGGCAATGGATAAGTGATGGATAATTATGTCGGATGTGATTCCTCATGTAATAGTTGTAACATAGGGTGACACAGAACTAGCTCCAGTTCATCAATGTAATGTAGGCATGTATTATGAATATAGTCATATGTGCTTATGGAAAAGAACTTGCATGACATCTTTTGTCCTACCCTCCCGTGGCAGCGGGGTCCTATTGGAAACTAAGGGATATTAAGGCCTCCTTTTAATAAAGTACCGGACCAAAGCATTAACACTTAGCAAATACATGAACTCCTCAAACTACGGTCAGCACTGGTAAGTATCCCAATTGTTGTCACTTCGGGGTTAACGGATCATAACACATAATAGGTGACTATTGACTTGCAAGATAGTATCAAGAACTCACATATATTCATGAAAACATAATAGGTTCAGATCTGAAATCATGGCACTCGGTCCCTAGTAACAAGCATTAATCATAGCAAAGTCATAGCAACATCAATCTCAGAACAAAATGGATACTAGGGATCAAACCCTAACAAAACTAACTCGATTACATAATAAATCTCATCCAACCCATCATCGTCCATGTAACATCCCAAATTTTCAATTTGGAATGTTATACATTAGATCATCACTGCATATCATATTTTATTTTGCATTTTGGTTGATCCTAGAAATTCTAAGCAACTCAATGACCCACGGAGAGAGTTGGGGATTTCGCTATTTTCATATTTGAGTTCTCTCAAATTTTGATAATAGGATCATTTGATTTTATTTATTTTATCATCAATTATTTCTATTACAAAAATATGAGAGAGGGAATAAAATGACTTTCCCAAAATAAAGAAATATTGAGGATTTAATAATAAAATAAAATAAGATTTTATTTCGGAGTTTTTCGGTGTTTCATTTGAATTTAGCAAAAATGTGCGTTTTCCAAATTTGCATTTAGGTCCCAAATAAATGTTCACCTTGAGCGTCTTGATTTTAGAAGCCCGTGAAAATTTATTTTGGAATTTTTGGAGTCCGTTTAGTATTTCTTTTTATTTTTCTTCCGAGCGGAATAAATATATATATCGGTGTTCGTCGTTTTTCTTTTTCTCGGATTAAATCCGCGATTTTTCTGATCGCGATTCCTGATCCAGTTTTCGTTTTAGTATAACTTTTCGCTCGTTTATCAGAATTAGGCGATTCAAGCGTCTAGAGTTTCGTCTTTAAACCCTCTATTCGTTTAACCAACTTAAACAAGGTTTTGCTACTGTAAAATTTCCCCTAAATCCAGATTACTAGAACGAAGTTGTTTTCTTTCGCCGTTTGACTTTCGTTGCTTCGTTCGTTTTGATTCTTTTTGCCAACCCGAGTTCTTAAGTTGAACCTTCTGGTTAGATCTCTTATTTGAGTTTTACCTGTGCATTAGATGAGTACTTATTGTATGCTTGTTTGTTTGTCTGCGATAGAATACCCGGAGTGCGCCGCCTGTTACTTCGAATCGTTAGGTTTCGCGGATCATCATCAAGGCAAGTAACACTTTGATCATACCTTTTCTACAACCCAGTTTTATTGCATTAGATCAATCCTCACACATTGCATGACTAGGATCTAATTAAATTGTGGGATGGGAAGTAGATGAGGTAGTACCTATTACCTGTTTATTATCAAACCTTTGGGAGTTACTTCTGCCTTTGCTTATTATGCCATGCTATGCTAGTAGACGTGGATTGGATGAGTGAAATCCATGACAGATGTGAGATTGTTAATTAATGGTTTATCTAAGGTGGCAACTTAAACACACATCTGGGTGGATTGAGGCACCTGGGTATTCCAGGACTTGCCTGTTTTCTTTTGGACCGCCACCCAGGCTCAAAGGGATCATGAGACTATTCATACTGGAAACTTCCGTGTGCAGCCACAAGCTATTTTGGGCTCTAGCATAGTTGACTAATTTGTGCGAACTCTTACATTGATAGACTAGCAGATGTAGGGGATGTAGGTGGTACGGTCTACCCGATCGTAAGGTGCTAGCGCTTCTGAAAGGCTATGTCTCGGTCATCCGTCTTCTCAAACACCATGTAGTGCGAGAAACCAAACGGAGGCGATCGAGTCTTGTGGGGAAAAGTGCGCAAACCTCTGCAGAGTGTAATAAACTAATCATGATTAGCCGTGTCCCCGGTTATGGACATCTTGAGTATCTAGTACCTGGATTTCAATGTGAATCTCAACATGTTACTCTAAATTAATTTTGTTGGGTTATGTTTAATGATGATGCTTAATTGGGATTGAGAATGATGTCAACCATTCTCAATGTTTAACAACCACCATGATAGTAATTAAATTTTATTCCTTTGAAGTAGGGAAAAATTGGCTTTACGCAAAACTATAACCATAGAGCTTTCCACCAGCCAAATATGCATATAGTATAGATGTTTCATTCCATTACTCTCTATGTGTTACATTGCCAACATATTCCATGTGCTGACCCATTTCGGGCTGCAACGTTAATGTTGCAGACTTTTCAGACGACGATTAAGGAGTTTTTAGGTCATGGTTCTATACTTAGTGATGCCGTTGGAGTTGATGGAATCACTTATCTTCCATGCCTTCCGCTGTTATTGTTATTAGATGGCCTTAAGCCATATTAATTGTAATAAGTTCTCTCTTGAGACACTCGATGTAATAAGTGTGTGATTGTTACTATGTTATAAATCCTCCGAGTATTGTGTGGTGTCAGCATTACTGATCCAGGGATGACACCGGAGCATAGAGATCAGACTGTTTGAGGTCTGGTCGCTATAGAGATGGTATCAGAGCACACGTTGACTGTAGGACACGACCACTAAGCACAAGACCTAGATCACTATTCACTCTATTCTCTTCTGACCTCTCATCTTTTCTACTCTTTAGGATGGCGGATGCAAGGAACAAGTTCACACTACCAGATGAAGATGCACCCTTTGGACGACACTTGAAGGAAGTCACTAGATACCTGAACATAGGAGTACCAAGCTTCACGGGAACCTACAACACCACTTTACCTGAAGAAGAGCGCTGGATGATTCAAGTTCAAGTTCCAGGAAGGACGTTCATGCCAGTCACTGAGCCCATAGAGTTTTCTTTTGATGCACCAACTTGGAGTCTAGGAAAGAGCATGGCAACTCACATCACCTTGGGACGCATTGGAGAAGTCTACCGCAAGGATCTCAAGGATACTATCTACCAGATTTGTGGGCACCGAGATGAACACTGGCAGATGATCAGCACCAGGAAGGATAGATCAATTGTAGCTTTTATCCAGGATCTAAACCAGCACATTCGACGACAGGAGAACCAGATGTGTGCCGACATGATAGATCTAAAGAAGGCAAAGACTAGAATCAAGGAACTGGAGGAAGAACTCAAGGCTACACGTGAAGATTATGAAGAAGAAATTGAAGTATTGGTGGAGAAGAATGACGACCTGATCAACAAGATTGGAATATTTATGGGAGCCCTACGCCAGTAGATGAAGACGAAGAACCCAAGGAGATTAGCCCGGAAGACTACATCATCATCGACGGCACCGACTCGGAAGCAGATAGTAGCGATGATGACTATGTTGATGAAGTAGGAGCAGATATTGTGGAGTCAACGACCGTAGAATATTTCTAGTAGACCACCTCATTAGTAGTAGTAGTCCACCATGTAAATATAGTAGCCCGAGAACTTTTGAGATAGATAGATCGATTGTATTCACTTGTTTGATTGAATGAAGTGAATTGTTTGCTTTTGCCTCATGTGCATAAGGGTAGTGTTTTCTCTTTAGACCCCCTCTATTCTTATATCTCATCTTTTCTAAACCCTCAGATGCCTCCGAGACGTGACCCCGGATTTACCTTTCCCCCGGAGCTCACCCAGTTGATCCAGTAGCAGAACACACTGATGCAGTTGCTAGTCTAGAATCAGAATCAGGGGAACAACAACAACAACAACCCACCACCACCACCTGTTGACCACTTAGCCCGTTTTCTTAGGCTGAATCCACCGGTGTTTTCCAGTAGCACCGAGCCGATAGTAGCAGATGATTGGCTCCACAAGACAGCTAGGGAGTTGACCACAGCAGGATGCACAGATGCGGAGAAGGTGAAGTTTGCCGCACATCAGCTAGAAGGACCCGCAACATCATGGTGGGAGAATGTCATAGCCACTTTCCCTGTCGACACTGTCACATGGGACCAGTTTCAACAGGCTTTTCGTACTGCTCATGTTTCAGCAGGGGCTATGGCCATGAAGAAGCGTGAGTTTCGCAACTTGCGCCAAGGAGGATGGACAGTTGGCCAGTATGTGGAGGAATTTAGTAAGTTAGCACGTTATGCACCAGATGACGTTGCTACGGACGCAGCTAAGCAGGAGACGTTCCTGGAAGGACTGAATGATGAGTTGAGCATGCAGTTGATGGTAGCAACCTTCAACAACTACCAGGAGTTGGTAGATCGTGCTCTTATGATTTAAGGCAAGCAGCAGCAAATTGAGAATCGCAAGAGGAAGTATGGACAAGGGAAGTACAATTCAGGAGCTCAGCAGAAGCCACGTTTTACCCCTAGACCGGGAGGACATTTTCAGCATACCCATGGAGGAGGTAGCTCGCACAATCACAATGGCACCAAGAATGGTAATGGCAACGGAGGAAGCAACGGCCAGAACCGCACCAACCCATCAACCCCAGCCAAGAAGGACCTGAGCCAAGTCACTTGCTTTAAGTGTTCAAAGACCGGACATTATGCCAATGAATGTCCTGAAGGCCAAAATGGCAATGGAAGTTCTGGGAAGAAGCCGAACCCTTTCAACAGTGGACGGGTGAACCACGTTGTCATGGAGGAGCATGAAGCTCAACCTGATGCGGTAATAGGTAAGTTTTTGGTTAAGTCATTTACTGCACTCGTTCTTTTTGATACTGGTGCATCGCATTCATACATATCAAGGGGATTTATGGATAAGTATAACCTATCAACCCAAGCCCTTAGGTCACCCATGTTAGTAACCTCGCCTGGAGCAGAATATATGGCTAGTCGATGGTGTGATCGGTTACCAGTAAGGATTGGTAACTATGTTTTTCCCTCAGACCTAATAGTATTGGAATCTCAAGGATTGGATGTGATATTAGGCATGGATTGGTTATCAAAGTATGAAGGGAATATTGAATGTGCTAGTAAGTCAATTTTGCTTACCACCCCAGAAGGGAGAAGGATCAAATATGTATCCCGACATGTGCCAAAGAGGACTCAAGTAAATTGCATAACAGGAGTTGTGCAGGAGGAAGTACCAGTGGTAAGGGATTTCCCTGAAGTATTTCCAGAGGAGTTGCCAGGCATGCCACCGGATAGAGATATTAAGTTTTTGATTGAGCTATTGCCAGGCACAGGGCCAATATCAAAGAGACCATATAGGATGCTAGCAAAGGATTTGGTGGAAATTAAGAAGCAGATTAAGGAGTTACTGGATAAGGGATATATTCGCCCAATTTCTTCACCTTGGGGATCGCCAGTACTACTAGTGGAGAAGAAGGATGGATCGTTAAGGATGGTTGTTGATTATCGAGGATTGAATGAAGTAACGATCAAAAACAAGTACCCACTACCAATGATCAACGATATGTTTGATCGATTGCAAGGAGCTAAGGTATTTTCCAAGATCGACCTGCGATCAGGATACCACCAGTTGAAGATTCGAGAACAGGATATTCCGAAGACAGCTTTTACCACCAGGTATGGGCTCTACGAGTATACCGTTATGTCATTTGGTCTGACTAACACACCTGCCTATTTTATGAACATGATGAACAAAGTGTTTATGGAGTTTTTGGATAAGTTCGTCGTGGTGTTCATTGATGATATCCTGGTTTACTCAAAGAATGAAGAGGAACATAAGGAGCATTTGCGTTTGGTACTTGGAAAGCTCAGAGAACATCAATTATATGCCAAGTTCAGCAAATGTGAGTTTTGGTTGAAGGGAGTAGGATTCCTTGGACATGTTTTATCTAGAGAACGTATAGCAGTAGATCCCGTTAAAGTTGAAACTGTGACCAAGTGGGAAGCCCCAACAACAGTTGGAGAGATCCAGAGTTTTCTTGGACTCATAGGATACTACGGAGATTTATTGAGAATTTCTCAAAGATTGCGAAGCCTATGACTGAGTTGTTAAAGAAGGATACCAGGTTCATATCGACGGAGGAATGTGAGGCTAGTTTCCAAGAGTTGAAGAAACGTTTGGTTACCTCACCAGTGTTGATTTTGCCAGACCGGACCAAAGATTATGAGGTGTATTGCGACACTTCACGTCGAGGACTTGGAGCAGTGCTTATGCAGGAAGGGAG
Organism: Triticum dicoccoides; assembly: GCF_002162155.2. Taxonomy (NCBI): domain Eukaryota; kingdom Viridiplantae; phylum Streptophyta; class Magnoliopsida; order Poales; family Poaceae; genus Triticum; species Triticum dicoccoides. Next base: position 91,196,518 of record NC_041382.1, on the reverse strand, counting down.
AGTTGTTTCATATGCCTCAAGACAACTGAAGCCTCATGAGTTGAATTATGCCACGCATGATTTGGAGTTAGCAGTCGTAGTACATGCCTTGAAAACATGGAGACATTTCCTCATTGGAAATCATTGTGAGGTGTACACGGATCATAAGAGTTTGAAGTACATTTTCACCCAGAAGGAGTTGAATCTCAGACAAAGGAGATGGTTGGAGCTTATCAAGGATTATGATATGAGATTGCATTATCACCCCAGAAAGGCTAATGTAGTAGCTGACGCATTAAGCCGTAAGAGTCATGTCAATACGTTAATGACAGGAGAAATACCCAAGGAGTTAGCAGAAAATCTTCGTGAACTATGTTTGGAAATAGTTCCGGGAGGCTATGTAGCAGCATTGGAGATTCAGTCAACTTTGATGGATAGAATCAGGGAAGCTCAGAAGACTGACAAAGAGATTGCCGCTATAAAAGAGAAACTGAGCAAAGGAAAAGCTAAAGGATTTCGTGAGGATGAGCACGACACCCTATGGTTTGAAGACCGTGTTTATGTGCCCAATGACCCGGAGATCAGGAAGTTGATACTGCAAGAGGCACACGATTCACCATATTCGATCCACCCAGGTAATACCAAGATGTATTTGGATTTGAAGGATATTTTTTGGTGGACCAGAATGAAGAAGGATATTGCGGAGTATGTAGCAGTTTGTGATGTATGTCAGAGAGTAAAGGCAGAGCATCAGAAGCCAGCAGGATTGTTACAACCATTGCCGATACCCGAATGGAAGTCGGATAAGCTAGGCATGGATTTTATCACGGGATTGCCCAGGACTCGTTCAGGCTATGACTCAATTTGGGTTGTAGTTGATCGATTGATGAAAGTAGCTCATTTCATCCCAGTAAAGACCACTTACACCAGTGCTAAGTTGGCAAAGATATACATGACCAGGATCGTATGTCTGCATGGAGTTCCGAGGAGTATCGTATCGGATAGAGGAACCCAGTTTACCTCAAAGTTCTAGAAGCAGTTGCATGAAACTTTGGGAACCAGGCTAGAGTTCAGTACAGCTTTTCATCCACAGATAGATGGACAGACCGAGAGAGTCAATCAGATTTTGGAGGATATCCTGAGAGCTTGTGCGCTAGATTATGGATCTAGTTGGGACGATAATTTGCCATATGCAGAGTTCTCTTACAACAACAGTTACCAAACCAGTTTGAAGATGGCCCCTTTCGAAGCATTGTACGGGAGGAGGTGCAGGACACCGTTGTCATGGGACGAAGTTGTAGACCGCCAGTTGTTTGGACCTGACTTGATTAAAGAGTCTGAACAGAAGGTCAAGTTGATTCGCGATAGGCTCAAGGTAGCCCAGTCCAGACAGAAGAGTTATGCAGATTCTAAACGCAAGGAGACAGTTTACGAAGTCGGAGATAGAGCTTATCTTCGAGTATCTCCACTTCGAGGAACAAAGCGTTTTGGAGTTAAAGGGAAGTTAGTGCCACGATTTGTAGGACCATATCGAGTTTTGGAGCGTATGGGAGAAGTGGCCTACAAGTTGGAATTGCCCGAAGGATTGTCAGGAGTACATGATGTGTTCCACGTTTCTCAGTTAAAGAAATGTCACGCAGAAATGGCTGACATACCGTTGAGAGACACAATGCCTTTGGAAACTATTCAGTTGGATAACGATTTGACCTACGAGGAGAAACCAGTTAAGATCCTCGAGTTTGCCAGCCGAGTTACCCACAGCAAGGTTATCAAGTTTTGCAAAGTTCAGTGGAGCCACCACACGGAGGATGAAGCCACCTGGGAGCGAGAGGAAGATTTGCTCAAAGACCACCATCACATATTTTCTAGCCAACCTGAATCTCCAGGGCGAGATTCATCTTAAGGGGGTAGGTTTGTAACATCCCAAAATTTCAATTTGGAATGTTATACATTAGATCATCACTGCATATCATATTTTATTTTGCATTTTGGTTGATCCTAGAAATTCTACGCAACTCAATGACCCACGGAGAGAGTTGGGGATTTCGTTATTTTCATATTTGAGTTCTCTCAAATTTTGAGAATAGGATCATTTGATTTTATTTATTTCATCATCAATTATTTCTATTACAAAAATATGAGAGAGGGAATAAAATGACTTTCCCAAAATAAAGAAATATTGAGGATTTAATAATAAAATCAAATAAGATTTTATTTCGGAGTTTTTCGGTGTTTTATTTGAATTTAGGAAAAATGTGCGTTTTTCAAAATTGCATTTAGGTCCCAAATAAATGTTCACCTTGTGCG
>NC_041382.1:91177077-91193795 GCF_002162155.2 Triticum dicoccoides | reverse complement strand
TTTCGGTGTTTTATTTGAATTTAGGAAAAATGTGCGTTTTTCAAAATTGCATTTAGGTCCCAAATAAATGTTCACCTTGAGCAGCTTGATTTTAGAAGCCCGTGAAAATTTATTTCGGAATTTTTGGAGTCCGTTTAGTATTTCTTTTTATTTTTCTTCCGAGCGGAATAATAAAATATATATATATATATATATATATATATATATATATATATATATATATATATATATATATATATATATTGGCGTTCGTCGTTTTTCTTTTTCTCGGTTAAATCCGCGATTTTTCTGATCGCGATTCCTGATCCGATTTTTGTTTTAGTATAACTTTTCGCTCGTTTATCGGAATCAGGCGATTCAAGCGCCTTGAGTTTCGTCTTGAAACCCACTATTCGTGTAACCAACTTAAACAAGCTTTTGCTACTGTAAAATTTGCCCTAAATCCATATTACTAGAACGAAGTTGTTTTCTTTCGCCGTTTGACTTTCGTTGCTTCGTTTGATTTGATTCTTTTTGCCAACCGGAGTTCTTAAGTTGAACCTTCTGGTTAGATCTCTTATTTGAGTTTTACCTGTGCATTAGATGACTACTTATTGTATGCTTGTTTGTTTGTCTGCGATAGAATACCCGGAGTGCGCCACCTGTTACTTCGAATCGTTAGGTTTCGCGGATCATCAGCAAGGCAAGTAACACTTTGATCATACCTTCTCTACTACCCAGTTTTATTGCATTAGATCAATCCTCACACATTGCATGACTAGGATGTATTAAATTGTGGGATGGAAAGTAGATGAGGTAGTACCTATTACCTGTTTATTATCAAACCTTTGGGAGTTACTTCTACGTTTGCTTATTATGCCATGCTATGCTAGTAGACGTGGATTGGGTGAGTGAAATCCATGACAGATGTGAGATTGTTAATTAATGGTTTATCTAAGGTGGCGACTTAAACACACAGCTGGGTGGATTGAGGCACCTGGGTATTCCAGGACTTGCCTGTTTTCTTTTGGACCGCCACCCAGGCTCAAAGGGATCATGAGACTATTCATACTAGAAACTTCCGTGTGCGGCCACAAGCTATTATGGGCTCTAGCATAGTTAACTAAGTTATGCGAACTCTTACAGTGGTAGACTAGCAGATGTAGGGGATGTAGGTGGTACGGTCTACCCAATCGTAAGGTGCTAGCGCTTCTGAAAGGCTATGTCTCGGTCAACCGTCTTCTCAAACACCATGCAGTGCGAGAAACCAAACGGAGGCGATCAAGTCTTGTGGGGAAAAGTGCGCAAACCTCTGCAGAGTGTAATAAACTAATCATGATTAGCCGTGTCCCCGGTTATGGACATCTTGAGTATCTAGTACCTGGATTTTCATGTGAATCTCAACATGTTACTCTAAATTAATTTTGTTGGGTTATGTTTAATGACGATGCTTAATTGGGATTGAGAATGCTGTCAACCATTCTTAATGTTTAACAACCACCATGATAGTAATTAAGTTTTATTCCTTTGAAGTAGGGAAAAATTGGCTTTACGCAAAACTGTAACCATAGAGCTTTCCACCAGCCAAATATGCATATAGTATAGATGTTTCATTCCATTACTCTCTATGTGTTACATTGGCAACATATTCCATGTGCTGGCCCATTTCGGGCTGCAATGTTAATGTTGCAGACTTTTCAGACTATGATTAAGGAGTTTTTAGGTCGTGGTTCTATACTCATTGATGCCGTTGGAGTTGGTGGACTCACTTATCTTCCAAGCCTTCCGCTATTATTGTTATTAGATGGCCTTAAGCCATATTAATTGTAATAAGTTCTCTCTTGAGACACTCGATGTAATAAGTGTGTGATTGCTACTCTGTTATAAATCCTCTGAGTACTGTGTGGTGTCAGCATTACTGATCCAGGGATGACACCGGAGCACAGAGATCAGACTGTTTGAGGTCTGATCTCCGTGCTCCGGTGTCATGCCTGGATCAGTTATGCTGTCGCTACAGAGATGGTATCAAAGCACACACTGACTGTAGGACACGACCACTAAGCACAAGACCTAGATCACTATTCACTCTCTTCTCTTCTGACCTCTCATCTTTTCTACTCTTTAGGATGGCGGATGCAAGGAACAAGTTCACACAACCAGACGAAGATACACCCTTTGGACGACACTTGAAGGAAGTCACTAGATACCTAAACATAGGAGTACCAAGCTTCACGGGAACCTACAATGCCACTTTACCTGAAGAAGAGCGCTGGATGATTCAAGTTCAAGTTCCAGGAAGGACGTTCATGCCAGTCACTGAGCCCATAGAGTTTTCTTTTGATGCACCAACTTGGAGTCTAGGAAAGAGCATGGCAGCTCACAATGCCATGGGACGCATTGGAGAAGTCTACCGCAAGGATCTCAAGGACACTATCTACCAGATTTGTGGGCACCGAGATGAACACTGGGAGATGATCAGCACCAGGAAGGATAGATCAATCGCAACTTTTATCTAGGAGCTAAACCAGCACATTCGATGACAGGAGACCCAGATGTGCACCGACATGATAGATCTGAAGAAGGCAAAGACTAGAATCAAGGAACTGGAGGAAGAACTCAAGGCTACACGTGAAGATTATGAAGAAGAAATTGAAGTATTGGTGGAGAAGAATGACGACCTGATCAAGAAGATTGGAATATTTATGGGAGGCCCTATGCCAGAAGATGAAGACGAAGAACCCAAGGAGATTAGCCCGGAAGACTACATCATCATCGACGGCACCGACTCGGAAGCAGATAGTAGCGATGATGACTATGTTGATGAAGCAGGAGCAGATATTATGGAGTCAACGACCGTAGAATATTTCTAGTAGACCACCTCATTAGTAGTAGTAGTCCACCATGTAAATATAGTAGCCCGAGCACTTTTGAGATAGATAGATCGATTGTATGCCCTCGTTTGATTGAATGAAGTGAATTGTTTGCTTTTGCCTCATGTGCATAAGGGTAGTGTTTTCTCTTTAGACCCCCTTCTATTCTTATATCTCATCTTTTCTAAACCCTCAGATGCCTCCGAGACGTGACCCCGGATTTACCTTTCCCCCGGAGCTCACCCAGTTGATCCAGCAGCAGAACACACTGATGCAGTTGCTAGTCCAGAATCAGAATCAAGGAACAACAACAACAACAACCCGCCACCACCACCACCTGTTGACCACTTAGCTCGTTTTCTTAGGCTGAATCCGCCGGTGTTTTCTAGTAGCACCGAGCCGATAGTAGTAGATGATTGGCTCCGCAAGACAGCTAGGGAGTTGACAACAGCAGGATGCACAGATGCGGAGAAGGTGAAGTTTGCCGCACATCAGCTAGAAGGACCCGCAACATCATGGTGGGAGAATTTCACAGCCACTTTCCCTGTCGACACTGTCACATGGGACCAGTTTCAGCAGGCCTTTTGTACTGCTCATGTTTCAACAGGGGCTATGGCCATGAAGAAGCGTGAGTTTCGCAACTTGCGCCAAGGAGGACGGACAGTTGGCCAGTATGTGGAGGAATTTAGTAAGTTAGCACGTTATGCACCAGATGACGTCGCTATGGACGCAGCTAAGCAGGAGAAGTTCCTGGAAGGACTGAATGATGAGTTGAGCATGCAGTTGATGGTAGCAACCTTCAACAACTACCAGGAGTTGGTAGGTCGTGCTCTTATGATTGAAGGCAAGCAGCAGCAAATTGAGCATCGCAAGAGGAAGTATGGACAAGGGAAGTACAATTCAGGAGCTCAGCAGAAGCCACGTTTTACCCCTAGACCGGGAGGACATTTTCAGCATACCCATGGAGGAGGTAGCTCGCACAATCACAATGGCACCAAGAATGGTAATGGCAACGGAGGAAGCAACGGCCAGAACCGCACCAACCCATCAACCCCAGCCAAGAAGGACCTGAGCCAAGTCACCAATATTTTTTTATATATTCCAAAAATATTCTCCGTTGATTTTCAGGTCATTCCGAGAACTTTTATTTCTGCACAAAAATAACACCATGGCAAGTCTGCTGAAAATAGCGTCACTCCGGGTTAGTTCCATTCAAATCATGCAAGTTAGAGTCCAAACAAGGGCAAATGTGTTTGGAAAAGTAGATACGATGGAGACGTATCAAATACCAATCTTGGATATTACCTGCCCGACAATGTACATTATGATACAATGGAGGTGGATGAACACAAATACCATTACGGGAAGCCTCTCGTCAAACATGAAAGATCTCTAACAACGATGATGCGAAGATTCCATGATTGGCACATTTAAACCTGTAGAGAGTCTGGGGGGAAGGATACTTTAACACTGAGAGTTAAAAAGAGGAGCACGACCTCATTGGAATTGAACTGTTGACTCTTCCATTTGAGGAGTCCTTCCAGTTTTTCAATCAAAAGGCCCTTGATAAATTAACGGTCACTTGCTACTGTCTGTAAGTATCACTTCTGTCATTAAGTCTCTATATATAGCTCAGCTCTTTCATTGCATGTATATATGATTACCCTCACTATATTATGCAGACTGAAGATTGTCGAATGCAGAAAAGCAGAAATCTATGATATTTGGGTTCATTAACACAAATATCATAGATGAATTTACGGTTAAATTTCATGCCAAAGACACCGAGGACAACTTGCTCAAATTGTTGCTAATAAATCAAAACAAAGATACAATACTCTTTCCTTACAAATTCAAGTAAGTGCTACTGTCTTGTGCATATTCGGTTTCCCTTATTACTCGAGGTTATAGTAATGTAATTGATGAGTTATTCATGCGTGCGCAGGTTCCACTATATTCTCCTAGAGATTAAGCTTGAGCAGGGACTTGTAACCGTCTTAGGCTCGAGACGAAAAGATCCCGAGGAATATGCTGACATGACTAAAATGCTCAAGAAGTAAGTTCAATCGATCATTATCACACCATATCAGCAACTTTGTTCATTTCATGATATCAAGTAATTGTTTTTGTTTGTCTCGCAGGGTTTGGAAAGTATTCACCGCACAATCTCAGGGACTGTCGAGGACCTGCAATTTAAATACCCGAAAGTAAGTACTACTAGCTAGCTAGTTCCGTGCATCTCCTGTTGATTCTAGCTACTTTCATCAATGCCATTTATAATGCTCCATTATCAGTTTGATTGACCTCTGTTTCTCATAAAGTGCTTGTGGAAGGAACCGGGGAATGATTACTGTGGATACTACATGTGCGAGTTCATCTACAACGCGACTTGCAAAAATAAGCGGGGCTACTCTAGAAGACAATATGAAGTGCGTAAACAATAATATTCACAATTTCATTTTATTACACCATCATTTCTGTTGAGTTGCATTCATATATATGTACTAACCCCCTTCTTCAAATAAGACGTGTGGAAGATGCAGGATGATCTCCTATCACAAGATCGCATGAAAGCAATTCAAGAGGAATTGGCGGGATTGTTTCTTGATCACATCATCAATAAAGCCGGAGAGTACCATGTGGAAGTTGAGTTGAGATGTTAGGATATTGTATATATTGTATATATGTAGCCAATAGCGTCGGATAGATATACGAAAACTTGTTGTTCGCCCAATCTCTTGGAGAAGGAGAGGTCGATATCACTTCTCTCTGTATGCATATGTTCATGACAAACTTCGGTACTTAATGGTTTCCTTCATTTGCTTACTAGCTAGCGTGTCGAGGGCCTCTCTATACATATAGTACGTAGCGTCGACCAAGCACGGAGATAAGAGAGGACACTTCTCTCTATTAATTAATTAGCTACCTAACAGAATATATGAAACACCTAAATTAACCCTACAAAACCCCCCAACCCCCCCCCCCTTCAGAAAAAAACAAAAACCCTAGCCACTGAACTGCTGATGCGTGGTAGCATATTGGTCCCGGTTGGTGCTACCAACCGGGACAAAAGGCCCCCCTGCCAGGGCAAGCCGCAGCGGCCACGTGGAGCCCTGTCTGTCTCGGTTGGTGTAAAAACCAGGACTAAAGGTATAGGGATTTAGTACCGACCCTTTAGTCCTGGTTCCCCAACCGGGACAAATGGGCCTTATGAACCGGGACAAATGGCCCTTTTTCTACTAGTGCATTGATGACCTCGACAAAATTGCAGAGACACGCACCTTATCTAAACAAGAGATTGAATTGAAAGATCAATCTAATGAGAAAGTAGCAAGGCAACCGTGAGTACTCATCTAAAGTACTCGCAAGCAAGGATCTACACTACATATGAATTGGTATCAATGAAATGGGTAGTATCTGTGGACTAAACTACAGAATGCCCGAATAGAAGGGGGATAGCTAGGTCTATCGAAGACTACGCTTCTGGCAGCCTCCATCTTAAAGGATAGAGAAGAGAGTAGATGGTAAGTTCACCAAGTATCATCATATAGCATAATCCTACCCGGCGATTCTCTCCTTGTCGCCCTATTAGAGAGCGATCACCGGGTTGTATCTGGCACTTGAAAGGGTGTGTTTTATTAAGTATCTGGTTCTAGTTGTCATAAGGTCAAGGTACAACTCTGGGTCATCCTTTTATCGAGGGACACAACTATTCGAATAGATAAATTTCCCTGCGGGGGTGCACCACATTTTCCAACACGCTCGACCCCCTTTGGCCGCACACACTTTCCTGGGTCATGCCCGGCCTCGGAAGATCAACATGTCGCAGCCCCACCTAGGCACAACAAAGAGGTCAGCACGCCGGTCTAAATCCTATGGCACAGGGGTCTGGGCCCATTGCACACATGCACGTTGTGTACGCGGCCGGAAGCAGAACTAGCCCCCTTAATACAAGCGCAGCCTTATGGTCCAATCCGGCGCGTGCCGCTCAGTCGCTGACGTCGAGAAGCCTTCGGCTGATACCACGACGTCGAGTGCCCATAACTGTTCCCGCGTAGTTAGTTAGTGCGTATAGGCCAGTGGCCAGACTCCGATCAAATACCAAGATCTCGTTAAGTGTGTTATTTTGAAGTAACCGCGGACGCCGACCAGGTCCAGGCCCACCTCTCTCCCTAGGTGGTCTCAACCTGCCCTGTCGCTCTACCACAAAGTAAAAGTCGGGGGCCATCGGGAACCCAAGCCCACCACTACCAGGATGGAACCACCTGTCCTTTCAGCCCCCACATCCGAATCACATGCGGGTACTCTACGAGCCGACCCGACTTTAGTCACCACCTGTATAGTATGTATGTATGTATGTATGTATGTATGGTATATATCCGTGGTCACCTCTCGAGTGATCACGGCCCGATAGTATAGCATGGTAGACGACAAGAATGTAGGGCCACTGATGGAATACTAGCAACCTATACTAAGCATTAGGATAACGGGTAAAGGTATCAACAATTGTAGCAACAATGACAGGCTATGCAACATAATAGGAGCCATCGAATCAACAACAGTAGCAAACCTAATGCAAGAATAAGAGAGAACAGAGTGGGCGATATATGGTTGATCAAGGGGGGGCTTGCCTGGTTGCTCTGGCAAGAAGGAAGGGTCGTGAACACCGTAGTCGATCGGGGCACCAGCAGTGGCGTCAGTCACGTAGTCTACCGGAGAGAAGAGGGGGAAGAAACAATGAATACAATGCAAAAAGATGCATATCAATACATGTCAAGACAAGTAACGGCGCCAGGTGTGCCCTAACGCAGTGGGAGGTGATACTGGCGAAGGGGGAAAGTATCATCGGTGTTTCGCATTTTTGGACAAATGAACCGGAGGGGGAAAGTTGCTTGTTCGCAATGCTAGGGATGTGTGGCGGATGAATGGGCCATGTATTCTGATGCGTCTCGTCGTTCTGAGCAACTTTCATGTACAAAGTATTTTCATCCGAGTTACGGTTAATTTTATATGCTTTTTGAAGTTTAAATCAATTTCTAGAATTACTGGATCTATTATTAATATGAAAATAAAATAGCAAAAATTCTAAGTGCACCCGGTGCAGTGCACCTAGAGTTCACCAGGGTTGATAGTGGGGCCAGTTAACTACCCAGTCAGCAGTTGACTGGGCCACGGTTGACTAGTCAATGGGTCCGGTGGGACCCACATGTCAGTGCCTCATCTATTACTTAACTATTTTTATTTTATTCTAATTCCTTAATTATTTTCTTCTATTTTTATAGGCCGGCCCCATGTGCAGTGGCTCAGGCCACGGTTGGGTGGCTGGGAGCGCCTGTGCGCTCCCAAAGCGACACCGGCAGCGACGGCGCACGACAAGGAGGCGCAGCACAGGGGCAAACGAGGTGGGCGAGGTCGGCAAGGCCAGCGCGCGGTCAGCATGTCGGGGCAAGTGGCGGACGGAGCCGGCGAGGGCGAGCGGAGACGCAAGAGAGGAGCAGCGGCGCTGGGGGAAGTGGGGCGCGAGCGGGTGGTCCGGCACAGCAGAGTAGCACGGTAGCGACGACCGAAGACGGGTGCGGCTGGTCGTAGCGGGGCCAGCAGCAGTGGCTCGGGCCAGCGAGCCGCAGCAGAACGCAGCGGCACAGCGGCGCGGCAGAACAAGGCAGCAGCGGGAGGAGGCCAAGCGGGGGCTTGTGAGCGAGGGGAGCAGGGCGCGGCCGCGGCCAGGGCATAGTAGCATGGCGTGGCCGGCGCGGTGTGCGCGTCCGGGAGGCTCGCGGGGCGCGGACGGCGCGTGGTGAGCGGGAATGCCTAGAGAGCGCGGTCGCGATGTATAGTGGTGATATACAGCCTAAATCGAAGGGAGAATCAGAGGAGGGTCGAAGGGGATCGAACGAGGGCCTCACCGGGGAGGCACACGGAGGCCCGGCGAGTGACTAGGAGCAGCAGGGTGGCCAAAGTTGGCGACAAACACCGGCGACACTAGGGGAAGAAGTCATCCGATCCCGATGATGTGGCACCCCGGCTCCGAGAAAACCAGAACGCCCCGTATTCTAGCCCAGAGATCGAGGTGAAGTCTTCTGGAATACGGCACTGCTTAGTATAGAACAAACCAGCTCTCTATTACAACACGAATATGAATACAAGGTCTCCGATATTACAATGAATACCATCGGTACGGCGACACTATGCCAACCACGGTTGGTCTATACAAGCAGCATAACAACTCGAAGCAGCGGAATGACTACTGGCAGCGGAACAACGAACGGCGATGATGGACTCCAATCCGCAGGGACTCTGGCTGGAACGTTTATCCTAGCTCACGAACACGGGAACAACACTAAATAAGCAAGCAATCCAGGCACGACCTACAAACTAGCATGACACGCCAGGTCAGTACATTGAATGTACTTGCAACCTCACAATAACCAGAAGCATTCAAGGCAAACAACAGCATGGCAAGTGCAGGTTAAGCATGAATTATCATGAGATCATTAGGATAACATGGCATGAACAACATCAACATAATATTTCTAGAACAATATGATCATGGCATGAACATATAAATTTGATGATACTAGCATGCAACATGATGACACTACATGCACCATTTATTCTGTTCGGGTTACCTCGTAACCATCACATGCATCACTTAACAACTTCGGACATTACACGATCATCTCAGGATCAAATCAAGCTTGGTATAAACAATACTGTAGTAATCATCAAATGACCACAAGGAGCTTGATCTTTACCCACGATTCTCTCACAACATCATCAATATCCAACAACTCGGTATCCTCGATACCACGGTGATCATTCCGGCGATTACAACCATGACCAACACTTGGTCTCAACGGTGATCTTTCTGGCGATCACAGCCCTGACCAATACCTAGCCTCAAATGGTGATCCTTTCGGCGATCACAACCAACTTATCTCATCATCGAACCTGGGTTGTTATTAAGCACATTATTATTATTACTGTTGACTCATAGTGTGACCAACTATGAACTGGGCCCTTATCCGCGGGCGCGGCTATCGATAGATTTAATATACACTCTGCAGACGTTAGTACACTGTACCCACACTACGGAACCCATGGCCTCGCACTCCCATTCGGGTGGACCAACCGCGTCCGACAAAACCAATCTATTTTCATGACACTCTCCCGGCCACTCCGACCCACTCCCAACTGGGCTAGTCCTGGGTGACCCCGTGTCTACCAAAGACACAACGACCACCGTCGTGGCCAAACGTCCCTCACGGGGACCGGAACCATAACAATAACAACAATCGGGCACACAAGGTTATGTCTGCTTACCGGGCTAGGGTACCGCACGCCCATAACCTTCCCTAGTTGGAGGCACCGGCGAGAGGCACAACAATAGACCTAGTTAGGACCTTCCCATAAAGGTAAGCGTGGTTGCACTGGTCAGTTCAATATGGTGGCACCATCACTCAGCCAACAGGTGTTCAAGTTCAATTTAATCCGGTTAAACTTGAATGCAAATATGCTGAGCCATGATAAAATAACATGATACAATTACAATATATGAGCATGATATAAACATAAGCACGGGCGCAACATAACTAGCCACCATATCAACAATGAATCATCTCCAACTGAGCATGGCATAATGAAGAGCATGAATATTACCAGTACAACACTAATCACAGCATAACACGAGCACTAGCATCAACAATAAAAATCATGCAAGAACATATCAACAATGACATCATGCAAGCATTTAACCAACTGGATGCAATGGAACATGCATAACAACGGTACCCGGGACAGACGACAGTCATGCACCGAAGACCATTAGCAACATCAACATATACTTCTAGCAAGCATAAGCATATGAAAAGAATACTAGCAACTAGGAGGGTATGACAACTAGCTGCATAACAACATAGCAAGAAAGTAAGCATGAATCCATAAGCATTATCGAAACAACTATAACCATATTTTAAGCAAGCAAACATTTAATAAATATTAAAGTTGAAAACCATGGCTACTGCATGACTATCAAGCAAGTGGGTATTGTGGCTTGCCTGGGGTGACGGAGACTCGAGGAAGAAGTGCGGTGAAGCCGTAGAACGAAACGTTGGACGGTTCTTTCTTGGAGGGGGCTGATTAGAGGCAATGGCAAAATGGTCATTTTCACTATGAAACTACCTAGTGAAAATGTTACCAAAAGATAGAGCCCGATGAGATGAAGAAGTGAGCGCTGGTTTCATCTCGATCGGAGTTACGGTTGCGAAGTTATGAGGTGTAGAAGATTAGGGACTAATCTGTAAGAATATCATCACAAAGAAGTCCCTGAGTGGATAAAGGGGAAACAGATTTGATAAAATACGCTTTCTGACTTAGAAAACGTACTTCAGGCCGAAGTAGAAACAGAATACGCTTTCAAAAAAGAGGAGACGTACTCTGGAAAATACGCGTCCACTTGCCACGTGGGCAGAGACGCCTGTGCCGCTGGCGCGTGGGGTCTAGGGGCAAGAGGAGGGGGCACGGGTGCTCGTCCTCTACCTCCCGCTCGCCCTGTTTCTTGCGTGAAACAGAGGCAGAGCAGGGGAGGGGCGGCGAGGGGACCGGCCTGCTCCGGCCAGACGGAGACCACCAGCGGGACCGCGAGGCAGAGGCGCCTCCGTTCTAGTGTAGGGCGGCCGCCGGGGAGGAGTGGAGGATGCGGGGACGGAGGAGACCCGAGAGGCAGGGGCGGGCGGTGGTGGTGAAGGGCAGGGGTCTCCGACGGCGGGGAGGCAAGGTGGAGGGCTTGGGGAGGCTCGCCGGAGAGTGGTGGAGGCTCTAGTGGTGATGGGAGGGAGATAGGAGCATTGGATGGGCTCAGTCGACGTGGTGGCCGAGAGCAACAGCGACGGCCAAGCTCCGGGAGGCGCGGCCAGCGGGACTCCAGCGACGAACTGGTGGGGTGGGGAGGCTCAGTGGGACGAGAGGGAGTAGGTGTACATGGTGGGAGGAGGAGAGGAGGCTCAGGTTGGCCAGTATCACTACAAAAAATACACTTTCGTGATGATACGTGTTTGTCACAGTAGGTCACTTTTTTTGCCATGCATGTACATCCATGACAAATTTATGACAAAATCAAGATAGTCGTACCGGTGCTGTCGTTGAAGTGTTCCATGACATTACCAAAATTATCATTACGGAAGTGTCCACTTCCATGACGATAAATCGCGCGTCACAGAAGTGCTTTCGTCAAGGGTGACCGACATGTGGCAGCCACCGTAACGGAACGCCGTTAAGCTATCAGGTCGGGTTTTGGATCCGATAACCCGTTAACAACCCCGACCAATGGGAAATTTCCACGTGTAAAATTCTTATTGGCCGGACGAAACACGTATCAGCTCGTCAGTGGGTCAGATAGGCGCCTATGATACGTCGACACGTGGCACGGCCCAACAGAGGCCCATTTCAATGAAAAGGATGGCCCGTTTGACTTGGTCAAAAGGTGGCGGGCCGGCCCATGGAAAGCCTGTTAACGGCATGTTCACATATAGCCCATTTACAACCCGCTAACCCAAGGCCCGTTACACCCTATCCGAATTAGGCCCAGTAGCGTCATCTGGGCCATCCAATATGATTCCAGCCCGTTTTCACTTCTGGCCCATGTATGGCCCATGACGTCTTTCGGCCCATATGAGGCCCTATGCAACTCTTGGCCTATTAATGGCCCGTGGTGAAACTGGCCCGTAATGAATAGTGTATCACTTTACACCCATTAGCGGCCCGTGGTGAAACTGGCCCGTAATGAACAGTGTATCACTTTATACCCATTAACGGCCCGTTATTCCATTGGCCCGTTTCCAGCCCATGTTATCTTTCGGCCTTCTCAGAGCCCATTTATTCTTGGGCTCATTTCCAGCATTCATTTACTTACGGCTCGTTACTGTCATTTTCTGCTTGTGGGCCAAATTCAGCCCGTGGTTACAGTCGGCCCATTTGTGGTCCATTAATACGTTGGGCCATTTTCATAGCGTCATCAAATACGGCCTATTAACGATGGCCCGTTATGGTCGGCCCATGAACGGACGATTCCAACTCTAGCCCGTTTACGGCCATAATGCGGCCTGTTATTGGCCCATGTTTGGCCAATCGATCATACGGCCCGTATAAGGCACATTGATGATACGGCCCGTAGAAGGCCCATTGTTTCTATGGCCCATAGAAGGCCTACTATTTCTACGGCCCGTAGAAGGCCCACTGTTTCTACGGCCCGTAGGAGGCCAAGTGTCACTACAGTAAATATTAGCCCATGGTTATTGTGGCCTAGTTTTAAAAAATAGGTTATTGCAGCCACTAGTTAACCGCGGAAAAAGAACTGCAATTACTACAAGCAAACAAATAAACAAGACAACAAGGAAATAAATAAGCAAGCAACTAACGCTAGCTATCACGGCTATTACACATATTACATCCACTGGGCATCAAAGTTCGCCACCAGTGCAAATATAGGGAACAAAGCAACATATCATATACACTGGCCGTCAAAATTGGCCACCAGTGCAAATTAACGCGGCAGCAAAACAAGAGCATAACTGAAACAACTTCAGAAGAGCTCAAGAAACATTATCCTGGGTATCCACCATGCTGGCAATAAACTTAGCAAGCTGATTAGCTTTGTCCTGTTTGGCGCTAAAATCCTCCAACGCTTGCTGTTGCACCAGAAAGTATGCATCTGAATGCTCTAGGGACTTCCCCAGTCCTTCTGCTTCTTGTCGCAGCACAGCTGATCGATGTCTTTCAGCTTGTAGTTGAGACTCAAGAAACCGAACTGATTCAGACAGTGAGTTTGAATAGCTTGTGCAAGCGGTAGTGGCCAGTAACTCCAACACTAAACCAAGATAGGATGTGTCACTATCCGGAACCTTATCTGCATTACTTCCTTTACCGTTGCTTAATAAGGCACTCTTCCCCAATATTCTGTCAGCATTCTAAAAGAAGAAACAAGCAGACACATAACAAGTTTAGCATGTACTAGTATATGAAACTCATTTCGGTGAACCAGTTCATTAGTAAGGTGGACAGGATTAAACTACCAAGTCTTCTATTGCCAAGTACTAGTACATAATAAAAGCATCAAACAAACATATATCTATGTCCTATGGTAGCAATGGAATCTTAAATTAGAACAGTTGTTCTTCATGTTTAGGCACTTGTTCTACATGAACAGAGTACAGTAAGATGCAAGAATATAATACTTAAAAATAGAAAATGAGCTCATAGACCTTACCACATTCTTGGTTCGGGACCAGTACAGAACAAGGCCTTCCCAGTCATCGTCCAGTAAATGTGTCTCAAGAGAACGTAAGGGAATTTAATGAGTTTCTTTGCCGGTGAAGTACGTTTTCTTCAGGTAATTCCGATACTGCCACCAAGCATTCTTGAAGATAGCAGAGGTATTAGCAGAGGTTACCTCATCCTGAGTTTCCAAATTGGTCCTTCTCTATAGAGAAAAATGGGAAAATTTGCTGTATTATAACCATCATGGAGGTAGGATATATGGGATGAAGCAAAGTAATTGCCATGAATAACATTACTTACACATAACTCCTGGACAAACACCTGCAACTGGCATTTTCCTTCATCTTCAGTATAATATTTCCAAGATGGGAAGATACGCACATACGATTTAATAACATCAAATGCGATAGATGCTAAACTACGACTAGCTGGTTGTGCTTCCTCCACAGGAATAGGCGTACTAACTGGAGGAGTTGCGGTTCGCCGTGATAGTACTGGCTCTTTGGGCACTGGAGCTGCCTTACTAACTGCTCTTGTTTGGGAGCTCGGTGGTGGAGATGGTGCTGTGTCAACAGGAACTGGGTTACTATCAGCTAGGGTTGGGGTTACATTGGGTGAAGCTGGTTCTTTGTCCATCGTAGTAGGGGTACAATCTGCGAGAGTTTGGGTTATGTGTGGTAGGGATGGTTCTTCTGCATGTACACCCGGGGTGCTATCTCCACCAAGAGGTAGCACTGTTTTATTTGAAGACCGTGTTTTTAGTCCGCTAGATACTGGCATCACCCGCTCCAATTCAAATGGCTGATAAACAGGAAACATAGTTGAATGTACAAACATTGTATGAGAGACAGATGCAATAGATAGTGTGGAAAAAAGAGGGCATGAAATAGTTGACATGTATATTGTTTAACTAAAATGGATAGCATGACATAATTTCACATATATGATGTCTATCTAAACTGGATAGCATAGCATAACATAATTCAAAGATATGTTGAATAACTAAACAGGATCGCATGACATAATTCACCTACATGTTATCTAAGTAATTAGGATCGCATCATTTAATTCACATATGTGATTTATATGCTAAACAGAGGGCATTCGATATGATGTCTGAACTAAGAACATGGTGTTGAATATTGTGTATATGATGTCTAAACTATGCAATGCAAGACACCGTATGCATGATATGAGCAGTATAACCGTGCCAAGTTAGAGCATACACCTCAGTGGGGGAATAGGACTGGTCATCTGTCTCTGAATCCATCTCTGAGGAGCTATCGGGACCCAACAAGAGATCTGCTTTGACGGGTAGCACTGTCTGCTCTGAAGGCCTTGTTTTCACTCCAGATTTTTCCATCTCCCACCCAAATGGCTGATTCATAGGAAGAGTAGTTTAATGTACAAACATTGTCGACAAATGGAAATGTAATGAAGAAAAGGATGGGCAAGATATCATTCAAATATATGATGCCTGGTTAAACAGGATGCATTGCACATTTCACATATATTATGGCTGGCTAAAAGACATGAGACTGCATAATTCCCATATATGATATAGAAACTAAACAGGTGGCATTACAGAACATGTCTAAACTAAGCAGATGGCATATATGATGTCCAAAGTAGGCACTGCAAGGCAACATATGTACGATATGACTAACATCATCATGCCAAGGTAGAGCAAACACCTTGGGGGGTAAATAGGAGTGGTCATCGGTGTCCGAATCCGCCTCAGAACAGATATCTTCCTCTGGATTACAATCTGGAGAGGGGTGGGGAGGGTTTGCCATTGAACCCACCATGGAGCGATGTCTGCATGACATTGTATTGCCGCGCAAAACTCTTCTCTTTTTCTCTACATGTTCAGCATGACTGTACAATATCTGACATGCATACGAAAAAATATGGTTAGATTATGTAAGGAGAGCATGCATAAATTTAGAGTGTTGGTAACAACCAGTGGATCGATGTTTTTCCGTTGAACCAAAATAGCCCTAATGGATCGACGTGAATGTATAGTAATAAGTGATGCAACAAGTGTACAACCTCTTTGCCGTAGCCGTGTCGACCTCAGCATAATTGGGTTGGTCGGTGAAGCAGTTGAGGCAGAGGTGGCTGTCGGAGGTGTGGACGAAGATCTGAGGAATCTGTAGACGGCGTCCAGGGCACTGCTCTGTTGTGATGGATCGTTCTGTCGTTGGAGCAGCTCCGGTGAGCGGTAAGACGTCAAGGCTGAAGCAACACAAGACAGACATCGTCAATCTCAAGTGGGATTCTAATAGCATCTCCAATAGATGATGTAAAATGGATGTAAAATTAACATCACCAAAAACCACCTGACTACAACAGATGAGGTAAAAACTGTTGACTCTAAACTTAACTGTCGAAACTGAAATTTACTGTGGAATCTGAATGCTACTGTCGAAACTGAACACAATGGTAGCAGAGAGGCACTTGACATGTAGTTTAGGGAGGGCCTGCAGTTCATCTTCAACATGCACGCCCCTGAGCCGCCAGCCACCACCGGCCGAACTGCCGGCCCCAGCGCTGCCTCGCCGCCCTGAAACAACTCGCCACCGCCGCCCCGGC
>NC_041382.1:91170037-91176898 GCF_002162155.2 Triticum dicoccoides | reverse complement strand
TAGATAGTGGAGTACCTCTCCGGCAGGCCCCCGTCCCCGCTGTAGGTGGTTCTTCCTTAACTCCGACGAGCCCCCCAACCCCTGAAAATCGACTGACCCAAAAGTCGATTCAATCGGCTGAAGTGTGGCTTAATCGGAGCAGAGCAGCAGCACGAGCGATGGGGAGAGCAGCAGCAGCAGCTGGTTGAGCGAGCGATCGAGCGAGAGCCGGAGAAGGAGTAGCAGCAGCAGATCCGGCTGGTATGGACGCCGCCGCCGAAGGGGCCTCGCACTGGGGGAGAGCCGCCATGGATATGTCGCCCGTGGCGCCGGCTTAAAGGTAGCCACTCCATGGGGGTGCGAGATGGAGCACGGTCGGCGCCGGGAGGTCGAGTTAAGGAGAAGGTGTGATGCGATGAGTGTACAACCTCTTTGGTGGTGCCGAGTAGGCCACGGCTTCGTCCAAGGAGTCAGTGAGGATGTTGCGGTTCCGGTGGAGCAGGTTAAGGCGGCGCTGTGGGGATGGAGCAGCCGTGATAGACGAGGCGATCGTCGGAGTAGCTCCTTCGAGGTGGAGGACAGGGCGGCTGAACCAGCGGGACGACGACATGGACGACGGATCGTCATCCGGGGAGGTGGACGAGGGACGTCGAGCTGTTGCGGTGGACGACGTCGTCGAGGAAGAGGCTCCGGCTGGGCAGCAGTGACGTGGCGGGTGGAGGAGGGTGGGGTTTCGCGGCTGGAGCGGAGAGGTTATGGCGGCCTGGGATTTTGAATGACAGAAAGGGGGCAATGGGAGGGGGTGAAGCATGACTTAGGAACGCGCTTGTCCAAAATGTAGGGTGTGTTACAAAAGTACCCCCCACCGATTTGAACTAGCGGCCCTTTCGGCTCAGGGTTAGAAGGGGGGTTTCACGTGTCGGGCTTTGGCAGCTGGAGGGAGTTTTCGCGCGCGTTGTAATTTCGGGATAGCAAGGCGCGGGTTGTGAAGGCGCCAGTTTTGGGAAAACGATATCTGAATTTTCGGGATATAACAAGACGCGGGTTGAATTTTAGGGACAAGCCTAACGTGTAGTAATATTGTACTTGTACGTACCAAATCAATTCGCACTTCCCTCAACCAAAAAGAAAACGAAAAAAATAAAACTATTCACACCACACAAAGAGAGAGTCTTGCCCCGTTTTACTATACAAATGCTATTCAAAGCTACTCCCTCCTTCCATCTATATAGAGCCTAATGCGTTTTTCGATGCTAACTTTGACCAAATATTAGAGCAATGATATATGACATGCAACTTACACAAAGCACACTGTTAAATTTGTCTGTGAAAGGTTCTTTCAATGATATAATTTTCACATTGTGCATGTCATGTACTATTAATCTTGTCAATAGTCAAAGGCGGTCTTAAAAATCTCATTACACCCTATATAGATGGAAGGAGGGAGTATGAATCCATGTTATGTCCGATTAAATTTTTTCGCTTGCTGTATAATGCATGTAACCTACTCATACCAACATTTTAGTGCATTCCAAATGTCTATACTACCACTGCAATTCGAACTAAATTTGAATTTGTTTCTCCATTTCTATAAGAATATACAATCATGATTGTTGCCAACTTCAACCATCATAGTTTCCTTGCTATCCGCCAGATATAAATTAGACGGCCTATAATGCAGGATGGCAGGCACACCATCATCAAACTCCGTTTTTATAAGAGTAGAGATAAAATATATAAATGTAGTATACCATGTTCATAACCAAACCATGTGTATCACCGTTATATATATTCACACATCCGTCGGTTTGAAACACTATGATAAATTCTTCAAATATCCGAATTCGCTTTTTATAATGAAGTATATATGATCTCTATTCGTCCTTTACACCCACACAACCCTCTTATCTTTGTAGCTAGCGCTAACTTTCTCTTGTGCATGCACACGCCCGCATCCCTCTCACCCTCCCTCAGCATTCTCTAGCTCCATCGCGCAAATTCGTCTTTTCACTTTAGGTCGTTCACCCATGGTGTGTAGGCCCCCCAGCTCCTTCTTTACAGCACACATCGATCGATATGCCTCTAGCCAGGTGTGCCTAGCACAAACACAAGCTTTCCCTCTTCTATTGTCACCGTCCATGCCTCACTCCCACCACTCTTTTCATCGTTCTCGTACTCGCACACTCCTCCTCCTCGATATAGTATGCCTCTCGTACCACCTCCTACATGCATCCCTCTCTCTCTATCCTTCTCCTCGTGCCTCATTTGTTCTAACACACACATGCATGTATACTGATCGATCTCCCAACATATACCTAGATCGACTTTAACTACCCCCCCATCGATCTACATACCTCACAAGTTATGTCTTTCCTTTCTCTTACAAAGGGCGATTGATCTTCCTATGTAGTTACGTCTGCTTACCACAGCCACATCGTCCCCCCTCATCATTCGTGCATGCCTCCTGACCCGTCTCTCACACGCACGTGCACAGACAACAAGCAGCCATCTACTCTCTTATTGATATTGCGGGTGTGCCCTCTGTTTGTCTAGCAAGCCTATCCCACCATTTGTTAGAAGCAACTCCACTACCACCCCCTCCAACACTCTAGCTCGGTCTCTCTCCCAACCTTATTCGTCTCCTGCACATATGCATGGATGCCGATCGATCTCCCTTAATACATGAGGCAGATCGATCTCCTTAATACATGAGGTAGGCCTCTCTCCTCCTCCACACATATACCAGCCATTGTACCTCTATAGTTAATTGGGCCTCCCTCTTCCCCCACCACACACTGATAGTTGAGCGCTGCAGGTAGGTATCCATGCCATAGAGACAAACTGCACATGTTCCATCTCACGTTCCAGTAGGCCAGCCACTCTATATCTTTGATGTGGGCACACACAAATTCGATGGCACTCTTTATCGATCACGCGCGCGCACACACACACACACATCATCCCTCTCTTCGATTCTATGGACACCTCAAGCCGATGATACCTCCACTCTCTTCTCGTGGATAGCCCCCTCTATATATATGTTATATCCAGGACTATTTCACACACATTGCATATGTTAAATATTTTGATTGACTCCCCCCCACAAAAAAAACTCTCAAGAACCCACACACTATATATCTCTAGGTTTGTATCTCTCTCACACAACCCCACGTAGGTGGTGTACGTATACAAGAAGAGAATAGGTGCACCGTGCACGTACTCACGCTTCGTGCCCAGCCACACCCGCGCGGGTACACGGTGGAGCTCATTTCTTTACGAAATGCAGCCCACGGGCTAATTTGAATGCCTGTAGCAGTTATTTACCTAGGGAGCTCGTGTACCACGCATGCACGAAACAAAGTTCGACTTGACGCGTTGCTACGTTATTTTTAAATAAAGTTATAGCGCTCAATGGCACATACACAGAATATAAAACGATTTTTATGGAGGAAAAGGTAGTCCGCTCTTCAGAGTATCTCACACAAGGCTCCGGTGGCCGCTCTCTCTCTCTCACCGTTGGTCACTGATCCGGCCGCATCCCGTCTGCCGGGGGAAAGGGAGTGCGGTGGCCTCTCTCTCTCTCTCACCGTTGGTCACTGATCCGGCCGCATCCCGTCCGCCGGGGGAAAGGAAGTGCGGTGGCCTCTCTCTCTCTCACCGTTGGTCACTGATCCGGCCGCATCCCGTCCGTCGGGGGAAAGGGAGGAAGTGCATCGTTTCTCCGTTCGACGGCGCCGAGGCAGCATGTCCGAATCTGCGGTACATGTTGTTCTCTCTGACCAAGCTCCGGCGCGGCAGGGCCTACGCCACCTGCTCGCAGATTCCGCCCGCCGCCACTCACCTAGTTACATCCCGACGACCTCCAGGTATCCCCTCCGGCCTTGCTCCACTGCCCGTTTTCCCACGTCGCTGCATGTGGATCTTCCATAGTTCTTTGCCCAAAACGTAGCTCGTCCGGCGTACTTTCCATATTGCATTCTCGTCCTCACACCGTTTTAGACAAACACAACCGTGTTGTTATCTTCCCTTAGGACAAGGAATATGCTTCTTTTTTGTTGCCGCATGTGTCATCAACTGTTATTGGCCAGTAATTGTTTCCTTTCTACCTCTATTTTGCAAACAGGGCTATCCATTTCACCTCGTTGCTATTGTGACCTTTTGGTGAACTGCACAAATCACTTTTTTCTTAAGAGTGTTTTGTGTAGTTGTACTAAAATGTCACACGGGCAGCATCTCTACATTTCAGTGTGACTGCACAAAGGGAGATTGGTTTTGCTCTATCCTCCTCATCCAACTCCGAGCCTAATCTTCTCCAACTAGTTAGTCTTAAGAGAGACTGCAAAGGTGACCGGCTTCTATTTGTGTGTTTATTGTTTCATCAGCAGTCCTCTATTATCGTAATCACACTTGATATCTTTGGAACAGGGACGCTCAACTCTATTTTAGTGGAACTGCACAAAATGATCAGAATGTTGCATGCTCCAAACAGCTACTTTTTTCCCAACATGCCTTGTTGATTTAGATAGAGTTGGGGGGACATTGTTGCCAATAAAAGCATGGATCAATTTTAATTTAACACCTTCTCACAACTTTGCCTTCAGTTGTGATGTAATTATTAGCTCTGTTCTACTAATAATTGACATGCATTAGCAAGGAAGTTAGGTTTTTATTGTTTCCGAAAGAGCATCGATGGCAAGACACGCGGAACAAAAGCTGAAAGCTCACACCATTGTACAATTTCATGTCGCTGGAAAATTATGTGTATAGTACGTCAATTATGTAAACAAATGATGGAAGCTTGATAGCATTGCCAGAAGCCTCTTCATCATCTGGGTCCATGTGCCATGCACAAAATTATACTCCTTCGTTCCTAAATATTTGTCTTTTTACAAATTTCAAACGGGCATATTTTAGAGTGTAGATTCACTCATTTTGCTTCATATGTGTACTCCCTCCGTTCCTAAATATTCTATTCGTCTTAACAGAGATTTCAACAAGTGACTAAATACGGAGCAAAATGGGCGAATCTACACTCTAAAATATGTCTATATACATCAGTATGTGCCAGTCCATTTGAAATCTCTAAAAAGACAAATATTTGAGTACTCACTCGTTGAAATCTCTAGAAAGACAAATACTCCAGAGTATATTTAAGAACCGAGGGGGTAGTGCACAACCGCATGGGAGACTCAGCCCGGTCGTTGGGTAGCATTAATAGTGAGTAATGAGCAGTCAAATCATAAGTCCCACTGTAAGTTGCTCTGAAGAAGCAACCATCAATACGCTCTTCTTTGAATCTGCTCATACTACTCCATCCGTCACTGTTTATACAGCGCGCCTCAGAAAAAAGAAAAAAATCTGTGGGACCAAGGCGACTAGCAATCGGCCTGAACAATAGCATTGGTAGTTATAGCACGGCATCTATTACTAGAGGGAATAATGCGTACACACATGCATGCAGTGCTTCCACCCCGGGTACACACATGCAAGCACTCCGTAGTAGTACAGTACATGGAGAGAAAATTGTGGACTAAAGTGTATGATTGAGCATCTATTACTAGAGGGAATATTGCGGTTACCACACCCTAATTAATTGAGCATTAAACCAAACGCGTCTAAAGCCTCGCTGGTGGTGGAAATGCATTGAGAGAAATGCATCATAATGAAGCACGCCCTGTAAACTGTGACGGAGGGTGGAGTAGTATGAAGGTGAAAAACCAAGTATGCATACTACTGCGCTTGGCTCTTTGCCCCTTCGTGAAGTCGAACAATGATGGTACTCCGCATGTTGGGTACTACAGTGTATGCCTCTAACAATCTGACACCGAATGGACTGATGCATGTCCACCGAGGGTAGGTTGCATTAGTCAAAAGGCATAAGCGAGCCTCACCTTGTCATGCAAGCATCTCCTCGTTCTGCGAGTTGAGGGGACACACCAAAAAGTAGTGCTAGTCCATACTCCCTCCTTTCCGCTTAATATGGCTTAATCTTTTTTGCGGATAAATGAGAGAGCTTTATTCATATATAAGCATTCTTAGGACGATCAGCCAAGACACTGGTCACTAGGAAGCGAGGTACCCCGCAAAATAGGAAGTAGGAAGCGAGGTGTTTCATCAAGCCAGCTCTCGGCCACATTCAAAGTGCAGCAAGCACGGTTCGCACGAAGATGCGCCGCAAGGTTTGCTGACCTGTTTACATGCTGAATAACAAAAACGAGGAAATATTACTGAGCTCTACTATTTGTAACAGGATATGAGCCAGAATTGAGCGAGAATTGTGGCGAGTGTTCCATGCAATCAACTTCCATTATCACATGAGAGAACCCTCGAAGAGAACCAAATGTGTTGAAGATTGCTTTATCACATTTTAAAATTATAATAAGAGTGCAGGCGCTCCTCCATCCGGTTCCTAGTACTAGTATAGTACGTACCTTTATGGACTATAGTAGTAGTACTAGTAAACTTTGCACTTGGCTGTTCGGGAAGTCGAACAATAATAGCACTATTAGTATAGTGTATGCTTCTGGCAATCTGACACCGAATTAGCTGTTGCACATCCACCGCCTGAGCGAGGGAGAGCTTCCATTAGTCAAAAGTTTCTCCTTGTCCTGCGAGCCACCGCGCGCAAGCTTCTCCCGTCCTGCAACCTTCTCCTCGTTCGGCAAGTTGACGGGACACGGCAAAGTAATGCTAGTCCATGCTGCCTCCTCTCCGATTAATATGGCTTAATTTCAAACGAGATAAATACACTGTCTGTCACAGTATATTTGTAAAAATACGGTCAGTGGACTTCA
This sequence comes from Triticum dicoccoides, assembly GCF_002162155.2. NCBI lineage: Eukaryota > Viridiplantae > Streptophyta > Magnoliopsida > Poales > Poaceae > Triticum > Triticum dicoccoides. The sequence continues at coordinate 91,170,125 of NC_041382.1, read as the reverse complement.
TAATACGCTCATTGCGCTTAATATATATATATATATATATATATATATATATATATATATATATATATATATATATATATATATATAT
>NC_041382.1:91076563-91169613 GCF_002162155.2 Triticum dicoccoides | reverse complement strand
ATTCCGGTGTTCATACGGTCAATAGCTCACCCTGACTGAGTATGTGTGTGCATGCACGTGTAGGTTGAGCACTTGAGCGTGACCGTGTGTGTTCCTCGTGTGCTCAGACATGCATGCATTAGGGTGTCGCGCGCGTTTTTGCGTCCATGTGTACGTGTGACTGTTGCATACACGTAGGGGGAGTACGTGTAGGGGCCACTAAGGAGCAGTCAAATCACACAGTAAGTTAGTCGGAAGAAGCAACCATCATTTCACTCTTGAATGACACGTACGCAATATAAAATGGTTGATATGGAGAGAAAAAGAAAACCACTATATATACACTAGCAGGAGCCTAAGCTACAAGACTGCTTGCTTAGGTTGCTCTCTTCACAAGCATAAAACGACGGGCCTGATCCCGCAGCTGGGGGAAGGGAACAATGTTCTGCGTAGACGCGGTCGACATCGGCAAGGGCGAAAACCCACAGTTAGTGCGTCCCAATCGGGGGTCACCGCGGTATGGGCCGATGCCGCATCCCAACCGCCCTTCTAGCTACAGCCCGACATCCCAGGTAGTCCATCTTCCTTTTGGAGCTGGCTTGCTCCACTGCCGTAGCTCCATCTCCATGTTGATCTTTCTCTACTTCTACCGGCTTCCACTTGTGATGAGTTTATGTCTCATGAACTAGTGCCAGTACTATTATTCTAATCACACTTCTTCAATATCTTTGCCATCAGGGATGCTCAGGTCGATTTTAGTGGAACTGCACAAAAGCATCGTATGATCCGAGGGTGCCAGCCGTCTTTCCTTCGACAGGTTCTACCTGGTCAGGAAATTAAATCATGTTTAGGGTTTAGGGTTTAAGTCGTAGTGACCCCATCAGTAGTTTTTCTATCGTACACGCTCTCACAACTTTTTTCTTTAGTTGTGAAGTAAATATTGGCTATGATCTGTGAATCATTGAGATGCATCAGCATGCGTGTTAGTTTTCCTTTGTATTTGATGGAATGTTGTAACGGGGAAACCTTGGAATAGGAATGAAAATGGAGTGGAAAAATTTCTGTTTTTCCAGAGAAAAAATGGAAACGGAGAGAAACCAACGTTTCGTTTCGTTGGATCGCGCCATCGAGCAAAACCAACGTTTAAATCACGTCTGTCGTGTTCGTGTCTCACCCTCCTCCGCGGCTCGACCCCACACGGTCGCTCGGCATGCCACTCACCGCAAACCGAGTAGTATACCATAACTTTCCTGCCTGCTTGTCGATGGATCACGCCATGGAGTACTAGCACTACTGGAAGAGATTGACGAGTTGGAGGAGGACCGCTAGCTGTAGCACGGACTCCCAAGAACTTACTACTAGAATAGATCGCGCATGTTGTAGCTGGCTATTGCGACCTTTGAACGCGGAGCAGCCGCGTGCACCCGGAAGCGGCGCGGGCGACGCTCTCTCGGCCGAAGCGCCGCTTCAATGCTGGTGCCAGTGAGAGGTCGCGTCCGCTCTGGCCGGGCATGAATGCGACACTCACTGTTTCAGGCGGGAAGCACGCGCAGGTGATGAAGAGGGTTTGGGTTGGTTAGGACCGGCCGTGGCAGCGGTCTGGACGTGTGCAAACAAGAGATGTTGTAGGTTAATATTGTTGCTTATATAATTAACAACGTAAATAATGTGCCAGTTGGACAAATATGATTGGAGATGGAGATGGAGATGGAAATGGAATTTTACGTAAACATGGATATGCATGTCTATGTCTATGTGTGTGTGCGCGACGACTCTCGCGACCTGGAAGCGGGGGCGTGTTTTTGATCGAGTTTTCTTAAGGGAGGGTAGTGTACCACACATGAAGGACAGGAAGTGTGACCAGGACGCGTGGGCGTGGATCGTTAGTTCATCGGAAGTAGTACTAGTTTTCTTCACTGTACATTAAATAAAGAGTTTCGTTTCGTAGTTACACAATTTAAAATGATTGTTATGGAGATAATAAGAAAATCACTCCACTATATTTTAGTCGTCTACACGAGAGTACTATATGGACGCAGCTTCATTGACTTAGTGCACCTGCCTTTGGATTTACGACAGGTGGGCCCAAAATGTGGCTGGCTCACCTGTCATACAGCCAAAAGCAGGTGCAGTGAAGGCACCGGAGCTCAGTCTGTACTACAGTAGTATATATATAAGCGGGAGCCTCGGCGCTTGTTCGCTAGGGTTTGCACTCTCCACACACTCGCCGCACTACATATATGTTACACGCTGGAGGCTCAGCGTTCATTTGCTAGGGTTTGCTATATTCACAGTCTCTCACTCTCTCTTCACCAGATCTAAACAAGACTGCGTTGGCCTCTTGTCTCTCTCTCCCCCCTCACAGCTGGTGAAGGCGACGTCCGTATCCCGTCGCACCGGGAAGGGGAGGAGGTGCAGCGTTCACTCTATCGCCTTCGGCGAGGGAGGCAATCCACTACCGGCTGCACTGTTCTCTTTCACCCAGCGCCTATGCGGGAGGGCCACCGACCCCTTCTTCCTCGCTGCCGTACATAGTGTGGGCAGATCCGGCCTCCCGCCGCACGCCTTGCCACATCCCGACGACCCTAAGGTATAAGTTTCTTTGAAACCGTCATTGCTCTAGCTGTATGTGGATCTTTTTTGATCTGTAGTCGAATCTAGGTCTTGGTTCAAAGAGGAAAGAAGGGTGCGGTGGGCTGGAGCAAGAATCTAGGACGTGGTTCAATGAGGAAAGGAGGGGAGGAAAGTAGTATAGACTGGTTATCCAGCCGGTTTGTAGGTCGAAAAGGGAAAAAGGGGGTAACCCAGTACACGCATCTATAAGGAACCAATCTCTTTGTTGAAAAGGGAAAGAAACTGGGGGGTCGGGTAGTTTGTGCATGACTAGATTTGCTGCCCTCACATAGGAAGAAGGTTCAAAGAGAACAGATATGGGACCAGTGCATATATGTTGCTTGGCTACATACTCTGCATCACCCATTTATACGTGTGGACGCACATGGTGCTGGCATGTCCCATGTAGCTATTTTGCTATTGTTAATCTCAGAATTAACTACTGATCTGTTTTAAAAGAATTTCTCTGTTAATATGAATCAATGCAACCATTTTAGAAATGCTACTGTCCTATACTTTGTTTTCCATCAAAATAAGGTAGATGCTTCTTTTTGTGGCCGCATGTTTCATCCTCCTTTATTGGCCAGTAATTGTTTTATTTTTTGCCTCTTAAAACAGGGATATCTATTCAACTTGTTGCTATAGAAAACTTAAATGTCACACCGGCAACTTTGCTTGATTTCAGTGCAACTGCACAAAACTTGATTGGATTACCTATTTGTGTTGGTAGATTCGTATTTTATGTTGGTCTTCTCATGAAAGGTCGGTACAGGCCTTCATCCACATGATTGTGCAGTGTGCTTTGAGACGTTGTGCTACTTGTATTGGTACTATTTTAAATAAATGATGAATTGAAGCTATTGTATTGCTGTCTTTTCCCATTAAGTAGTGAACAAAAATGGGACCAACCCAGACATGATGCTTGTTGCTTAGTTACAAGAAATTCAGCATCACCCTCTTTATAAGACAGTAATTGATGGCACTCTCAGAATTAACTACTGAATCTTATTTCAAAACTGCAACACTTGTTAGGGATTGGCGGGATTACCATTTTTGTGGCCGCATGTTTCATCCTCCTTTATTAGCCAGTAATTGATTCCTTTTTTTCCTCCGTTTATACAGGGATATCTATTCAACTTGTTGCTATTGTGACATTTTGCTTCACTACGCGAAACACTTTGCTTGATTTCAGTGCAACTACACAAAACGAGATTGGATTTCCTATTCGTGTTGGCAAATTCGTATGTGATCTTGTGTGCGTCATGACAGGTTGGTACTTGCCTTCATCCACATGATCGTGCAGTGTGTTTTGAGATGATGTGCTACTTGTATTGGTACTGTTTTAAATAAATTATGAATTGAAGCTATTGTATTGCTGTCTTTTCCCATTAAGTAGTGAACAAAAATGGGACCAACCCAGACATGATGCTTGTTGCTTTGTTACAAGAAATTTAGCATCACCCCCTTTATAAGCTAGTAATTGATGCCACTCTCAGAATTAACTACTGAATCTTATTTCAAACTGCAACACTTGTTAGGGATTGGCGGGATTACCATTTTTGTGGCTGCATGTTTCATCCTCCTTTATTAGCCAGTAATTTATTCTTTTTTTGCCTCTGTTTATACAGGGATATCTATTCAACTTGTTGCTATTGCGACATTTTGCTTAGCTACGCAAAACACTTTGCTGGACTTCAGTGCAACTGCACAAAACAAGATTGGATTTCCTATTCGTGTTGGCAGATTCGTATTTTATCATTGTCGGTCTCATGAAAGGTCAGTATAGGCCTTCATCCACATGATTGTGCAGTGTGCTTTGAGATGTTGTGCTACTTGTATAGGTATTGTTTTAAATAAATGTTGAATTGAAGCTATTGTATTGCTGTCTTTTCCCATTATGTAGTGAACAAAAATGGAACCAACCCAGACATGATGCTTATTGCTTTGTTACAACAAACTCTACATCACCCCCTTTATAAGAAGATGGAAGCACATACTGTTGTTGCACCCACTCTACCTTGGAACTAAATCTTAGTTCAAAACTGCAAACACTTGTTAGGGATCGGCAGGAGTACCATTTCTGTTAGGGATCGGCCAGAGTACATGTTTAAGAAATGTATTGTTCAAATAATGTCTCTGTTATTATATATCAGTTACAGACTTACGGTGTTTTACAAATGGTACTATCCTGCTTTGTAGTTCTTTCTACATGTTTAACCAAGGTATTGTTAAGATAATGTCTCTGTTAAAATGAATCATTCGCATTGTTTTAGGAATGATACTTTTCTACTTTTTCGTTCTGTATACATCTTGAAACAAGGCATTGTTAAGATAATGTCTCAGTTAATATGAATGAATCACACTGATTGAGAATTGCTACTCTCCTGCTTTGTTTCCCATTAAGATAAGGTAGATCAATAGATGTTTTTCTTCTGGGAGTACAAGTCATCAACCGTTATTTCTCAGTAATTGTTTCCCTTATACCTTTTGTTGCTTCCAGGGATATCAAAATTAAAGCTCGGTTTTATTCCGACTTCGATTTTAGTTCAACTGCACAAAAGGAGCCAATGTGTCCAAGGCAAATTGGTGCATTACTGGGTCCAGTTGGTCGTTCCACTTTGCGCAAAGAAGCAGTCATTGTTTGCGCTACATTACAGAAGGAATGACCGAGAAGCTTTACAGCGTATTAGGCCTTCCACTATGTAGGCCAAAAGAGGTGCCAATTTCACCTTTTCTTAGTTTGGCACCGAATCCCTCCATTGCTACAGCCGGTGCCATAAATATTAGACATTGATGACATGACTAGTCTGCAGAGACCATTGGCAATTTAACAACACGTGGAGTGCCCTGGGCAAGAAGTGCCCAAACAAGTACAAGAAGCGACAGGAATCCACGATCATAGGCATTACATATTTTGAATGGGAAAAGCTTGTCAAAGTTTAATCATTGATGTTAGCAAGAAGCGACAGGACTCCACGATCATAGGCATTACATATTTTGAATGGGAAAAGCTTGTCAAAGTTTAATCATTGATGTTAGCAAGAAGACGTTAGTTTAATATATTGGAATTGGAAAACCTTGTCAAAATTTGCTCATTGATGTTAGCCAGAAGACATGCATTTGATATTTTTGAGTGGGACGCCCTTGCTCTGAGCAGCGTCGAGTGTTTTTTCCTATTCCTGTGTTCAGTTTAGAAGTAAATAGTTACTCTGCTGAGATATTCCTGTGTTAAGAGTTTGTTCTGAATATTTTCTATGTAATGCCAGGCCTTGTGTTTGATTGCAAAGTTGACCTTGGAATGTTGTGCCATGCGGCATCATGAGTTGTTCACCGTGCCTCCTGAGAATAATGCTTCATATTGTTTTGCATGTCAATCTAATGCCATTGATTTGCTTGTTAAGAAGATCATCCTCTTCTGTTGTTTCCATGCTTAAGAAGTTCATCGTCTGATGTTTCATTCATAGCCTATATGACAAGTCGGGTAGGTTAGACGTGAAACCATATGATCTTCCGACCAACTCATGATATTAGGCCGTGATTGGATCATCGTTTTCCAGCCAAAACCGCTTGTAAAACTGACGCTTGTAAATTAAAGCAGATGGTCTTGGGCGAAGGCGCTTGGTTGGTCGATTTCGACTAGTAAAATATCGGAAGTACTTGACACATGATAAATACGTTGAACGACACTCGAACGATTGCTAATCCAGCCGTTAGCTGTTGTTTCAGCCTTGCCCATGGATGGCATGATACGCACATTGTGCATGTATCGTCTGGTAATGTCGTCCATATAGCAGTGCTTGTAAAATATACACTGGTCTCTCGAATTACACGCGTAACCCGCCAGTTTTACTTACAGACCTTGGGCCCTCGGTTTCATTACGCCTATATTTTACGCGTTGTTTTCGATGACGAGTAAATTACACTTGTATATTAATACAGGTTTGGAATAAACCAGAGCTCCCAAGCGCGGCCTTACCGTTTCATGCCGTCTTAGTTTCTCGAAGGTGCTCATAGGTGTCCGATGATCCTAGCTTACTGAGTGAGTAGCGGGCGCTGTATCAGACCATCCGTAGGGCCACGAGGCCCTCTCCGTTGTCCTTCAAGTTGTTGCGCTCGCCGTGGCACCGAGCATTGTTAACATCGTCAACAAACATGAGGATTCAGGAGATGACTTTATTTTGACTGGATGACACTAGGGACCCACTAGGGCCATAGCCGTACGTACGCAAGTGCCTCCTTATTATGTACAACTTTATTTTTTGCTTTCTTCTGGTTTCCTGACATCACGGTCCCACACCATTGTCAACCTATGTAGTCAATATAAACAAGAGAATTGCATAAGGTGCGGCCGACAGCTGGGACCAAGCAGCTCGAGCAGTATTTGTGTTTTTGAGGCGTGAGCACTGCAGAGTTTTCCTTGGAGATGATTTCGTTGTTGTTCAGAGGAGAGCAGGGTATTAACTGGGCGGGCTGTGGCTCGTCTAGCCCAGGCCAGATATCCAGCCCAGATACTAATTTTTTCAAGATGAAAATGGCTAGCCCAGCTATACGTCTTTTTGAGGAATACCCAGGCAAGGTCAACTTGTTATTCTCCGCCCTGCTGGGCTGCAAATCTTTCCTAGGAGGGATGCATTAGGCTTAATAGGAAAATGGGCTATAAAAATAATAAATGGGATGTAATTATAAAAACTGGGTAGTAACTATAAAAAATGCACCAAACACGAAATTAGTTTATAAAATATTATTTATGGATTTTGAAAATCTTAAATTTTCATTGTTGCGCACGCAATGTTTCGTTGGATTTTTACATAATACAAATTTATATTTAATCTGACTAGAAATTTCGGGATAAAAATATTTTGGAGCCCATCAAAATGTGGGAAATTTTATTGAATTCTGTCTTCAACGGTTGGTTGAAATTATTAATCATTGTACTAGCTAGAAAATGGGTTGTACTTTTAACAAACTGTAAATGGGCCGTTGTAAATTCCATTTAATTCCAAAATGGGCTATATGTTCTTACAAAACGCAAATGGGCTATAAGTTCTCTGCCACACACTTGCGTCCCCTAAAAAAATAAGTTGATGCGTATGCAAGGCTTTGCCAACTTATTATAGTCAACACAAGGTTCTGGCAGCAGTGGCCGTTGGATGTCTATCCAACGGATGTCGTGCTTCTTCTTCAATCTCGGATATTCTTAGCTTCGGCCGCCCAAAAAATGATTCCTCCCCCTGACATCTGGGGCGCACCATTTCGGAGGCTGACCTATGGGCCTACTAAGTTGGAGCGTACCAAGGTCTTTGTCAACTTAGTCAATAATAAACGTTTCTAGCTTCAGTGACCGTATGATGTCCATCCAACGGCCGTAGTGCTTCTTCAACCTCTGGTCTTCTTGGTCCAGCCACCCAAAGCAACGCCGGTCGTGCCGCTTGCTCCTGCCTTCCGTGGCCGGCTATGCTGCTGCGGAGGCCTCACCGCCCCCATACTACTCCCACCGTTGGCCAGGCCATCCCTCCACTCACCCACACCCCATGTTATTCTGCGGCGACGGCAGCCTCACACCGCAACCGAACTAGTGAACCATCGTACTCCTATCCGCGCGGGCTTCCACTGCTGCGTCTTCCCCGGCTCCGCGTCGTCCCCTTCCTAGGCCTCGCCGTCGTCCAGACCACCGCCCTGGTGCTCTCGGCGCGGCGTGGTCAACATGGTCAACGACCGACTTCCATTGGAAGAGTACTGTACGTGGAGAGGCTGACAGCTGGGTCTAGGCGGCCACAAGGAAGTGCCTCCTTATTACGCGCAAAATAATTATTCCTCCACCTTATAGCAGGGACCCACCGGACGGGCCACCTTATTTCGCGAAAAAAACGTTTCCCCCCTGACTGCTCGGACCCACTGTCACATCCCTAGTTCTGGTATGACCTAGGCTAGCCCTTCATGTGTGCATCATGTTTAAATTCTATTTAAATTTGAAATGAGGATTTGTGAAACCCTCAGAAATCATCTCTGGAAATGACCCAGATAAAAATTGCTCCAAAAAGGTCCAAGAAAATGTTCATGTTGCTCTCTGAAAATATTGGACAGAGATAAAAATCAAACCAATATTATTAGGAGCTCATAGATATTTATTTTGGCCATTTGGAATTAATCTAGTAATTATTTGATTTGGATAAATATTTTTATATATATGAAATATTGTCCAATAATTCTGATTTTCACTGTGGGGCTTCGAAATAATCCAATTAATTTCCTACATTAATTTTCAGAAGAAAATAAATTGATTTAGTATTATTACTAAATCAGAACAAATGTCAGATAAATAGAAACAGAACAAAAATAGAAAAACAACTTACCTGGCGCTTACCAGGTGGCCCAGCTGGCCAGCCCACCTGGCGGCCCAGCCCACCAGGGGCAGCCCCGTCTTCTACCTCTTGCCAGTAGGCAGAGGAGAAGCCGGGCACGACGCACGCCGTGGCCACGTCGCCCCGCCACCTCCTGCTTCCCTCCTCCTCGCTCTGGCCTCCCTGGACGCCGCCACGATGCCCCGTACCCCTCTCACTCTCCCACGGTCCTCTCCTCTCCTCTCCCTCGCTTTCTCTCCCGCGTCCGAACGCGCCCGCCGCCACCGATGAGCACCACCGCGGCCACCGGCCACCCCTCGCCCTGCCACTGCGCCCAGGAGCTCCGCCACATCGCCGGCTACCTCTCCGTCAAGTCACGCACCTCGGGAAGCCCTGCAGCGTCGCCTTCGAGCTCTTCTTCAACCTGCGGCCGCCGGCGACTTCGTCGTCGATTCGCCGGACCCCGTGCCTCCCCTGCCTCGCCAGCAGCACCAGAAGAACTGCGGTGAGCCTCTGCACCGTTTCCCCCATGCCCCGTTGCCTAATTTGCGCCCTAGCTGCCTCCTCCACCGGAGCCGAGACGCACCGCCGCACGAGCTCGACGCCGGCGACATTCCGGTGACCTTTTGGTCCCGAGCATGCTTCCAACGTGTTCGCCGCACCGCGTAGAAGCCATAGGCGCTAACCCCGCTTCGCCATGGCCCTTGTAGCCTCGACCCCGAGCTCACCCGAACCCCGGCCGCCGCGCAAGTCGCTGCCGCCATCGATTTGGACCACCGGAGCTGCTACTTCCTGCACCCTGCGGAGCACTCCAGGCTTTGCGTAGAGCCTAGTCGCGCGCCAAACCGTCGCCGGACGGCGATTTCCGAAGCTCGCCGCCGTGTTCTGTGGTCACCGGCTACTTATCGCCGGCGTATCTGACGTGGTTATGTCATTAGCTGCTAATGACGCCCCTAATCAACCACTTTACATGTGCCCCACGCCCTTAATTGACCACTGTTAATTCACGTTTAGTTTAATTTAATTACAGTGGGCCCACGTGTCAGCTTTGACTATGCTGATGTGGCGTTGACCCGACCCCACCTGTCTGTGACCTAGGCAGCACTGGGTCACTAACCAGTGGGCCCCACAGGTCAGGTTTGACCTGGTCAACTGCCTTTGACCTGGTGACGCAATGCTGCTGTCATGCTGACGCAATATATCTTTTCTGGAATTAAAATAAATCAGGAAATTCTAGAAAATGATATGAACTTCAAAAATTCGTAGAAATTCAACCGTAGCTCAGATTGAAATAATTTATATATGAAAAATTATCAGAAAAATTCAATCTATCCATCTGTACCATTTTCATGCATGACAAACCAACCTATACATGCTGTATAAATGAAAACACACTTATGGCATATATAAGAGCTTAACTTGGAGTTGCATTTGAACCCTTGGTTCAAATGGACTTCATTCAATTTGAATACTAGATGCATTAGCTCAAAGCACATCACATACCCATGCCATGTTCATGCATCATAATGTTGCTTATGATTGTGTATTGATTTCCGACACCGTTCCTTCTCGATAGGTCCTGCTCCAGAAAGTGTTCGAGAGTACCTGTCTGAGGAGCAGTGCTTTCCTTGTTGATCTACCAGGCAAGCAACCCCCCCCCCCTTGTTCATTACGATAATATCCTACTCTCTCGCTCCTGCTCTCATTTATTGCATTAGGGCAACAACGATTCAACTTCTACTTTATGCTGCGGTAATTGAACCCATTCCTCTGCATGACCTGTCATTGCCACAGTAAATAGTTGAAACCCACTAGCATGTGTAGGAGTTGATTGAGCCATGTTATGCTTCCACCATGCCATGCTTACTATTGCTTAGAGTTGTGTCAGGTCCGATTCATTGGGAATGGATTGGAGTGTTATGCTTTGTTCTGATGCTAAGAGTTAAGCGTGTGAACACGATTTGGTAAAGGTAGCGGTGAGAGGCCATGTAGGAGTACATGGTGGGTTGTCTCATTGGGACCGTCCTTAAGAACTGAGTTCTGTGTAAGTTGTCCAATGACTAGCTACTACCACACATTGGGCTTCGGGCGCTCCAAGCTCTCTCGACTTATTAATCAACTTGATCTCTATCCAGGAGTTGCAACTAGTTTCTGGTGTTTGTAGGTAGTGCTATTCTTCTACCGAGTGGCACCCGGCAGGGTGGACTTGGGACAGACTAGGCACCGTGGCCCGGTGTACCGAGTGGCACCCGGATGCTGGGCTCGGGAACCCTGTACACATCGTTTGGGGCCGTGAGCGAAAGCTCGGCCGGATCTCCTTGCGGATGGAACCCAAATAGGTGATAAACCTGGACTAGAGTCTTGCGTGGTTAGTCAGGTCGTGGCCGACACCCTCGCTAGGCTTCCGCTTGAAGGTTGCCGAGATACATGACGTGTATATGGTGATAAGTGGTCAGAGTGTGTGTGATGAAGTACACCCCTGCAGGGTTATCATGATCTATTCGAATAGCCGGGTCCTCGGTTATGCACTTCTTGGATGCTTACGTGGTACATAGACAACTTAAAGTGGATACTCTAAAATGCTCAAGACAAGTGTGAGTGCTATGGATGGCCTTCTCGTAGGGAGACGAGGATGAATCCATAGTGGTGTATTGATGTGGTGATTAGTGGACTCGTGTGCACTACCTCATCTCAAAGAAGTTTCTCGTTGTCGTAGAACAGGATAGCCACTGAGTCAAAGTTGGCTTGTTGCAACTAAACCCCACATTACCTTCTTGATACAAATGCATATATGATAGGATCTGATGTAAGTCTTTATGAGTACCTTTGTACTCACGTTTGCTTTATTTATGTTTTGCAGATGAGACATCTGTCTTACTAGTAGTTCCGCTTGGACTTCGACGAGTAGCTTGTTACCTCAGCTACGATCTTGTACCCTTGGGAGGGTCTTGTAGATAGTCAGGCTTCTCAGCCTTTTCTTTTGTAGTTGTCTATACTCAGACATGTAATGCTTCCGCTTGCTGCTTGTATGCTCTGAATGATGGGTCATGTGACCCTTGCTTGTACTTAATGCTATGTGGCTCTTTTGGGCCTTTATCTATATGAGTTTGCATTATGTTGTGATGCCATGTTGTACAGCACATACTTGCATGTTATGCGTACGTGTAACGTGTATTGCTATGTGTGGGATCCGAAAATCTAGTTGTTTATCCTTGGCAGCCTATCATATGGGGAAATGTAGTCTAGTGCTTTCTGAGCGATAGTAGTCCGCTACAGCCCGGTTCACCGGAGTCCTGATAGCCCAGCACTACTGCTCAGGACACTTGACTGGCCGGCATGTGTTTCACCTCGTTCCTGTGTCTGTCCCTTCGGGGAAATGTCACGCGGTGACATCCGGAGTCCAGCCTAGCCTGCTACAGCCCGGGTTACCGGAGTCCTGTTAGCCCAGTGCTACAGCCCGGATTCTCACGTTGATGACCGACATGCTCGATGTGATTCATGTATGCCTGTCCTCATAGGTTAGTGCCGCTTTGGGTTCACGACTAGCCATGTCGGCCCGGGTTCTTTGTCATATGGATGCTAGCGACACTATCATATACGTGAGCCAAAAGGCGCAAACGGTCCCGGGCCAGGTAAGGTGGCACCCGTGGAAATACCGTGCGTGAGGCCGCAAAGTGATTTGATGTGTTACATGCTAGATCGGGGTGACTTAGGATCGGGGTCCCGACACCCACCGGACGGGCCAGCGTATTTCATGGGGAAAACGTTTCCCCCGCTGCAGCTCGGACCCACCGGAAGTGCCTCCTTATTACGCACAAAAAATGAATACTCCTCCTGCTAACTGGGACCCAGCGTGGTGGGAGGCTTACTTGTGGGCCTACTAAGTTGACTGGGACGGGGGCCTTTGTCAACTTTAGTCAATATGAATGATTCTAGCTCCAGTGACCGTACGATGTCCATCCAACGGCCGTAGTGCTTCTTCAACCTCTGGTCTTCTTGCTCCAGCCGCCCAAAGCAGCGCTGGTCTTGCCGCATGCTCCTGCCTCCTGTGGCCGACTGTGCTCTCGCACGAGGCCTCACTGCCCCTACTATTCCCACCGTTGGCCAGGCCCTACGGCGACGGCAGCCTCACACCGTAGCCGAACTAGTGAACCCTCGTCCTCCTCTCCGCGTGGGCTTCCACTACCGCGTCTTCCCCGGCTCCCCGTCGTCCCCTTCCTAGGCCTCGCCGTCGTCCACCGCCCTGGTGCTCTCGGCGCGGCATGGTCAACATGGTCAAGGAACAACTTCCATCTGACGTGGACTGTACGTGGAGAGGCTGACAGCTGGGTCCACGGCCGTAGCAAGGAAGTGCCTCCTTATTACATGCAGAATAATTATTCCTCCACCTGACAGCGGGGATCCACCTGACGGGCCACCGTATTTCATGAAAAAAAACCTTTCCTCCCCGACTGTTGGGACCCACCAGCTACACCTTCGCACGCAAGGAAGTGCGTCCGGGCAAAAAAAACAAAATGATTCGCCCCCTGACTGCTGGGACCCACCAGCTACATCTTCGCACGCAAGGAAGTGCCTGATAGTCGGGACCCAACTGGTCGAAGCGTTCGTAGCGTTGTCATTCTGGTCGCGAACGTGTACGTACATATATACTGGTTGATGTAGAGGCGCACACGTGTCGTAGTAGAGGCGAGCACGTAGCATGTACACGTACGTACAGCGGTTAGGGTGCAAGAAAGAAAATACGGCCACGTATGTGTACATACGGGCAGGGTCTCGAACTTCTACTCACGCATACGTACGACGAGGGCTCGTGTACATGGTTGGGTCGGAACGGAGAAACAGCGTCGTCGTCGTGTTCATGGGGAGGCAACGGAATGCGTCGTGTTCATGGGGAGGCAACGGAATGCGTCGTGTTCATGAGGAGGGCTTGGACAAAATAGGCAATGGAAACGAGGCCTGGCGTACCGCAGAATGGAGGAAACGGCCTTGTGTTCGATCGGCCACGTTCGAAACGGGATCCTGTTCATCGGGAGGGGTGTGGTGTACCACAAAACGGAGGAAACAGACCTCCTACGGTTGAAATGGGGGTCCTGTTGATCGGGAGGGGTGTGGCGTACCGCAAAACGGAGGAAACGGACTTGTGTTGGAGCGCTACGGTCGAAACGGGGTCCTGTTCATCAGGAGGGGTGTGGCATACCGCAAAACGGGACTCCACGGGATACTGTTCATCTCCACCGTCGACCTCCTTCAACCTCCACGGGCTCCTATTCATCCAGCCTCCACCGCGCGCTACTCCACCGGCTACTGTTCAACCACCCCTCCACCATCTACTGTTCATCCAGCCCTCCACACCACGGGGTCCTGTTCCACGGGCACCCCTCCACCGTCTACTGTTCATCCAGCCCTCCACACCATGGGGTCCTGTTCAACCACCCCTCCACGGGCACCCCTCCACCGTCTACTGTTCATCCAGCCCTCCACCGCACCACGGGGTCCTGTTCATCCAGAGGCAACGCCACCGCTCACTGTTCATCCAACACCCCACCCCCCCGCAATGCTCACTGTTCATCCCAGAGGCAGCATCGATCGACTTCAGTTAGCAGCAGTAGCGAAGGAATCGCTTAATCGGGTTCAGTAACACATAGCCTGCAGTGCAATCGATCGGGTTCAATTAGAGCCCACCGCCTCGCTCGGGTTTAGTTAGAGCCAACGCCTCGCACACACACGCGTACGTGTACGAGAGAAACGTGCATCGCTCGGCCCCCGACCTCCCACCGTAACCGGGAACTCCCCGAAATTTTCCTCCCCCTCGCTTCTACCACGGTTTTTTCCGTCATGGACGGGCCAAAGAATGTCATGCAGTTGCGTCTCCGGCACGCCCAGGACGAAAAGCCCATTTTCTGTCATGATTTTTTGTCATAGAAGTAGGAGCCCACCACATCTATGATGATACCGGGTTTTGTCACAATTATCATCATAGAAGTGTCATATGTATGACAGAAAAAAATTCGTTCGGCCCAAAATTTCACGGATGTGTCTTTTTTTGTAGTGTATCATGCCGAGGCCGAGGCGGCCATGGTGGATGGCGATGAACTCCGGTGAGATGAGGCGATCTTGGTGACCAAATGAGGCGAGGGAGGGATGGGTGAGCTGCGGGAGGGCTCGGGCATGCCTTATATAGCCGAGGGGAGACGTCTAGAGCATCGCTAGTGAGCTTGAGCAGTGCTCTAATGGAGGTCAGGGGCAGGGCATGGCACGAGCACTGTTCTAGCGGCGCATTGATGGCGAACCACGACAAGGAATTGATGCAGGGTGATGCAGTCGAGCACGGGCAAGCTCCTGGACAAGGTTTGAGGTTGAGACGAGGAGGGAGGAGATGAACATAGTGGCCGGAACAAGCCAGAGCATGCTTGCAGCCATGACGCCAGCGTGATCACCACGTGCACTGGCGCAAGCGGCGCTCTTTGGCATGGCCAACCATGTCTAGTGGATGGACCTTGGTGCCTTCAGTCAAAATGAGGAAATAAATCAGTCCAGGGGCAAAGAAGAGATTTGCACTTAGCTCCAAAAGTAAATCAGTAAGAAGGTGTTTGTAACTCTCTGTGGTTAAACCAGCTATGTAACGTGGTAACTAGTTTGTCTGATGATGATCACATACTAAGGTGATGCTGATCACCAAAAATCAGACTAAGAGGAGGAGTTTAGATGGGGGTTGCTGTAGAAAGTGCAAAACTGGCCAGAATTAGATATTAGGATGATACACTCACATACTTCAGCTCTGTGAGTGTAAATTTGGCATAGAGGGGTTATATGATGATATGAAGCTTCTGTAAAAGTTTCATGCCATTTGGAAATACCAAAGTGGCACTTGCTTCACAAAGCTTCATTCTGGATAGAAACTTGGAAAAATAACCCAGGGAAATTAGATTAACCAATTGAGGTAAAACTTGGTGGAGGGAGTGTATATGGGTAGAAGCATGTCCTGGTAAATTTTCAGCTCAATTGAAGCAATATAAAATATAGTTGCTTCACAAACTGAAAATCTGACCAAAAACTAAGATTTGGGTCTGGGCTCACCTAGATGAGTTACATGAGCTCATATTTGGTGGAGATTCATGATTAGATCATAGGAAGGACCTTGAAAAATTGCAACTCATTTGGATATGCCTAGATTGTACTTCCTTCACAATCACTTCCCTCAGACAGGAACTTTGAAAAATTGCTCAGGAATATTTACTAGGCAAATTGAGTTGAATTTTGGCATGATCCAATGATATGGACAGGAAAAGCTGTCCAACAATTTTGGGGTCAATCAAGCTAATATAAATAGCACTTCCTTTTAAAAGTGCCATTTAGGACAGAATAGGAAAAGAATTTATTGAGCATGATGGGAAACATGGCCAATGATATATTTTGCCATATTTGAGAAAGATATTACCCAAAAATTTATGAGAATTATTTGGGAATTTTAGGAGTGAGAAAAATATAGGTTGCTTCACAACCTAGGGTTTTAAGGGTTATTCCTTTATCAGAAAAGGAATATTCCCAACAAAAGAATTTTGGGTTAGGTCAAGGATGGAAATGACATGATCTTGGGATGATGATGAGGGTGACAAGCCACTATAAAACCTTGGAAGACATGATCTTCCCAAGTTTCAGAACCACATAGCCAAGAAAATCAAAACAAAACAGGAAATCCAAGAAAATCAAAGGAAAAAGAAAAGGGCAAAAATCCAGACTGTTACAGATGATGGAGTGGAGCCTAGCTCGAGGCCGTGCTCGTGGATGAAGAAGCGGAGGCATATGGAGCTCCTGGACAAGCTCCAAGCCCTTGGGGACGAAGGTTGTCGCGTGGACGGGGTCGGCCATGGCGTCAGAGGTTTCGGGCGCCGCCGAAATCAAGAGAGAGAGCAGGCGAGAGGAAGAGTGGGGCGGTCTAGGGTTCCAGGGAGGGAGAGAGGGGCAGGGGCTGGCCTTATGCGTGATGGGGAACCGCGGGATGGTCGCCACGCACCACAGCCGTGGCCATGGTGGCTCGGATGCGTGCCACCACCCCCTTTGTGAACGGGGAGGAGGAGGATGGCTCTTGGTAGGATGGGTCTGCACTGTGGCCACTAGGGCCCAGTGCAGCAGTAGCAGTTCCTCAACCTATTTTCCTTTTCTAAAACTTTTCTGTTTTCTGCTTTTTTCTTTTAATATGCACTGTTTGTATTTAACTAAGCCATCAAATGAGTTTTGCAAAATATGGAACTTGGTCCAAAATTGGTGTTGCATCTTTAGGCACTGCCACAAAAAGTTTGAGAGGTAGTTGAATTCACTTGAAATTTTGTTTAAATAGAAATGGCAAAATTTTGGGATGTTTGCCACAGTTTTGGATAGTTTAGGGCATTTAAACTTTTTGTAAAATGTTGGCTTCTCCACCAATATTGACTATGAATTATTTGCCACATTTCGAACACTTTAGTTTTCATACTTGAGAATTTTATTAATACACTTATAATTTTAACTTGAATTTGAAGCGGTTTCAAACTAACGCAAGATTAACAACATTAACCGAGGTGACGTGGCATCATTAGCATGGAATTTCTATAGCTTAATTATCCGGGCGTCACAATTCTGCACTACAAGAAATCTCGTCCCAAGATTTAAGAGATGGAGTAAGGGGGAATGTTCTGACTACGAAATTCTATCGAGTCTTCTTGCTCTTGCTTGCTCTTCTCAAAGAGGTTGTTCCTTCTCATTTATGTCTTCATTCCTCTGCTTCAGGTCATCATGATGAAGTTGGCATCCTTTCTTCGGGAACTCCATCGTACTTACGAAAGAATAAAGGGTGGGTACTCCGGGAGAACGGACCTCTGCAAGGTTGACCATCTGGTCGATAACATCGGGGAAGGTAGCGGAAAGTAACTCTCGAATTGAAACTTAATAGAACATTGAGAGCAAAGTAAGGAGGTATCATGGGAAGTTTTGAGCGGGCAGGCAATCGTTCGATGCCTGAAACAGGGTGTGAAAGGGGCTCAAAGCAACGGGAATACGTATTGTCTCTGATACCAGATTTGATGATCTCTCGGAAGGTGGCTCGTGAATCCCATATGAGGCCACACGTGAGGAATAACTATGGGAATAGGGGGTGTATAGGAGAGTCAGGTTTCGATCCTGTGAAACTGTGGGTTATGGGCCCACCATGTGGGTTAAAGTAGGAAGGGCGGTAACATCTTGCACAGTCATTATAGTAAGGCATGTCAGAGGGTAGCCTGTCAGTTATGTCGGCAACAATGTCGGTAAAAAGGGCGAGGGACAAAGAGAACCATTTTCCTACTCGTTGAACGAGGCGGACCATTAGGCAAAGTTCTCGTCCATCTGTGGCTACCAGAATGTAATCAACAATAGTAACAGGGTCTTGCTGACAGAATTGTACACCGAGGTGTTTACATAAGCAGGAGGATATTACTGCTTAGATCATATATATCACCTAGTAAGGTTAAACAAAACAATGGAATGGAAAAGGTGATCATCAGATTAAACAGAACAATGGAAAGGAAAATGTGTTTAAACACATAATTCAAGGGTATATCCTTCCCAAGGATAGGCAGAGCATGATATCCATGACAGGATATAATGTAGAAAACTCTTTAGGTAAGGTGAGAGAAATTTCATGACATTACCCATACATTGGTGTTTGGATAATTGAGCATGAAACATTTAGCATTGGGCTTCAAATGTTCTTGTTGAAAATCAGAGTACCACAGACATGCTTCAAGATAGCATTGACATGGTCATTGGGTAAAGATCAGACTTTGGATATATAAAGAATCCATCACGAACAACTTATAGAATAAGTCTTACAATTTCCTCATGGAAGAATGGATAACCTTGCTGAAAAGGAATCATAACAATAGGGCCTCCGGCCAGGTGTGCTAGGCACGACATCACCTTACCGGGTCACCTAAAGACCAATGTTATAACTCTTGGAAATATGTTCCAACCATCATATCTGATTGAGATTCAGATCTGATTGGTGTTAGGATAACTCGGACTCAGGATGCCTGAGAAGAAAGGTGCAACACAAATTTTCGAGATGACATTGTAAGATTCTAGGGAAATGAACTATGGGAGCGAGTTCCAAAACAATAGTTCATCAATAAACCAAGGAGAGGATGAGGAGGTGGCTGATTTTTCTTAGAGACAATTCATCGAGACTTCCAACAAGATGGATTTCCATAATTATGTGAACAAGGAGATAACATTTGTCAAATCAAATGGTATAATGATGTATGCTCGAGGAAAAACATACACAATTAACCATTGGTTGAAAGGTGGACCCACAATATGGGCTTAGGTAGCATGATCAATGTTTAGAATGGTGATTCAATAACAGATACACAAGGAATGGAACTATCATTCATTATCTTCCAAGCAATAAGGTTGCTAGCAATTTTGAACTTTACACATCACGGTCCAATCATCCGTATACTGGATGGAAACAACATGGGGACCAAGAGATGAATGTAGATGGCGAGATGTATCAATTTTATCAAGAATTCTTAAGAGGTGGTGAAATTCTCACAACATTCTTGATATATAAGATGGTATTACTTCAAGGTAGGACATAAGATAAGCTAGATAGCCAGGAACTCAAGGTATAGCCACAACACTAACAAGTTTGTGTTGGAAAGAACGCAAGGAAGTAGTCGATGACAACACAAATTACCAAGGGACAAGGATGGTATTTCCCATGAAGGATTCAATAGATATATTGGAAGAGCTCATAATGTTGATGATGATCATGACACATTTGTCAAGAGATTTTAAGATGTAATCGATCAGCGATGACATCAAGTCAAAGGAATGGTGAAGCAAAAGGTTATTGGAACCAAGGGTACGACACAAACTCGAAACCAAGCTCGTTGTTCAAGGTGGAATGATATGATGAGGAAGATCGACATAAGCTTAGCTCATTGCTACCTCTTGAGCACTGCGTTGGTTTTCCCTTGAAGAGGAAAGGGTGATGCTGCAAAGTAGCGTAAGTATTTCCCTCAGTTTTTGAGAACCAAGGAATCAATCCAGTAGGAGATTACACGCAAGTCCCTCGTACCTACACAAACAAATAAGAACCTCGCAACCAACACGATAAAGGGGTTGTCAATCCCTTCACGGTCACTTACGAGAGTGAGATCTGATAGAGATAATAAGATAAATATTTTTGGTATTTTTATGATATAGATTGAAAGTAAAGATTGCAAAATAAAATAAATTGGAAATTTATATGATAAAAGATAGACCCGGGGGCCATAGGTTTCACTAATGGCTTCTCTCAAGATAGCATAAGTATTACGGTGGGTGAACAAATTACTGTTGAGTAATTGATAGAAAAGTGCATAATTATGAGAATATCTAGGCATGATCAGGTATATAGGCATCACGTCTGTGACAAGTAGACCGAAACGTTTCTGCATCTACTACTATTACTCCACACATCGATCGCTATCCATCATGCATCTAGAGTATTAAGTTTATAAGAACATAGTAACGCATTAGGCAAGATGACATGATGTAGAGGGATAAACTCAAGCAATATGATATAAATCCCATCTTTTTATCCTCGATGGCAACAATACAATACGTGCCTTGCGGCCCCTGCTATCTCTGGGAAAGGACACCGCAAGATTGAACCCAAAGCTAAGCACTTCTCCCATTGCAAGAAAGATCAATCTAGTAGGCCAAACCAAACTTATAATTCGAAGAGACTTGCAAAGATAACCAATCATACATAAAAGATTTCAGAGAAGAATCAAATATTGTTCATAGATAAACTTGATCATAAATCACAATTCATCGGATCTCGACAAACACACCACAAAAAGAGGTACATCAAATAGATCTCCAAGAAGATCGAGGAGAACATTGTATTGAGATCTAGAGAAGAAGCCATCTAGCTAATAACTATGGAGCTGAAGGTCTGTGGTAAACTACTCACACATCATTGGAGAGGCTATGGTGTTGATGTAGAAGCCCTCCATGATCGATTCCCCCACCGATGGAGCTTCGAAAAAGGCCCCAAGACGGGATCTCTTGGGTACAGAAGGTTGCAGCGGTGCAAATAGGGTTTCGTGGTGCTCCTGGATATTTTCGGGGTATGTGGATATATATAGGAGGAAGAAGTAGTTCGGTGGAGCCACGAGGGGCCCACGAGGGTGGGGGCGCGACCAGGGGGCAGGCGCGCCTCCCTACCTCGTGGCCTCCTCATTGATTTCTTGACGACCACTCCAAGTTCTCTGCATCAAGTTTGTTCCAAAAATAACTCTCCCGAAGGTTTCATTCTGTTTGGATTCCATTCGATATTCCTTTTCTGCGAAACACTGAAATAGGAAAGAAAACAGCAATTTGCACTGGGCCTTGGGTTAGTAGGTTAGTCCCAAAACTAATATAAAAGTGTATAAATAAGCCCATTAACATCCAAAACAGATAATATAATAGCATGGAACAATCAAAAATTATAGATATGCTGGAGACGTGTCAAGCATCCCCAAGCTTAATTCCTGCTCGTCCTCGAGTAGGTAAATGATAAAAATAGAATTTTTTATGCGGAATGCTACCTAGCATAATTCTCAATGTAATATTATTTATTGTGGCATGAATGTTAAGATCCGAAAGATTCAAGACACAAGTTTAATATTGACATAAAAATAATGATACTTCAAGCATACTAACAAAGCAATCATGTCTTCTCAAAATAACATGGCTAAAGAAGGTTATCCCTACAAAATCATATAGTCTGGCTATGCTCTATCTTCATCACACAAAATATTTAAATCATGCACACCCCCGATGACAAGCCAAGCAATTGTTTCATACTTTTGATGTTCTCAAACTTTTTCAATCTTCACGCAATACATGAGCGTGAGCCATGGACATAGCACTATAGGTGGAATAGAATGGTAGTTGGGGAGAAGACAAAAAGGAGAAGATAGTCTCACATCAACTAGGCGTATCAACGGGCTATGGATATGCCCATCAATATATATCAATGTGAGTGAGTAGGGATTGCCATGCAACGGATGCACTAGAGCTATAAGTGTATGAAAGCTCAACAAAAGAAACTAAGTGTGTGTGCATCCAACTTGCTTGCTCACGAAGACCTAGGGCATTTTGAGGAAGCCCATCATTGGAATATACAAGCCAAGTTCTATAATGTAAAATTCCCACTAGTATATGAAAGTGACAACATAGGAGACTCTCTATCATGAAGATCATGGTGCTACTTTGAAGCACAAGTGTGGTAAAAGGATAGTAACATTGTCCCTTCTCTCTTTTTCTCTCATTTTTTTATTTGGGACTTTTATCTTCTTTTTTATGGCCTCTTTTTTCCTTTTTTTATTTTTTGTCCAGAGTCTCATCCCGACTTGTGGGGGAATCATAGTCTCCATCATCCTTTCCTCACTTGGGAAAATGCTCTAATAATGATGATCATCACACTTTTATTGACTTACAACTCAAAAATTACAACTCAATTCTTAGAACAAATTATGACTCTATGTGAATGCCTCCGGTGATGTACCGGGATGTGCAATGACTCATGAGTGACATGTATGAAAGAATTATGAACGGTGGCTTTGCTACAAATACAATGTCAACTACATGATCATGCAACGCAATATGACAATGATGTAACGTGTCATAACAAACGGAACGGTGGTAAGTTGCATGGCAATATATCTCGGAATGGCTATGGAAATGCCATAATAGGTAGGTATGGTTGCTGTTTTGAGGAAGGTATATGGTGGGTTTATGGTACCAGCGAAAGTTGCGCGGTACTAGAGAGGCTAGCAATGGTGGAAGGGTGAGAGTGCCTATAATCATGGACTCAACATTAGTCATCAAGAACTCACATACTTATTGCAAAAATCTATTAGTCATCGAAACAAAGTACTACGCGCATGCTCCTAGGGGGATAGATTGGTAGGAAAAAACCATCGCTCGTCCCTGACCGCCACTCATAAGGAAGACAGTTAATAAATAAATCATGCTCCGACTTCATCACATAACGGTTCACCATACGTGCATGCTACGGGAATCACAAACTTTAGAATAAGTATTTCTCAAATTCACAACTACTCAACTAGCATGACTCTAATATCACCATCTTCATATCTCAAAACAATCATGAAGTATCAAACTTGTCATAGTATTCAATGCACTTTTTCTGACAGTTTTTATTATACCCATCTTGGATGACTATCATATTAGGACTAATTCTATAACCAAGGCAAATTACCATGCTATTCTAAAAGACTCTCAAAATAATATAAGTGAATCATGAGAGATCAATAATTTCTATAAAGTAAAACCACCACCGTGCTCTACAATATATAAGTGAAGCACTAGAGCAAAATTATCTAGCTCAAAAGATATAAGTGAAGCACATAGAGTATTCTAATAAATTACAATTCATGTGTGTCTCTCCCAAAAGGTGTGTACAGAAAGGATGATTGTGTCAAACTAAAAAGCAAAGACTCAAATCATACAAGACGTTCCAAACAAAACACATATCATGTGGTGAATAAAAATATAGCATCGAGTAAAGTTACCGATAGAAGAAGACGAAAGAGGGGATGCCTTCCGGGGCATCCCCAAGATTAGCCTTTTGTTTGTCCTTGAATTTTACCTTGGGGTGCCTTGGGCATCCCCAAGCTTAGGCTCTTGCCACTCCTTATTCCATAATCCATCAAATCTTTACCCAAAACTTGAAAACTTCACAACACAAAACTTAAACAGAAAATCTCATTAGCTCTGTTAGTATATGAAAACAAACCACCACTTAAGGTACTGTAATGAACCCATTCTTTATTTATTTTGGTGTTAAAACTACTGTATTCCAACTTCTCTATGGTTCATAACCTCCGATACTAGCCATAGATGTATCAAAATAAGCAAACAACACACGAAAAAACAGAATCTATCAAAAACAGAACAGTCTGTAGTAATCTGTAGGTTTCGAATACTTGTGTGACCCCAAAAATTCTGAAATACATTTATGGACGTGAGGAATTTATCTATTAATCATCTTCAGAAAGAATCAACCTAATCGCACTCTCCAGTAAAAAATGGCAGCAAATCTCGTAAGCGCTAAAGTTTCTTTTTTTAAAGCAAGATCGCAAAAACTTCCCCCAAGTCTTCCCGGTGGTTCTACTTGGCACAAACACTAATTAAAAGCATAAAACCACATCTAAACAGAGTCTAGATGAATTATTTATTACTAAACAGAACCAAAAAGCAAGAAACAAAAATAAAATTGGGTTGTCTCCCAACAAGCGCTATCATTTAACCCCCCGAGCTAGGCATAAAAGCAAGAATAGATCTAAGTATTGCCATGATAATGATAAGGTAGATCGCGAAAACTCATCTCATACTCCCTATGTTCAGCAGCAAGCTTTCTTTGTGGCAAGCAAAAGCAATCAAAAGGGCTAAATTTAATGGGACAAAAGTCCCCAAGATCAAGCTCAGGAGGTATTGGTTCCTCCTTTGGCCCCTCATATTGCACAACCAATTCATCATTATAAGCATTCTTTTGGCAAAAAGTCATGAGCCTTTGTTCAAGGGGAAAACCCAACACATTATTTTGGATGGAAAAATTATTATTAAGTTCAGAAATACTGTCAACAAGAACATCGGTAGGAACCTTCTTTCTAAGGTTTTCGTTAAAAGCAACATGATCTAAGGATCGTAAGCGCATTATGTCTTCTTGATAAAAAAAGGATTGCTTCTATGGGAGGACGGCCGGCGTCCACCCGATAATGCGCAAAAATTTCATTGCCTTCTTTCATTATAATTCTGAACTCATGAGCTAAGAAGATAGTAGCTGCTCGCTTAACAGAAGAGTGCTCAATGTTAGAAAATTCTAGAAAAGTCCTTTGGATGCAAGGGTGCATATGAATAAATTGTCTTTCAAGTTCAACTATGAGCAAAGCTATAGCATCTGCAAAACTACTAGTTCTATGGAGAATAGATCCTCCCATAGTAGGTAAAGCACCGGCACAACTAAAGAAATCTTAAATAACTCCTTTTCCAATAATATTACCACTACCAATCTGAAACTTTTTAGTGTATAAATGTAACATCCCAAATTTTCAATTTGGAATGTTATACATTAGGTCATCATGCATATCATATTTTTTTTGCTTTTGGTTTTGATCCTAGAAAATCCTAAGCAACTCAAGGACCCACGGAGAGGGTTGGGGATTTCGTTATTTACATATTTGAGTTTTCTCAAATTATGTAAACAGGATCATTTGATTTTATTTATTTTATCATCAATTATTTCTATTTCAAAAATATGAGAGAAGGAATAAAACGACTTTCCCAAAATATAGAAATATTGAGGATTTGTTAAAAAATAAAATAAGATTTATTTCGGAGTTTTTCGGTATTTTTTATTTGAATTTAGGAAAAATGCGCGTTTTTCATAATTGCATTTAGGGCCCAAATAAATGTTCACTTTATCGGGCTTGATATTAGAAGCCCGGGAAAATTTATTTCGGGATTTTTGGAGTCCGTTTAGTATTTCTTTTTATTTTTCTTCCGTGCGGAATTATATAAAAAACGCGGAACCGACTATGGGCCGTACTCGGCCAGGACTTCCCTGGCCGGGGCCTTTATAAGGTGCCGCCCCGGGGCCCGAGAGCCTAGCCGCCCCAGCCCCCAAACCCTAGGCCAGCCCCGACGCCAGCCGCCGCCGCCGCCACCGTCGCTGCCGACTCGCCGGAGTTACACGCAGCCCGAGGTTCGCCGCCGCCTCGACTTCCGTGCCGTTTAAAAAAAATTATGTTCGTCGTTTTTCTTTTTCAGATTTTCCGCGGTTATTTTCTAATCGCGATTTCTGATCCGATTTTCGTTTTAGTATAACTTTTCGCTCGTTTATCGGAATCAGGCGATTCAAGCGCCTGGAGTTTCGTCTCGAAACCCTCTTTCCGAATAATAAACTTAAACAAGTTTTTGCTACTGTAAAATTTGACTTAGATCCAGATTACTAGAACGAAGTTGATTTCTTCCGCCATTTGATTTCTTTTGCTTCGTTCGATTTGATTCTTTTTGCAAACCAGGGTTCTTAAGTTGAACTTTCTGGTTAGATCTTCTATTTGAGTTTTACATGTGCATTAGTTGAGTACTTATTGTATGCTTGTTTGTTTGTCTGCGATAGAATACCCGGAGTGCGCCGCCTGTTACTTTGAATCTCTAGGTTTCGCGGATCATCAGCAAGGCAAGTAACACTTTGATCATACCTTTTTTCTACAACCCAGTTTTATTGCATTAGATCAATCCTCACACATTGCATGATTAGGATCTAATTAAATTGTGGGATGGGAAGTAGATGAGGTAGTACCTATTACCTGTTTATTATTAAACCTTTGGGAGTTACTTCTACGTTTGCTTATTATGCTATGCTATGCTAGTAGACGTGGATTGGGTGAGTGATATCCATGACAGATGTGAGATTGATAATTAAGGGTTTATCTAAGGTGGCAACCTAACACACATCTGGGTGGATTGAGGCACCTGGGTATTCCAGGACTTGCCTGTTTTTCTTTTGGACCGCCACCAAGGCTCAAAGGGATCATGAGATTATTTATACTAGAAACTTCCGTGTGCAGCCACAAGCCATTATGGGCTCTGGCATAGTTGATTAAGTTGTGCGAACTCTTACAATGGTAGACTAGCAGATGTAGGGGATGTAGGTGGTACGGTCTACCAAATCGTAAGGTGCTAGCGCTTCTGAAAGACCATGTCTCGGTCATCCGTCTTCTCAAACACCCTGTAGTGGGAGAAAACAAACGGAGGCGATCGAGTCTTGTGGGGAAAAGTGCGCAAACCTCTGCAGAGTGTAACAAACTAATCATGGTTAGCCGTGTCCCCGGTTATGGACATCTTGAGTATCTAGTACCTGGATTTTCATGTGAATCTCAACATGTTACTCTAAAGTTAATTTTGTTGGGGTTTAATGGTGTTACTTAATTGGGATTGAGAATGTTGTCAACCATTCTCAATGTTTAACAACCACCATGATAGTAATTAAATTTATTCCTGTGAAGTAGGTAAAAATTGGCTTTACACAAAAACTGTAACCATAGAGCTTTCCACCAGCCAAATATGCATATAGTATAGCTGTTGCATTCCATTACTCTCTATGTGTTACCTTGCCAGCATATTCCATGTGCTGACCCGTTTTCGGGCTGCAACGTTAATGTTGCAGACTTTTCAGACGACAATTAAGGAGATTTTAGGTCGTGGTTCTATACTCAGTGATGCTGTTGGAGTTGATGGACTCACCTATCTTCCAAGCCTTCCGTTGTTATTGTTATTAGATGGCCTTAAGCCATATTTATTGTAATAAGTTCTCTTTTGAGACACTCGATGTAATAAGTGTGTGATTGCTACTCTGCTATAAATCCTCCGAGTACTGTGTGGTGTCAGCATTACTGATCCAGGGATGACACCGGAGCATAGAGATCAGACTGTTTGAGGTCTGGTCGCTACAGAGATGGTATCAGAGCACACGCTGACTGTAGGACACGACCACTAAGCTAAAGACCTAGATCACTACTCACTCTCTTCTCCTCTGACTCCTCATCTTTTCTACTCTTTAGGATGGCGGATGCAAGGAACAAGTTCACACAACCAGATGAAGATACACCCTTTGGACGCCACTTGAAGGAAGTCACTAGATACCTG
This sequence comes from Triticum dicoccoides, assembly GCF_002162155.2. NCBI lineage: Eukaryota > Viridiplantae > Streptophyta > Magnoliopsida > Poales > Poaceae > Triticum > Triticum dicoccoides. Next base: position 91,141,954 of record NC_041382.1, on the reverse strand, counting down.
AACATAGGAGTACCAAGCTTCACGGGAACCTACAACGCCACTTTACCTGAAGAAGAGCGCTGGATGATTCAAGTTCAAGTTCCAGGAAGGACGTTCATGCCAGTCACTTAGCCCATAGAGTTTTCTTTTGATGCACCAACTTGGAGTCTAGGAAAGAGTATGGCAGCTCACATCGCCATGGGACGCATTGGAGAGGTCTACCGCAAGGATCTCAAGGATACTATCTACCAGATTTGTGGGCGCCGAGATGAACACTGGGAGATGATCAGCACCAGGAAAGATAGATCAATTGCAGCTTTTATTCAGGAGTTAAATCAGCACATTCGACGACAGGAGATGTGCGCCGACATGATAGATCTGAAGAAGGCTAAGACTAGAATCAAGGAACTGGAGGAAGAACTCAAGGCTACACATGAAGAGTATGAAGAAGAAATTGAAGTATTAGTGGGGAAGAATGACGACCTGATCAAGAAGATTGGAATATTTATGGGAGGCCCGACAACAGTAGATGAAGACAAAGAACCCAAGGAGATTAGCCCGGAAGACTACATCATCATTGACGGCACCGACTCGGAACAAGATAGTAGCAATGATGACTATGTTGATGAAGCAGGAGCAGATATCATGGAGTCTACAACCATAGAATATTTCTAGCAGACCACCTCATCAGTAGTAGTAGTCCACCATGTAAATATAGTAGTCCGAGCACTTTGCGATAGCTAGATCGATTGTATGCCTTTGTTTGTTTGATTGAAGTGAATTGTTTGCTTTTGCCTCATGTGCATATGGGTAGTGTTTTCTCTTTAGACCCCCTCTATTCTTATATCTCGTCTCTTCTAAACCCTCAGATGCCTCCGAGACGTGACCCCGGATTTGCCTTTCCGCCGGAGCTCACCCAGTTGATCTAGCAGCAGAACACCTTGATGCAGTTGCTAGTTCAGAATCAGAACAACAACCACCCACCACCACCACCACCACCTGTTGACCACTTAGCCCGTTTTCTTAGGCTGAATCCGCCGGTGTTTTCCAGTAGCACCGAGCCGATAGTAGCAGATGATTGGCTCTGCAAGATAGCTAGGGAGTTGACCACAGCAGGATGCACAGATGCGGAGAAGGTTAAGTTTGCCGCACATCAGTTAGAAGGACCCGCAGCATCCTGGTGGGAGAATTTCACAGCCACCTTCCCAGTCGACACTGTCACATGGGACCAGTTTCAGCAGGCTTTTCGTACTGCCCATGTTTCAGCAGGAGCAATGGCCATGAAGAAGCGTGAGTTTCGTAACTTGCGCCAAGTAGGACGGACAGTTGGCCAGTATGTGGAGGAGTTTAGTAAGCTAGCACGTTATGCCCCAGATGACGTTGCTACGGATGCAGCTAAGCAGGAGAAATTCCTGGAAGGACTGAATGATGAGTTGAGTATGCAGTTGATGGTAGCCACCTTCAACAACTACCAGGAGTTGGTAGACCATGCTCTTATGATTGAAGGGAAGCAGCAGCAAATTGAGAATCGCAAGAGGAAGTATGGACAAGCAAAGTATACTTCAGGAGCTCAGCAGAAGCCACGTTTTACCCCTAGACCGGGAGGACATTTTCAGCATACCCATGGAATAGGTAGCTCGCACAATCACAATGGCACCAAGAATGGTAATGGCAATGGAGGAAGTAATGGACAGAACCGCACCAACCCCTCAACCCCAGCCAAGAAGGACTTGAGCCAAGTCACTTGTTATATGTGTTCGAAGCTAGGACATTATGCCAATGAATGTCCTGAAGGCCAAAACGGCAATGGAAGTTCTGGGAAGAAGCCGAACCCTTTCAACAGGGGACAGGTGAACCAGGTTAGCGTGGAGGAGGTTGAAGCTCAGCCCGATGCAGTAATAGGTAAGTTTTTGGTTAAGTCATTTACTGCACTCATCCTTTTTGATACCGGTGCATTGCATTCAAACATCTCAAGGGGATTTGTGGATAAGTATAACCTACAAACCCAAACCCTTAGGTCACCCATGTTAGTAACCTCCCCAGGAGCAGAGTATGTGGCTAGTCTATGGTGTGATCGGTTACCATTAAGGATTGATAACTACATTTTTCCCTCAGACCTAGTAGTATTGGAATCTCAAGGATTGGATGTGATATTAGGCTTGGATTGGTTATCAAAGTATGAAGGGAATATTGAGTGTGCTAGAAAGACAATTTTTCTTACCACACCAGAAGGGAGAAGGATCAAGTATGTATCCCGGCATGCGCCAAACAGGACACAAGTAAATTCCCTATCAGGAGTTGTGCAGGAGGAAGTACCAGTGGTAAAGGATTTTCCTGATGTATTTCCCGAAGAGTTGCCAGGCATGCCACCGGATAGAGACATTGAGTTTTTGATTGAGCTTTTGCCAGGCACTGGGCCAATATCGAAGCGACCGTATAGGATGCCAGCAAAGGATTTGGTGGAAATTAAGAAGCAGATTAAGGAGTTACTGGATAAAGGATATATTCGCCCAAGTTCTTCGCCTTGGGGATCACCAGTACTATTAGTAGAGAAGAAGGATGGATCGTTAAGGATGGTTGTTGATTATCGAGGATTGAATGAAGTAACAATCAAGAACAAGTACCCACTACCAATGATCAATGATCTGTTGATCAATTGCAAGGGGCTAAAGTGTTTTCCAAGATCGATTTGTGATCAGGGTACCATCAGTTGAAGATTCAAGAGCAGGACATACCTAAGACAGCTTTTACCACCAGGTATGGGCTGTATGAGTATACCGTTATGTCATTTGGTCTGACTAACGCGCCTGCCTATTTTATGAACATGATGAACAAAGTGTTTATGGAGTTTTTGGATAAGTTCGTCGTAGTGTTCATCGATGATATTCTAGTATTTTCAAAGAATGAAGAGGAACATAAGGAGCATTTGCGTTTGGTACTTGGAAAGCTCAGAGAACACCAATTATATGGCAAGTTCAGTAAATGTGAGTTTTGGTTGAAGGAAGTAGGATTCCTCGGACATGTTATATCGGGAGAAGGTATAGCAGTAGATCCCACTAAGGTTGATACCGTGACCAATTGGGAAGCACCAACAACAGTTGGAGAGATCCGGAGTTTTCTTGGACTCGCAGGATACTACCGGAGATTTATTGAGAATTTTTCAAAGATTGCCAAGCCTATGACGGAGTTGCTGAAGAAGGATACTAAGTTCAAATGGACTAAGGAGTGTGAGGCTAGTTTCTAGGAATTGAAGAACCGTTTGGTTACCTCACCGGTGTTGATTTTGCCAGATCAGACCAAGGATTATGAGGTGTATTGCGACGCTTCACGTCGAGGACTTGGAGCAGTGCTTATGCAGGAAGGAAGAGTTGTTTCGTATGCTTCGCGACAACTGAAGCCCCATGAGTTGAATTATGCCACGCATGATTTGGAGTTAGCAGCCGTAGTGCATGCATTGAAGACATGGAGACATTTCCTTATTGGAAATCATTGTGAGGTGTACACGGATCACAAGAGTTTGAAGTACATTTTCACGCAGAAGGAGTTGAACCTCAGACAAAGGAGATGGTTGGAGCTCATCAAGGATTATGATATGAAATTGCATTATCATCCCGGGAAGGCTAATGTAGTAGCTGATGCATTAAGCCGCAAGAGCCATGTTAATACGTTAATGACGGGAGAAATACCCAAGGAGTTAGCAGAAAATCTTCGTGAACTATGTTTGGAAATAGTTCCGAGAGGCTATGTAGCAGCATTGGAGATTCAGTCAACTTTGATGGACAGAATCAAGGAAGCTTAGAAGACTGACAAGGAGATTGCTTCCATAAAGGAGAAAATGAAAGAAGGAAAAGCTAAAGGACTTCGTGAGGATGAGCACGACACCCTATGGTTTGAAGACCGTGTTTATGTACCCAATGACCCGGAGATCAGAAAGTTGATTTTGCAAGAGGCACATGATTCACCGTATTCGATTCACCCAGGAAATACCAAGATGTATTTGGATTTGAAGGATATTTTCTGGTGGACCGGAATGAAGAAGGATATTGCGGAGTATGTAGCAGTTTGTGACGTATGTCAGAGAGTAAAGGCAGAGCATCCGAAGCCAGCAGGATTGTTGCAACCATTGCCGATACCCGAATGGAAGTGGGATAAGCTAGGCATGGATTTTATCACAGGATTACCAAGGACTCGTTCAGGCTATGACTCGATTTGGGTTGTAGTTGATCAATTGACGAAGGTAGCTCATTTCATCCCAGTAAAGACCACTTACACCAGTGCTAAGCTGGCAAAGATATACATGACCAGAATCATATGTTTGCATGGAGTTCCGAGGAGTATCGTATCAGATAGAGGAACCCAGTTTACCTCAAAGTTCTGGAAGCAGTTGCATGAGACTTTGGGTACTAGGCTAGAATTTAGTACAGCTTTTCATGCGCAGACAGATGGACAGACCGAGAGAGTCAATCAGATTTTGGAGGATATGCTGAGAGCTTGTGCGCTAGATTATGGATCTAGTTGGGACGATAATTTGCCATATGCAGAGTTCTCTTACAATAATAGCTATCAGGCCAGTTTGAAGATGGCCCCTTTCGAAGCTTTGTACGGAAGGAGGTGCAGGACACCGTTGTCATGGGACGAAGTTGGAGACCGCCAGTTGTTTGGACCTGACTTGATTAAAGAGTCTGAACAGAAGGTGAAGTTGATTCGCGATAGGCTCAAGGTAGCCCAGTCCAGGCAGAAGAGCTATGCAGATTCTAAACGCAAGGAGACAATTTACGAAGTCGGAGATAGAGCTTATCTTCGAGTATCCCCACTTCCAGGGATTAAGCTCTTTGGAGTTAAGGGGAAGTTAGCGCCACGATTTGTAGGGCCATATCGAGTTTTGGAGCGTATGGGAGAAGTGGCCTACAAGTTGGAATTGCCAGAAGGATTGACAGGAGTTCATGATGTGTTCCACGTTTCTCAGTTGAAGAAGTGTCACGCGGAGATGGCTGACATACCTTTGAGAGACACAGTGCCATTAGGAGCAATTCAGTTGGATAACAATTTGACCTATGAGGAGAAACCAGTCAAGATTCTCGAGTTTGCCAGCCGAGTCACTCGCAGCAAGGTTATCAAGTTTTGCAAAGTTCAGTGGAGCCACCACACGGAGGATGAAGCCACCTGGGAGCGAGAGGAAGATTTACTCAAGGACCACCCTCACCTATTTTCTAGCCAACCCGAATCTCGAGGGCGAGATTCATCTTAAGGGGGGTAGGTTTGTAACATCCCAAATTTTCAATTTGGAATGTTATACATTAGGTCATCATGCATATCATATTTTTTTTTGCTTTTGGTTTTGATCCTAGAAAATCCTAAGCAACTCAAGGACCCACGGAGAGGGTTGGGGATTTCGTTATTTACATATTTGAGTTTTCTCAAATTATGTAAACAGGATCATTTGATTTTATTTATTTTATCATCAATTATTTCTATTACAAAAATATGAGAGAGGGAATAAAATGACTTTCCCAAAATATACAAATATTGAGGATTTAATAAAAAAATCAAATAAGATTTATTTCGGAGTTTTTCGGTATTTTTTATTTGAATTTAGGAAAATGCGCGTTTTTAAAAATTGCATTTAGGGCCCAAACAAATGTTCACTTTATCGGGCTTGATTTTAGAAGCCCGGGAAAATTTATTTCGGGATTTTTGGAGTCCGTTTAGTATTTCTTTTTATTTTTCTTCTGAGCGGAATTATATAAAAAAAACGCGAAACCGACTATGGGCCGTACTCGGCCAGGACTTCCCTGGCCGGGGCCTTTATAAGGCGCCGCCCCGGGGCCTGAGAGCCCAGCCGCCCCAGCCCCCAAACCCTAGGCCAGCCCCGCCGCCAGCCGCCGCTGTCGCCGCCAGCCGTCGCCGCCGACTCGCCGGAGTTGCACGCCGCCCGAGGTTCGCCGCCGCCTCGACTTCCATGCCGTTTTAAAAAAAATTATGTTCGTCATTTTTCTTTTTCGTCGGATTTTCCGCGGTTATTTTCTGATCACGATTTCTGATCCGATTTTCGTTTTAGTATAACTTTTCGCTCATTTATCGGAATCAGGCGATTCAAGCGCCTGGAGTTTCGTCTCAAAACCCTCTTTCCGAGTAATCAACTTAAACAAGTTTTTGCTACTGTAAAATTTGACTTAGATCCAGATTACTAGAACGAAGTTGATTTCTTTCGCCATTTGATTTCTTTTGCTTCGTTCGATTTGATTCTTTTTGCAAACCAGGGTTCTTAAGTTGAACTTTCTGGTTAGATCTTCTATTTGAGTTTTACCTGTGCATTAGTTGAGTACTTATTGTATGCTTGTTTATTTGTCTGCGATAGAATACCCGGAGTGCGCCGCCTGTTACTTTGAATCTCTAGGTTTCGCGGATCATCAGCAAGGCAAGTAACACTTTGATCATACCTTTTTTCTACAACCCAGTTTTATTGCATTAGATCAATCCTCACACATTGCATGATTAGGATCTAATTAAATTGTGAGATGGGAAGTAGATGAGGTAGTACATATTACCTGTTTATTATTAAACCTTTGGGAGTTACTTCTACGTTTGCTTATTATGCCATGCTATGCTAGTAGACGTGGATTGGGTGAGTGATATCCATGACAGATGTGAGATTGATAATTAAGGGTTTATCTAAGGTGGCATCCTAACACACATCTGGGTGGATTGAGGCACCTGGGTATTCCAGGACTTGCCTGTTTTTCTTTTGGACCGCCACCCAGGCTCAAAGGGATCATGAGATTATTCATACTAGAAACTTCCGTGTGCAGCCACAAGCCATTATGGGCTCTGGCATAGTTGATTAAGTTGTGCGAACTCTTATAGTGGTAGACTAGCAGATGTAGGGGATGTAGGTGGTACGGTCTACCCGATCGTAAGGTGCTAGCGCTTCTGAAAGACTATGTCTCGGTCATCCGTCTTCTCAAACACCCTGTAGTGCGAGAAAACAAACGGAGGTGATCGAGTCTTGTGGGGAAAAGTGCGCAAACCTCTGCAGAGTGTAACAAACTAATCATGGTTAGCCGTGTCCCCAGTTATGGACATCTTGAGTATCTAGTACCTGGATTTTCATGTGAATCTCAACATGTTACTCTAAAGTTAATTTTGTTGGGGTTTAATGATGTTACTTAATTGGGAATGAGAATGCTGTCAACCATTCTCAATGTTTAACAACCACCATGATAGTAATTAAATTTATTCCTTTGAAGTAGGTAAAAATTGGCTTTACGCAAAAATTGTAACCATAGAGCTTTTCACCAGCCAAATATGCATATAGTATAGCTGTTGCATTCCATTACTCTCTATGTATTACCTTGCCAGCATATTCCATGTGCTGACCCATTTTTGGGCTGCAACGTTAATGTTGCAGACTTTTCAGACGACGATTAAGGAGTTTTTAGGTCGTGGTTCTATACTCAGTGATGCCGTTGGAGTTGATGGACTCACCTATGTTCCAAGCCTTCCGCTGTTATCGTTATTAGATGGCCTTAAGCCATATTTATTGTAATAAGTTCTCTTTTGAGACACTCGATGTAATAAGTGTGTGATTGCTACTCTGTTATAAATCCTTCGAGTATTGTGTGGTGTCAGCATTACTGATCCAGGGATGACACCGGAGCACAGAGATCAGACTGTTTGAGGTCTGGTCGCTACAATAAAATAGTAGGTTCTTCAGGAGGATCAACAAAAGCATCAAAGTTTTCCATGTTATTACCACTATCCTTATCAATGATAACCTCCCCAATTTCAGACATGGTGGCAGCAAGAGGCAAACAAAAAGAGGCGAACGAAAAAAAGGGCGAATAAAACGGCAAGGGTGAAGTGGGGGAGAGGAAAACGAGAGGCAAATGACAAATAATGTAATGCGAGGGTAAGAGTTTATGATAGGTACTTGGTATGTCTTGACTTGTGAGTAGATCTCCCCGGCAACGGCGCCAGAAATCCTTCTTGCTACCTCTTGAGCACTACATTGGTTTTCCCGTAAAGAGGAAAGGGTGATGCAGCAAAGTAGCATGAGTATTTCCCTTAGTTTTTGAGAACCAAGGTATCAATCTAGTAGGAGACTACACGCAAGTCCTTCATACCTGCACAAACAAATAAGAACCTCGCAACCAACACGATAAAGGGGTTGCCAATCCCTTCACGGTCACTCACGAGAGTGAGATCTGATAGAGATAATAAGATAAATATTTTTGGTATTTTTATGATATAGATTGAAAGTAAAGATTGCAAAATAAAATAGATTGGAAACTTATATGATAAAAGATAGACCCGGGGGCCATAGGTTTCACTAGTGGCTTCTCTCAAGATAGCATAAATATTACGATGGGTGAAAAAATTACTGTCGAGCAATTGATAGAAAAGTGCATAATTATGAGAACATCTAGGCATGATCATGTATATAGGCATCACGTCCGCGACAAGTAGACCGAAACGATTATGCATCTACTACTATTACTCCACACATCGACCTCTATCCAGCATGCATCTAGAGTATTAAGTTCATAAGAACAGAGTAACACATTAGGCAAGATGACATGATGTAGAGGGATAAACTCAAGCAATATGATATAAATCCCATCTTTTTATCCTCTATGGCAACAATACAATACGTGCCTTGCTGCCCCTGCTGTCACTAGGAAAGGACACCGCAAGATTGAACCCAAAGCTAAGCACTTCTCCCATTGCAAGAAAGATCAGTCTAGTAGGCCAAACCAAACTGATAATTCGAAGAGACTTGCAAAGATAACCAATCATACATAAAAGATTTCAAAGAAGAATCAAATATTATTCATAGATAAACTTGATCATAAACCCACAATTCATCGAATCTCGACAAACACACCGCAAAAAGAGTTACATCAAATAGATCTCCAAGAAGATCGAGGAGAACATTATATTGAGATCCAAAGAGAGAGAAGAAGCCATCTAGCTAATAACTATGGAGCCGAAGGTCTGTGGTAAACTACTCACACATCATCGGAGAGGCAATGGTGTTGATGTAGAAGCCCTCCATGATCGATTCCCCCTCCGGAGAAGCTCCGGAAAAGGCCCCAAGAAGAGATCTCTTGGGTACAGAAGGTTGCGGTGGTGGAAATAGGGTTTCATGGTGCTCCTGGATGTTTCCGGGGTATGTGGACATATATAGGAGGAAGAAGTAGGTCGGTGGAGCCACGAGGGGCCCACGAGGGTGGGGGCGCGCCTCCCTGCCTCGTGGCCTCCTTGTTGATTTCTTGACGTCCACTCCAAGTCCTCTGGATCATGTTTGTTCCAAAAATAACTCTCCCGAAGGTTTCATTCCATTTGGATTCTGTTTGATATTACTTTTCTGTGAAACACTGAAATAGGCAAAAAAAACAGCAATTTGCAATGGGACAATATAATAGCATGGAACAATAAAAAATTATAGATACGTTGGAGACGTATCACTCATCGTTGAAAATTATGCTCCGGGAATAAGGACCAGGTAGCACAGTTAGAATTAGCACGATAATGATGTAGCCGATCAGGCTAGGAATGACGTGATGGAGTATTAATATTCTCAACAACAAAGTACTGGAAGTTTATAACCCAGTTTTTTCGGTTGACAACAACCCAGAACTCGTGGAGTGACTATGACGGGGAAAGGTATTACTTCATCAGAAATTCATAAGATAAGTGCAATGCGTTGATATCCTTGAGATACGAGAGGGTAATACTCGAGGGTAGAGTAGAATAGATGCTTGACAGGTGAAATGATGTGCAGAAGACAAGTAATTTAACTTGTCCAAAACAGGATCAAAGCAGAACTATATGGTCGGAACCACGATTGCAAAAGATCAAATCCCAAATATAATATGAACTTATACCAAGGGGATAATTAATTTAAGAGAATCTTCCATGATAAGATCTACATTGTGTCCATGGGCATGAAAAAAAGTTCAAGGTCGACTCCCACTTCTCCAATGCACAACTTTTCATTCACTTCTTGCTTTCGAAGATGTTGTACTGTTGAAATTTCATCTGACGAAAAGCCAGTAGAGTATAACTCGCATAACTTATGAATTCACACATATTAGGGAAGGCATAGGTTCAACCCATTGGGGCATCTTAGGAACATATAACACAAATTTCAGGAGTAAAACATACCAGCTCGAAAGGAGAGCATGGTCGAGAGAGCAAAGGATACATTTTTCCAAGGCATTATGTATCAAGGAAAGAACTTTCAAAGTTATTGAATATGAATGACAGCATCGGATATTAACCCAGCAATGGGTCCGGCTGTCCACAACAGAGTTGATGTGAGTATCGGTACTCAACCAAAGGACGAAAGAAGGCAAGGAGATCAGATTTTAGAAACAACTGACTAATTCAAAGCTCAAATGCAAAAAGAAAATTATGATTTCGAATTCAAGGGATCAGAAGCAAATGCTCTGATCAAGGATTGAAAAGTTGAGTAGGCTCAGGGGTACAATCGATGGCAATTTGATTGGTAGAGGTCCAGCTCATGTTTAAGATGACATCTGAGCCGAAAGGATGAGTTCTAGGATTTGATTAACGATTGCGTACATTCGCAACATATTGAATCAAGGGACTCAAGATGATAAAGGCAAAGGATGTCAAAGAATATTGCTAGGCATTTGGAATTAACCAAATTGCAGGCAGACAAGAATTTCAAGAGCCATAGGCTGTGGAGGATTCTCGAAAAATCGGATAGTATTTCCAAGAATTTTGTGAAACACCTGGACAACTAGGTATGGACTGATCCCCGGTAAGTATGAGGAATTGTTCATGGGGGTATTAATGCGGAAAAGAGCTGCAAGGCCATAGGCACAAGGATTCTTGGAACAACAATGAGTATTTCAGGGTATCTTGAAATAACAAGAGCAACTGGGGACTAATGTAAGAATGGCAAGTGCATGTAGTTTTCTATAGGGATGTATCGGTGGTAGGGAATTGCAAAGTCGATGAACGCAAGTTCTCGGAAGAACATTGGAGAGTTTCTTCAGAATCTTCTAGTGAAGGAGGAGATCATCTGAACTGTAGAGGCTCTCTGGGAGGAAGTATTTACGAGATCCTAATGTTAGAGTTAGCAAAATCATTTAATCCGAATAGAAGAGAGATCAGAGTCCCAGAGTAAAGATCAAGGAATAGAAGATCCTAATACCACCCAATGGCGATGTGGGCCCATGGGCCACATAGCCATGTTAGTAAAACAGTTTTCATTGACTAGACTCAACTTCGGCCAAGGAGTGTGGAAGGGGGATTCCTATAGGCAGTCGGCTCTCATACCAACTTGTGATGCCCCCGATTTGACCGTACACTAATCATACACGCAAATGTGTACAATCAAGATCAGGGACTCACGGGAAGATATCACAACACAACTCTAGACACAAACTAAAATAATACAAGCTTTATATTACAAGCTAGGGGCCTCGAGGGCTCGAATACATCAGCTTGAATACAAACGAGTCAGCGGAAGCAACAATATCTGAGTACATACATAAGTTAAATAAGTTCCCATAAGATGGCTAGCACAAAAGTAGCAACAATCGAAAAGGCAAGGCCTCCTGCCTGGGACCTCCTAACTACTCCTCGAAGCCGAACTCCACGTAGAATCATCCTCGGGATCCTCTGGCTCCTGGAATCCATCATATGATTGCAATAACCGGGAAAGGGGCAAAAGAAGTACCAAGGCAACCGTGAGTACTCATCCAAAGTACTTGCAAGAAAGGATCTACACTACATATGCATTGGTATCAATGAAATGGGTAGTATCTGTGAACTGAATTGTAGAATGCCAGAATAAGAGGGGGATAGCTAGGTCTATCGAAGACTACGCTTCTGGCGGCCTCCATCTTAACTCATAGAGAAGAGAGTAGATGGGGTAAGTTCACCAAGTATCATTGTATAGAATAATCCTACCCGGCGATCCTCTCCTTGTCGTCCTGCTAGAGAGCGATCACCGGGTTGTATCTGGCACTTGAAAGGGTGTGTTTTATTAAGTATCCGGTTCTAGTTGTCATAAGGTCAAGGTACAACTCCGGGACGTCTTTTTACCGAGGGACACGGACACACGGCTAGTCGAATAGATAAACTTCCCTGCAGGGCTGTGATACGTCTCCGTCGTATCTACTTTTCCAAACACTTTTGCCCTTGTTTTGGACTCTAACTTGGATGATTTGAATGGAACTAACCCAGACTGACCCTGTTTTCAACAGAATTGCCATGGTGTTATTTATGTGCAGAAACAAAAGTTCACGAAATGACCTAAAACTCCATGGAGATAATTTTTGGAAATAATAAAAAATACTGGCAAAGAATCAAGGCCAGGGGGCCCACACCCTAGCCACGAGGGTGGGGGCGCACCTACCCCCCTAGGCGCGCCCCCTGCCTCGTGGGCCCCCTAGAGCTCCACCGACCTCAAGTCCAACTCCATATATTCGTGTTCGGGGAGAAAAAAATAAGGGAGAAGGATTCATCATGTTTTACGATACGGAGCGGCCGCCAAGACCTAAACTCTCTTGGGAGGGCTGATCTGGAGTCCGTTCGGGGCTCCGGAGAGGGGAATCCGTTGCCGTCCTCACCATCAACCATCCTCCATCACCAATTTCATGATGCTCACCACCGTGTGTGAGTAATTCCATCGTAGGCTTGTTGGACGGTGATGGGTTGGATGAGATTTATCATTTAATTGAGTTAGTTTTGCTAGGGTTTGATCCCTAGTATCCACTATGTTCTGAGATTGATGTTGCTATGACTTTGCTATGCTTAATGCTTGTCACTAGGGCCTGAGTGCCATGATTTCAAATCTGAACCTATTATATTTTCATGAATATATGTGAGTTCTTGATCCTATCTTGCAAGTCTATAGTCACCTACTATGTGTTATGATCCGGCAACCCCGAAGTGACAATAATCGGGACCGCTACCGGTGATGACCATAGTTTGAGGAGTTCATGCATTCACTATGTGTTAATGCTTTGGTCCGGTACTCTATTAAAAGGAGGCCTTAATATCCCTTAGTTTCCACCAGGACCCCACTGCCACGGGAAGGTAGGACAAAAGATGTCATGCAAGTTCTTTTCCATAAGCACGTATGACTATATTCGGAATACATGCCTACATTACATTGATGAATTGGAGCTAGTTCTGTGTCACCCTAGGTTATGACTGTTACATGATGAACCGCATCCGGCATAATTCTCTATCACCGATCCATTGCCTACGAGCTTTCCATATATTGTTCTTCGCTTATTTACTTTTTCGTTGCTATTGTTGTCATCACTATAAAACACCAAAAATATTACTTTTGCTATCGTTACCTTTTGCCACCGTTACCACTACTATTATACTACTTTGCTACCAAATACCTTGCTGCAGATATTAAATTTCCAGGTGTGATTGAATTGACAACTCAGCTGCTAATGCTTGAGAATATTCTTTGGCTCCCCTTGTGTCGAATCAATAAATTTGGGTTGAATACTCTACACTCAAGAACTGTTGCGATCCCCTATACTTGTGGGTTATCAAGACTATTTTTTGGCACCGTTGCCGGGGAGCATAGCTCTATTCTTTGAGTCACTTGGGATTTATATCTGCTGGTCACTATGAACAACATGAAAGACGCGAAAACAAAAATTTATCCCTCAACTACGAGGGGAGGTAAGGAACTGCCATCTAGCTCTGCACTTGATTCACCTTGTTCATCAACGAAAACAACCACAAATTTATCCAAGAACTCCATAAACACCTTGTTCATCATATTCATGAAGTATGCAGGAGCGTTAGTCAATCCAAATGACATAACAGTATATTCATACAACCCATACCTCGTAGTAAAAGCAGTCTTTGGAATATCTTACTCACGAATCTTCAATTGATGATAACCAGAACAAAGATCAATCTTAGAAAACACAGTAGCTCCCTCCAACTGGTCAAACAGATCATTTATCATAGGCAAAGGATACTTATTCTTAATGTTTACCTCATTCAAAGAGCGATAATCAACACACATCCTCAAGGTTCCATCCTTCTTCTCCACAAGCAAAACTAGAGCTCCCCAAGGTGATGAACTTGGGCGAATAAATCCTTGTTCCTGCAATTCTCTTATCTGCTTCTTCAATTCTTCCAACTCTTGAGGAGGCATTCTATACGGTCTCTTTGCAATAGGTCTAGTGCCCGGTATTAAATCAATAAGAAACTCAATATCTCTATCTGGTGGCATACCTGGAAACTCCTCTGGAAACACATCTGGATAATCCCTCACAACTGGCACCTCTTCCAGGCTACCCCCCTTAAGAGAGTTCACCTGCACCTGATTATGCTTATACTTACATACATATTTGATCTTCTTCCCTCTTGGTGCACTGAGAGTAATAGATTGACTGGCACAATCAATACGACATTTATATAACTACAACCAATCCATACCCAAAATAATATCCAGACCTTGTGACTTCAATATAATCAAATCCATAGGAAACTCATGCTTCCCAATAGACAAAGTCAACTGATGACAACCAACACCTGCTATCATCTCAGCTCCCGGGGAACTCACTCTAATAGGCATACTAAGTGTTTTGGTTGGCAACCATGTTTATCAACAAATACCCTCGAAATAAATGAATGCGATGCACCAGTATCAAAAAGAACAAGTGCAGGTACTGAATTAATCAAGAGCTTACCAATGACTGCATCAGGTTCATTGTAAACCTCCTCCACATTAACATGATTTACATGCCCCTTTTGGAAGGGGTTTGGCTTGCTGGATCCTGAATTCCCATTACCGTTCTTGCTTTCTGGACAAGCATTGGAGTAGTGGCCCATCTGCCTACACTTATAGCACTGGACCTAGCTAATATCCCTCTGCACAGGCATACTCTGGTGGCTCTGGTTATTATTCCCTCCATTACCATTACCATTGTTACTCTTGTGCCCATTATGATGATGGTGGCCATTATGGTTGTGGCCATTCCCTCCATGATGATTATGATCATTACCTCCATGATGATTATGTATATTACCTCCATGATGATTATGATGCCCATTACCTAAATTACCATGATATGAAGTGAGTGGCTTCTGATGTGGTCCTGAATTATACCTGTTATTATTGTTGTACTTCCTCTTGCGAGTCTCTATGGCCTGTTGCTTTCCCTCCAGCACAATAGCCTTATCAATCAAATCCTGACAATTCCTAAAAGTGGCCAGTCAACTCAAGGCTCAAGTCATCATTTAGGCCCTCCAAGAATTTCTCCTGCCTAGCTGCATCAGTGTTAGCATCATTAGGAGGATAACGTGCAAGATTATTAAATTCCTCCACATAACACTACTAGGAAAATGCTTACTAGTAGCGTTGGTTTTTTTGCTACCAGTAGCACTGGTAGACGCACTACTGCTACGGCGCTACAGCTATTTTTTAGCAGTTGCGCTTGTTTGTCCTAGCGCTACTGGTAACTGAAGATAGCAGTAGCGCTTTTTTGTAACCCACACTACTACTATCCTAAGTACTAGTAGCGTGCATTTTCTCCCATGCTACTACTAGCTGATTAGGACTAGTAGCGTGCACCTTTTCCCCCACGCTACTACTAGCTAATTAGGAATTAAAAGAATTAGATGCCATATTCATGGATGGAAATCAGAGACACATCCAGTGCAAGATAAACTAAGGTCATAGAACCATCCCAACTAGAAGAGATCACAAGAGTCCATTTAACATCATACGCACACAACCATCATCGAAACGTGGGTACCTTCCCTAGTGTTCACCACCAACCTAAACAAACTTGTTCTCTAGATGTATCTACCAAGGCTCGGAGTTCAGATGCCGGTGGACCCAAATCCTCGCCCCCCCCCATCCTCGGACGGTGGTGTCGAGGTCCTCCACCTCGGCAACCTTCGGTGTCACGATCACCTGGACGATCATCTATGCGACGTGGCCGCCGGGCTTCACCGGGTTGAAGAGCACAGCGCCCACCGGGCCGCGCTAGTCCTCGTCAATCAACCATGCGTCCACGTCGGGAAAGTGAAAACTTATTAGTATGCAAATATCATCAGTTCAACCAAATAGTATATTACAATTCACAAGACCAATTAAGTTAAGATTCCTTCTCATCTAGCAATTGAAAAGAGCTCATGCCAAAAATATATGCTTAATTCCTCACTGGCTATACAAACTAAATGGTACAGGAACACACATGGTTACCATGGATACCAGTCTAGATTAGTACTGTCTATAAAGTTGCAATTCCTAATGTTGATCGTCTCTTAGTTTTGTGAGGAAAATATGTTCCTTTTTAGAAAGCGTACAACTACCAATATCTTGTGGCGATCTTAGCTAAGTGATACGGTTAACAGATAAACACATGCCATCTTTTTTGAGAATATAAACACACATAATAAATATGTGTGCAGATGGAGCATGGATCATCGAAGGCACTGACAATTAAAAATAGTAGTATTGCAAGGAATTATTCCAACTAAGCCTAAATTAAGAGCCCTTCATCAGAAAAAACAAAGCCTAAATTCAGCAAGCAACAGCTCCATGGACAACTGGAGAAAGCATGATTGGGGAGATGGAAGGGTTTGTAGTTACCAGAGTCTTACCGTCGACCAGACTCCGGTGACCGTGCGAGGCAGAGTAGCGAGACTCCTAGCAAGAATAAAGGAGTGGATTGAAGTATCTTTGTGTGTGTGTGTGTGTGTTTACACAGTAGAGTGTGTACCTAATGCTCCACTTGACTTGACTTGTCTTCCCCACCACACGTGAGTTGTGGCTGGAAATCCTTTGGAGTTTGGAGTGGCAATCATGTGGAGGTTATTTTTTTGAGAGAGAAATCATGTGGAGGTGTGTAGCCTATATCTTCGTTGTGCAGAAAATTAGTGGAAGGCATGGGCCAAAAAAAGAATGGAAAAAATTCTCACGATTGTAGTCGTTAAAGTTATACTAGCAAAAAGGCCCGTGCGTTGCAACGGGAGAAAAAAATACTACATACCCCTAGCCTAACAAGCATGACTTAATGGTTAAAGTATAACCCTCTCCCCACACAATTCTATGTTCTCTATTCAAACATGGCATCCCATTGGTGTTGCTTATCCTCCTTTCTGCCCTCTACGATAGTGGTCGTAGTGTCTATTTGATGACAATGCATTGTCAATCCCAAGGTCATCATCTCTGATTTTTTTTGCATATTCATTTCAGTAATCCATTTGTGTTAACCAAATGGATTGGTTAGGATTTGGATCCGAAGAATCCCAAAAGGAATTGTGAATGTTTTAGTTTAACCAATACTTTATTAGAATTTCTATTATTTACTTTGTAGGAATCGCAAATCAACTCACTCCATCCATTTTTTTTCTCTGGATAGTTACCACAAAATATTAGATTTACCCTACTAAAAGAAGTTTTAGTCTAACCGGTGGACAAAGAAACAAAAATATATACCTGACTTGAGCATGTACTTGTATCTGTAGGAGGCACCCTGAAAGAAGAAAACAAAGCGCTCGCATGTGTCTCTTTCTCGTAAACCAGATTCGTCCACTGATGCATCACAGGTTCACAACCCTGCAGTGCAAACATACACAAAGATTTAGGTAAGCAAACCATGGTGTGAGAAGCCAAACTAAAAATTTAGCCAATGCATAAAGCGGTATGCAGTACAAACAGCACCAATCTTGGTAGTGAGCACCTGCACAAAGCTTCTCCACCGTATAAAAACAATCTGAAAGACATGTAGATGACAATGGAACTTGCAGTTGCAGTCTTAAGATGGATAAGCACCCATCAAATAAAGAAAGAGATAAGATAATACGCTGTACCATTGGACTGGAATAGCATCCTCAACTTGAGGAACAAAACAATTCAAACCGGCAAGAATGCAATGAAACACCTTTGAGAAGGCAAGGCCACAACCATGATCGATTAGGACAGGGAGCGCTTCTTCCCATTGTTACTGCTCTCCCTTGTTCCTCCTGCTCAGTTCCTCAAAAAACAAATCGTCCTAAGCTTTGCCTCGTATGCAATTCTTGCCCATTGTTCCTGTCCGCGAGTTGTCCTAGCCAAGCCATACCAACTCCTATGCAACTTCCGTCATCTTCTTCTTTCCTATACGCAACCACCGTCGACCATTGAACCGACATTGTCCCACTCCGATTCTGTCCAGTGGGAGGTCCGATGTCGAGGTGGAGCCACCTTGGCTACCAATTCCTCCGTGTATCACTTTGCTTAGTTACAAGTGGAATCACACTCACACTAATAAAAAATTGTCAGCGGTCCAGTGAATTAACAGTTGACTAATAGAACATGTATACACCTACATGTACATAG
This sequence comes from Triticum dicoccoides, assembly GCF_002162155.2. NCBI lineage: Eukaryota > Viridiplantae > Streptophyta > Magnoliopsida > Poales > Poaceae > Triticum > Triticum dicoccoides. Next base: position 91,123,626 of record NC_041382.1, on the reverse strand, counting down.
TCATAGACATCATCCAAGGCTGATGGATAGACAAAAATTATCACTAACTTGCTTAGTAAGTAGCACCAGATTGGATCACCGAAGAACGATATTACTACGGACTGTATGAATACTCCATGTATTTTTACCTAGGCAACTAACAACCTCACCCTCAGTAAATGTCCTACCTGGAGAAGAAAATTGCTTGAAAATACAGACCATGTGAGGGGTTGCCGGTTGGTTAGCTTATTCAATATGTACTACTCAAAATTGCATCTAATTGCTACCATTCTTGTTCAAAATCAATTCCAGCAGCCATAATCGATACGATTTGGGAATCGAAGTCGCCGCAACCAATTGGCGCAGAAATGAGAGGGGACAGGATCGGGGGAGGGAGGGAAGGGGCGGGGGACCTTGATGTGGCACTGGCCGTCCTTGTGATGCACGAGGTGGAGCTCCTTGTCATCGACGGCGTCAGTGCCGCAGGCCCCCACGCCGAGCGCGAGAACACCACGTCCCTGCAAGGAGCACGGAGATGGTGTGAGCGCGCGCAATGGGATCAACTGGCAGAGCCGTTCCATGGATTTGAGGTCCGCACGCACCAGCAGAGAAGAGTGAGGCGGGCGCTCGGGGGAGGCGGAAGGGGGAGAGGGGCCGCGCGAGTAGGCGAGCTCGGCGTAGGGGTCGACGGACGCGGCAGGTCGCTCGTTCGTCGACATGGCCCCTCCGCTGTTGTTCAGCAGGGCCGACGGCGAGTGGGTTGAGAGAAGATAGGAGGTGGAAGGGAGGTGGGGGTGGAGGGGATCTGGATAGGGTGTTGGGTGAATTTTTTTTGTAGCGTGGGTGATAGTAGCGAGTTTTGCAATCCAGGCGCTACAGCTATGTCTTTTGCCATAGCGCTAGCTATGTCTTTAGCCATAGCGCTGGGTTGATCACCCATGCTGCTACTATGTCTTGACTTCAGGGTGTGGTGTGGCACACTTACTAGTAGCGCTGCCAAAACAATCATGCTACTGCTAAGTAATACCAGCAGCTCGTTTTGTACCAAGCGCTACTAGTATTTACCAGTAGCGTGGGGTCCCAAACAAACGCTACTGGTAAAGTTCTACATATAAGCATTTTCCTAGTAGTGTAAGCTTTAACAGTGCGACCCCCCTGGCGCAAACTGCGAAACTCATTCTTTTTCAGACTCATAGCACCAGCAGACACATGTGTAGCACGAAAAGCTGCCTAAAACTGTACCCAAGTGATACTAGCAATGGGATAAGTGACCAAGTAGTTGTCCCACCAAGCTACGGCAGGACCCTCCAGCAAATGTGAGGCAAACCTCACCCTCTCTGCATCTGTGCATCCAACCGTCTCCAGGTTCTTATTGACTGCACGGAGCCAATCATCGGCCACAATAGGTTCAGGGGAACTGGAGAACCTCTAAGGATTCAACCTCAAGAACCTGGTAAGCATATCCACATGTAGCCGTGGCGGCGGATTGTTGTTGTTATTGCTGTTGTTCTGGTTCTGAGCAAGCAACTGGATCAATTGATCATGTCCCCCAATAACCTGTTGGGTGTATGAGGGTACTTCATTGCCATTGTTATCTCCTCATGCAGCAGTGCATCTAGTATCACGCCTCGGCGGCATCTGATGGGCAAGCATAGATGAGTTATAGATATACTAGGGCCAAAGATATGTATATATAAATATATTACCCATATGCATAATATGATCAAGCCAACAAAACACAACACAAATAACACCAACAAACAAACAACAAACAATATTATAATATTATATATATAGTCGAATAATTTCCACACTAAGCAATTTAACAAACAACTACCAATCAAGCAAACAATCTAGTATATTCATACCACGAAAGTGGACATAATCAGATACGCTAACATGATAACGTTGCAATATAAAACAAGCATGAATGGTGGTCTCAGCACTAGTTCCTACTTAACTGTTCAAGATACTTGAGGGGGTTACTAATAGATAGTAAGAGGTACAACTAGTTGATAAAATAATTTTCACTCCTATGGCTTTTCTAATCCATTTTCTAGGGTCACGTCCTACAGTCAACACACTGCTCTGATACGACCAAACCTCGAAGGATTTGAGTCTCTGTCCTTACCGTGCTAGTCCATGGATCAAACTCGCTAGCACACACAGTATAGATGAATACCAGAATAGCAAGTGCATCATTTATTACATCGTATGATCCAGAATATATAAAATAAAACAATCTACATAGCACTTGGCTAGCTTTATTCAATCAAACAGCGGAAAGTAGCGGAAAATAACGATGAGTCCCATCATAGCCCACTGGCGATGCTGAGTACAGACTTGCGACCCTAACGGTACCTTACTCTTCATATGAATATCCTGCAACATGAGACGTTGCAGCCATATAGGTCAATACTTGGAATGTATTGGCAAGTTACACAGGAGTAATAATAAAGCAGACCTACATGTATATGCATAGTACAACAAAGGAAGGCTTGAGGGTTTATTTTTGCAGAAAGCTAATTTTATCCTAATAACTACCTAATAGTCAAATTTTAATTTAGTTCTTTTATTACTACAATTAAATACACAAGGTTGAGTTGGCAAAATCAACTCCAACCTACCCTTTATTAAGTTGCCCACAAATATTAATAAATGTCACATCTGTCAAGATCATCCAACAACTTTAATGGCATAGTCGCTCAAAGTTACCCATAACCGGGGGCATGGCTAATCATGATTAGTTTTTAATACTATGCAGACTTTAGTATGCTTTACCCAGTGGACCCAACCCGAAGATTGAGACGAAGTCTTTCAGAAGCAGTCCCCTAGTCCCAACAGGAGGCCCATCCCAACTATTATATCTACATCTACTGGCACATCCGAGTAAGGGTTCCACAACTGATCAACTAAGCCAGAGCCCATTTAGCCAGTGGTCGCACATGGAAGCTACTAGTCACTAAGTCCGTCTGATCTTTTTGAGCCTGGGCGGCCGTCCACTTACATTCAGAGGGTATAAACCATGATGTTCTTGAAACCACCCTAGCAATACCAATTCCGCCCAGAGGTGAATTGAGTCCTGAGTTACTACTCAAATTATTATTATTATTATATATATATTATATAATCCTCACATAAGCTCAATGAATACACGAGCCACCCCCGTCTACAAAGCATAGCAAAACTACAACTACCACGATCTGCAATGACGGGAGACAACTCAATAATATAGCAAGATAATATAATAATCATATACATGCATATATTCATAGTGTGATATAACTACATGCATAGAAAACAATAGGTAAAGGATGATCAACATGTAACTTGCCTTGATTCTGGTTCAAAAGGTCACACTCCTGACAATAGTTCGCGTCACACTCCGGACAATCTACACGTTTCACACAATTCAACAAATCAATCAACGGAACACGAATAAAACCAAAACAAAACCAACAGCAAGAGAACCATTTTTAAAACTCAACAACAGAAGCTTAACAACACCTAAATTGCACTACGATCACTATGCAAAAAGAATCACTCAAATTTGATAAGCGGTTTGAAAGATACTGTCTCCAGAAGGTTTAACTCGAATTCAAACAAATTCAAATTTGAACAGTGCAAACATGTGCAAAGTTGGTACTATGATAAAGTGTTGATTTTTGTGAGTGCACAGGAAAAAGAATTACCTAAATTGGACTTATAGAATAAAAGATATAGCAAAAAGAATTTTGGATGAAAATCTGTGAAAAACAAAAAAGAAACATAAAACTCCTGAACACTGTAGCAACTCCTGTGCGTGTCCTGTAGCTAACTGCCACATGGCAGCACGGGATTTGTGGAAAAACTCCTACGCGTGCGTGCTCACTAGAAACAAAGGAACGGCAGCGGCGGTCTCGGGCGTCGGCGGTGGAGCTTCTCTGGCAGATCTCCGGTGAAGTTGAGGGGTTGGATGGGTGCGGCGTTGAGTGGCGAAGGCGCTGGTGGTATTCGACAACGGCGAGGACCTCCTCTGGGGCTGTGGTGGCGGGGTGAACCGGAAGAGCTCCAGCGGCGGCAGACATCGGTGGCGACGGCGTCCTAGTGCTCTACAGGGTTTCCCAGGGTGTCAAAAGAGTTTGGCGTTGAGTGGGGAATTGAAGGGTGCAAGGAGCTGAGCTTTGTGAATTCTTACAGCGACGGCAACAACCGATGAACGGCGGCAGTCTCGGAGCTCCAAGATGAGATGTGTTTCGCCCTAACCAGAGTGTGCGGCGATGGAGAAGATCGAGGAGGGGATGCGGGGTCTCCCCTAGGGGTTTTGCTCGCGCACGGAAACTCGGGCGCGTTCGAGGTGGACTAGGGCGCGGCGTTGAGTCTGGCTCGGCTTCAGCGTGCGCGCGGCATGCGGTTGAGCGGTGTCCGGCTCGAGGAAGCAGAGGAACAGGGTGCGGCGGAGCGATGCGGGTCGAGTGCAGGCGTACCGCTTTGGCAGCGACTGCGAGCCAGCGGGCTGCGGTGCTGGCACTAGATTAGGTGGCCCGCGGTGCTGGGTCGCGTGGCTAGCTGGGCCGCGCAGTGCTCTGCGCTGCGCGCTGAGCTTTTCATTTTTTTCTTTACAAAACAACAGAAGTAAAAAGAACTAAAAATAAAACAACAGGATAAAAACTAAATAAAAATACGTAGACACACAGTAAAATCTATACTGCTAATATAACTACAGGAACACCAGTTCCTCACCTAATGAAATTTTAGAAATTCGTTTTGATGCAAAAGGCAACACAAACAGTAAAATAACACACAAATAAAATATTTTGGAGATTGCAAAAATTACCAGAACAAAGTAGATGCACTTGAAATAATATTCTAGGAATTATGAACATTTTTAAAACAGGGGAGAAGTCATGTTATCTCCGCTCCATTAAATTGCCTTTAGTTGCATAATGATTTGAATATTGCAGAAAGACAAATAATGCATGGAAAATATGAGATTCATATGAATGATCTAATAACATCCTAATTTAGGAAAATTGGGATGTTACATTTATAATGGACTAACCAATGCTTCCAGAGATTACCTGGATAATTGTGCTAGTTCTGTTTTCAGGGAAAGAACACCGGATGATGCTGAAATTCTATTGAATAATATGTTGACAAATGAAAATAATTGGACACTTCCTGAGCCAGCTCCTGAGCCTATTCCTAAACCAACCCCGAAGAAAAGAGGTGTTCTATTTCTCAGTCCCGAAGATATGCAAGAGGCAAAGAAATTGATGAGAGAAAAGGGTATTAAAGCTGAAGATGTTAAGAATTGACCTCCTATAGAAGAAATACATGGTCTTAATTTACTGCTTGTTGAAGAAATATATGGTTTTAATCCATCACCTATTGAAGAAACACATAGTCTTGATAACCCGACACATGTAGTAAAGGTAAATTCTCTCTATAGATATGATAAAGCTGAAATCCCTCCTAGTAATCTTGATAGCCAATGTTTGGATGAGTTTGATAACTTTATGGTTAAGAAAGAAGACTTCAATGCTTACTTTGGTAGACAATTGAAACAAAATGCTTATATGATTGAACACTTGGGTGATTATATGTCTAGAGTTAAAGGTTAACTTAAGCTCATTAGTAAACATGCTTCTATGGTTACCACTCAAGTAGAACAAGTACTTAAAGCTCAGAATGATTTGCTCAATGAATTAAATAGTAAGAAAAATGATAATGTTGTTAGAGTTATGACTAGAGGCGGTAAAATGACCCGGGAACCTTTGTATCCTGAGGGCCATCCTAAGAGAACTGAGCAAGATTCTCAGAGAAATAATATAGATGCACCTAGTCCTTCTAAAAGGAAGAAAAAGAAAAATGATAGGACTTTGCATGCTTCTAGTGAACCTGTTGTTAACACACCTGAGAATCCCAATGATATTTCTATTTATGATGCTGAAACCCAATATGGTAATGAACATGAACCTAGTGATAATGTTAATGATGATGTTCATGTTGATGCTCAACCTAGCAATGATAATGAGGTAGGAACTGAACCTGCTGTTGATCATGATAACCCACAATCAAAGAATCAACGTTATGATAAGAGAGACTTTGTTGCTAGGAAGCATGGTAAGGAAAGAGAACCATGGGTTTAGAAACCTATGCCTTTTCCTCCCAAACCATCCAAGAAAAAGGATGATGAGGATTTTAAGCGCTTTGCTTAAATGATTAGACCTATCTTTTTGCATATGTGTTTGACTGATATGCTTAAACTGAATCCTTATGCTAAGTACATGAAAGATGTTGTTACTAATAAAAGAAAGATACTGGAAGCTGAAATTTCCATCATGCTTGCTAATTATACTTTTAAGGGTGGAATACCAAAGAAACTAGGAGATCCCGGAGTACCAACTATACCATGCTCCATTAAAAGAAACTATGTTAAAAATGCTTTATGTGATCTTGGAGCCAGTGTTAGTGTTATGCCTCTCTCTTTATATTGTAGACTTGATTTGAATAAGTTGACACCTACTGAAATATCTTTGCAAATGGCTGATAAATCAACTGCTATACATGTCGGTATTTGTGAGGATGTGCCTATTATAGTTGGAAACATTACTATTTTAACGGACTTTGTTTTTCTTGATATTCCCGAGGACGATAGTATGTCTATTATTCTTGGAAGACCCTTTTTGAATACTGCAGGGGCTGTTATTGATTGCAACAAGGGCAATGTCACTTTTCATGTTAATGGTAATGAGCATACGGTACACTTTCCGAGGAAACAACCTCAAGTTCATAGTATAAACTCTATTCGAAAAATTCCATCGATTATTTTTGGAGGTTTTGAATTTCCTCTTCCTACTGTCGAGAATAAATATGATATTCTTATTGTTGGGGATGTGCATATCCCCGTTGAGGTAACCTAGTGTTATTCGAAAATTCTCCGGTTCCATGTTACTCGGAATGAGTTTGTTAACAAGGCTTGATCAACCTTGTTAGTGGATTCCTTTTGATGAGCATGAGATGGATGAATTTAGAAAACACAACTCTATGTACCCTCTTTTTACTTTCTGATATTTATATTAAATAAATAAAAAATAGTAAATTATGTCTGTTTTCTGAATTATCCGTGCAATATAAAAATACCCCGAAAATAAAAGTTCTCCAAATGCCCTGCCAATTTAATATGATTTTTCTGGAATATTTGAGAATATCTGGCACTGAGTGAAGGAAATATGCCCTAGAGGCAATAATAAAGTTATTATTTATTTCCTTATATCATCATAAATGTTTATTATTCATGCTAGAATTGTATTAACTGGAAACATAATACATGTGTGAATACATAGACAAACAGAGTGTCACTAGTATGCCTCTACTTGACTAGCTCGCTGATCAAAGATGGTTATGTTTCCTAACCATAGACATGAGTTGTCATTTGATTAATGGGATCACATAATTAGGAGAATGATGTGATTGACTTGACCCATTCCGTTAGCTTAGCACTTGATCGTTTAGTTTATTGCTATTGCTTTCTTCATGACCGATACATGTTCCTATGACTATGAGATTATGCAACTCCCGTTTACCAGAGGAACACTTTGTGTGCTACCAAACGTCACAACGTAACTGGGTGATTATAAAGGTGCTCTACAGATGTCTCCAAAGGTACTTGTTGGGTTGGCGTATTTCGAGATTAGGATTTGTCACTCCGATTGTCGGAGAGGTATCTGGGCCCTCTAGGTAATGCACATCACTTAAAGCCTTGCAAGCATTGCAACTAATGAGTTAGTTGCGGGATGATGTATTACGGAACGAGTAAAGAGACTTGTCGATAATGAGATTGAACTAGGTATTGAGATACCGACGATCAAATCTCGGGCAAGTAACATACTGATGACAAAGGGAACAACATATGTTGTTATGCGGTTTGACCGTTAAAGATCTTCGTAGAATATGTGGGAGCCAATATGAGCATCCAGGTTCCGCTATTGGTTATTGGCCAGAGACGTGTCTCGGTCATGTCTACATAGTTCTCGAACCCGTAGGGTCCGCACGCTTAAAGTTTCGGTGACAATTGTATTATGAGTTTATGTGATTTGATGTACCGAAGGTAGTTCAGAGTCCTGGATGAGATCGGGGACATGACGAGGAGTCTCGAAATGGTCGAGACGTAAAGATCGATATATTGGACGACTATATTCGGACATCGGAAAGGTTCCGAGTGATTCGGGTATTTTCGGGGGTACCGGAGAGTTACGAGAATACGAGGAGGAAGCAATGGGCCTCATGGGCCAAGTGGTGGAAGAGAGGAGGCAGGGCGCGCAGCCCCCCTAGCCCAAACCGAATTGGACTAGGGGGTCGGCCCCCCTTTCCTCCTTCTCCTCCCTCTCCTTCCTTCTCCTTCTCCTCCTTCATTTCCTCCTCCTACTAGGAGTAGGAAAGGGGAGTCCTACTCCTACTAGGAGGAGGACTCCTCCTCCTAGCGCGCCCATAGAGGGCCGGCCGGCCTCCCCCTTGCTCCTTTATATACAGGGGCAGGGGGCACCTCTAGACACACAAGTTGATCTGTTGATCTCTCCCAGCCGTGTGCGGTGCCCCCCTCCACCATATTCCACCTCAGTCATATCGTAGCGGTGCTTAGGCGAAGCCCTGTGTCAGTAGCAACATCATCACCGTCATCACGCCGTCGTGCTGACGGAACTCTCCCGTGAAGCTCTGCTGGATCGGAGTTTGCGGGACGTCATCGAGCTGAATGTGTGCTGAACTCGGAGGTGTCGTGCGTTCGGTACTTGGATCGGTCGGATCGTGAAGACGTATGACTACATCAACCGCATTGTGCTAACGCTTCCACTTTCGGTCTACGAGGGTACGTGGACAACACTCTCCCCTCTCGTTGCTGTGCATCACCATGATCTTGTGTGTGCGTAGGAATTTTTTGAAATTACTACGTTCCCCTATAGTGGCATTGGAGCCTGGTTTTATGCGTTGATGTCATATGCACGAGTAGAACACAAGTGAGTTGTGGGCGATATAAGTCATACTGCTTACCAGCATTCCATACTTTGGTTCGGCGGTATTATTGGATGAAGCGGCCCGGACCGACATTACGCGTACGCTTACGCGAGACTGGTTCTACCGACGTGCTTTGCACACAGGTGGCTGGCGGGTGTCAATTTCTCCAACTTTAGTTGAACCAAGTGTGTCTACGCCCGGTCCTTGCGAAGGTTAAAACAGCACCAACTTGACAAACTATCATTGTGGTTTTGATGCGTAGGTAAGAACGGTTCTTGCTAAGCCCGTAGCAGCCACGTAAAATTTGCAACAACAAAGTAGAGGACGTCTAACTTGTTTTTGCAGGGCATGTTGTGATGTGATATGGTCAAGACGTGATGAGATATAAGTTGTTGTATAAGATGATCATGTTTTGTTAAAATTATCAGCAACTGGCAGAAGCCTTATGGTTGTCTCTTTATTGCATAAGATGCAAGCACCAAATAATTGCTTTACTTTATTGCTATGCGATAGCAATAGTTGCAAGAGCAATAGTTGGCGAGACGACCATGTGACGACACATTGAGATCAAGATGATGGAGATCATGGTGTCATGCCGGTGACGATGGAAATCATGACGATGCTTTGGAGATGGAGATCAAAGGCACAAGATGATGATGGCCATATCATGTCACATATTTTGATTGCATGTGATGTTTACCTTTTATACATCTTATTTTGCTTAGTTCGACGGTAGCTTTATAAGATGATCTCTCACTAATTATCAAGGTACAAGTGTTCTCCCTGAGTATGCACCTTTGCGAAAGATCTTCGTGCTGAGACACCACGTGATGATCAGGTGTGATAGGCTCTATGTTCAAATACAATAGGTGCAAAACAGTTGCACATGCGGAATACTCAGGTTAAATTTGACGAGCCTGTCATATAACAGATATGGCCTCGGAACACTGAGACCGAAAGGTCGAGCGTGAATCATATAGTAGATATGATCAACATAGTCATGTTCACCATTGAAACTACTCCATCTCACGTGATGATCGGACATGGTTTAGTTGATATGGATCACGTGATCACTTAGAGGATTAGAGGGATGTCTATCTAAGTGGGAGTTCTTAAGTAATATGATTAATTGAACTTTAATTTATCATGAACTTAGTCCTGATAGTATTTGCATATCTATGTTGTAGATCAATAGCTCGCGTTATTGCTTCTCTATGTTTTATATGTGTTCCTAGAGAAAACTAAGTTGAAAGATGATAGTAGCAATGATGCGGACTGGGTCCGTGATCTAAGGTTTATCCTCATTCCTGCACAGAAGAATTATGTCCTTGATGCACCGCTAGGTGACTGACCTATTGCAGGAGCAGATTTAGACGTTATGAACATTTGGCTAGCTCAATATGATGACTACTTGATAGTTTAGTGCACCATGCTTAACAGCTTAGAATCGGGATTTCAAAGACGTTTTGAATGTCATGGACCATATGAGATGTTCCAGGAGTTGAAATTAGTATTTCAAACAAATACCCGAGTTGAGAGATATGAAGTCTCCAACAAGTTCTATAGCTAAAAGATGGAGGAGAATAGCTCAAGCAGTGAGCATGTACTCAGATTGTCTGGGTACTACAATCACTTGAATCAAGTGGGAGTTAATCTTCCAGATAAAATAGTGATTAACAGAATTCTCTAGTCACCATCACCAAGTTAGTAAAACTTCGTGATGAACTATAATATGCAAGAGATAACAGAAACAATTCCCAAGCTCTTCGCGATGCAAAAAATCAGCGAAGGTAGAAATCAAGAAAAACATCAAGTGTTGATGGTTGACAAGACCACTAGTTTCAAGAGAAAGGGCAAAGGGAAGAAGGGGAACTTCAAGAAGAATGGCAAACAAGTTGCTGCTCAAGTAAAGAAACCCAAGTCTGGACCTAAGCCTGAGACTAAGTGGTTCTACTGCAAAGGGACTGGTCACTAGAAGCGGAACTACCCCAAGTATTTGGTGGATAAGAAGGATGGCAAAGTGAACAAAGCTATATTTGATATACATGTTATTGATGTGTACTTTACTAGTGTTTATAGCAACCCCTCGGTATTTGATACTGGTTCAGTTGCTAAGAGTAATGGGAGTTGCAAAATAAACAGACACTAGTTAAGGGTGAACTGACGATGTGTGTTGGAAGTGGTTCCAAGATTGATATGATCATCATCGCACACTCCCTATACTTTCGGGATTAGTGTTGAACCTAAATAAATGTTATTTGTTGTTTGCTTTGAGCATATATATGATTGGATCATGTTTATTGCAATACAGTTATTCATGTAAGTTAGAGAATAATTGTTGTTTTGTTTACATGAATAAAACCTTCTATGGTCATACACCCAATGAAAATGGTTTGTTGGATCTCGATCATGGTGATACACATTTTCATAATATTGAAGCCAAAAGATGCAAAGTTAATAATGATAGTGCAACTTATTTGTGGCTGCCGTTTAGGTCATATTGGTGTAAAGCACATGAAGAAAATCCATGCTGATGGGCTTTTGGAATCACTTGATTATGAATCAGTTGATGCTTACGAACCATGCCTCATGGGCAACATGACTAAGACTGCGTTCTCTGGAACAATGGAGCGAGCAACAGATTTGTTGGAAATCATACATAGTGATGTATGTGGTCCGATGAATATTGAGGCTCGCGGCAGGTATCATTATTTTCTGATCTTCACAGATGATTTGAGCAGATATGAGTATATCTACTTGATGAAACATAAGTCTGAAATATTTGAAAAGTTCAAAGAATTTCAGAGTGAAGTGGAGAATCATTGTAACAAAAATAAAAGTTTCTACGATATGATCGCAGAAGTAAAATATTTGAGTTACGAGTTTGGCCTTCAGTTAAAACAATGTGAAATAGTTTCATTACTCATGCCACCTGGAACACCACAGTGTAATGGTGTGTCTGAACGTCGTAATCGTGCTTTATTAGATATGGTGCGATCTATGATGTCTCTTACTGATTACCACTATCGTTTTGGGGTTATGCATTAGAGACATCTACATTCACGTTAAATAGAACACCATCTAAATCCATCGAGACGACACCGTATGAACTGTGGTTTGGCGAGAAACCTAAGTTGTCGTTTCTTAAAGTTTGGGACTGCGATGCTTATGTGAAAAAGTTTCAACTTGATAAACTCGAACCCAAATCAGAGAAGTAAATCTTCATAGGATACCCAAAAGAAAATGTTGGGTACACCTTCTATCACAGATCCGAAGGTGAGATATTCATTGCTGAGAATGGATCCTTTCTAGAGAGGGAGTTTCTCTCGAAAGAAGTGAGTGGGAGGAAAGTAGAACTTGATGAGGTAACTGTACCTGCTCCCTTATTGGAAAGTAGTTCATCACAGAAATTTGTTCTTGTGACTACTACACCAATTAGTGAGGAAGCTAATGATGATGATCATGTAACTTCAGATCAAGTTACTACGGAACCTCATAGGTAAACCAGAGTGAGATCCGCACCAGAGTGGTACGGTAATCCTGTTCTGGAGGTCCTGTTACTTGACCATGACGAACCTACGAACTATGAGGAAGCGATGATGAGCCCAGATTCCGCGAAATGGCTTGAGGCCATGAAATCTGAGATGAGATCCATGTATGAGAGCAAAGTATGGACTTTGATTGACTTGCCCATTGATCGGCGAGCCATTGAGATTAAATGGATCTTCAATAGGAAGACGGGCGCTGATAGTAGTGTTACTATCTACAAAGCTAGAATTGTCGCAAAAAGGTTTTCGACAAGTTCAAGGTTTTGACTACAATGAGAGTTTCTCACTCGTATCTATGCTTAAGTCTGTCTGGATCATGTTAGCAATTGTCGCATTTTATGAAATCTAGCAAATGGATAAACAAAACTGCATTCCTTAATGGATTTATTAAAGAAGAGTTGTATATGATGCAACCAGAAGGTTTTGTCAATCCTAAAGGTACTAAAACAATATGCAAGCTCCAGCGATCCATCTATGGACTGGTGCAAGCATCTCCGAGTTGGAATATACGCTTTGATAAGTTGATCAAAGCATATAGTTTTATACAGACTTGCGGTGAAGCCTGTATTTACAAGAAAGTGAGTGGGAGCACTACAACATTTCTGATAAGTATATGTGTATGACATATTGTTGATCGGAGATAATGTAGAATTATTCTGCAAAGCATAAAGGAATGTTTGAAAGGAGTTTTTCAAAGAAAGACCTCGGTGAAGCTGCTTACATATTGAGCATCAAGATCTATAGAGATAGATCAACACGCTTGATAAGTTTTTTCAATAAGTACATACCTTGACAAGATTTTTAAGTAGTTCAAAATGGAACAGTCAAAGAAGGAGTTCTTGCCTGTGTTACAAAGGTGTGAAGTTGAGTAAGACTCAAAACCCGACCACGGCAGAAGATAGAGAGAGAATGAAAGTCATTCCCTATGACTCAGCAATAGGTTCTATAAAGTATGCCATGCTATGTACCAGACCTATTGTATACCCTGGCCTGAGTTTGGCAAGGGAGTACAATAGTGATGTAGGAGTAGATCACTGGACATTGGTCAAAATTATCCTTAGTGGAATAAGGATATGTTTCTCGATTATGGAGGTGACAAAAGGTTCATCGTAAAGGGTTACGTCGATGCAAGTTTTGACACTGATCCATATGACTCAAAGTCTCAATCTGGATAAATATTGAAAGTGGGAGCAATTAGGTAGAGTAGCTCCGTGCAGAGCATTGTTGACATAGAAATTTGCAAAATACATACGGATCTGAATGTGGCAGACCCGTTGACTAAACTTCTCTCACAAGCAAAACATGATCACACCTTAGTACTCTTTGGGTGTTAATCACATAGCGATGTGAACTAGATTATTGACTCTAGTAAACCCTTTGGGTGTTGGTCACATGTCGATGTGAACTATGGGTGTTAATCACATGGTGATGTGAACTATTGGTATTAAATCACATGGCGATGTGAACTAGATTATTGACTCTAGTGCAAGTGGGAGACTGAAGGAAATATGCCCTAGAGGCAATAATAAAGTTATTACTTATTTCCTTATATCATGATAAATGTTTATTATTCATGCTAGAATTGTATTAACTAGAAACATAATAAATGTGTGAATACATAGACAAACAGAGTGTCACTAGTATGCCTCTACTTGGCTAGCTTGTTGATCAAAGATGGTTATGTTTCCTAACCATAGACATGAGTTGTCATTTGATTAATGGGATCACATCATTAGGAGAATGATGTGATTGACTTGACCCATTCCGTTAGCTTAGCACTTGATCATTTAGTTTATTGCTATTTCTTTCTTCATGACTTATACATGTTCCTATGACTATGAGATTATGCAACTCCCGTTTACCGGAGGAACACTTTGTGTGCTACCAAACGTCACAGCGTAACTAGGTGATTATAAAGGTGCTCTATAGATGTCTCCAAAGGTACTTGTTGGGTTGGCGTATTTCGAGATTAGGATTTGTCACTCCAATTGTCGGAGAGGTATCTCTGGGCCCTCTCGGTAATGCACAACACTTAAAGCCTTGCAAGCATTGCAACTAATGAGTTAGTTGCGGGATGATGTATTACGGAACGAGTAAAGAGACTTGTTGATAATGAGATTGAACTAGGTATTGAAATACCGACGATCAAATCTCGGGCAAGTAACACACTGATGACAAAGGGAACAACATATGTTGTTATGCGGTTTGACCGTTAAAGATCTTCGTAGAATATGTGGGAGCCAATATGAGCATCCAGGTTCCGCTATTGGTTATTGGCCGGAGACGTGTCTCGGTCATGTCTACATAGTTCTCGAACCCGTAGGGTCCGCACGCTTAAAGTTTCGATGACGATTATATTATGAGTTTATGTGATTTGATGTACCGAAGGTAGTTCGGAGTCCCGTATGAGATCGGGGACATGACGAGGAGTCTCGAAATGGTCGAGACGTAAAGATCAATATATTGGACGACTATATTCGGACATCGGAAAGGTTCCGAGTGATTCGGGTATTTTCGGGGGTACCGGAGAGTTACGGGAATACAAGGAAGAAGCAATGGGCCTCATGGGCCAAGTGGTGGAAGAGAGGAGGCAGGGCGCACGGCCCCCCTAGCCCAAACCGAATTGGACTAGGGGGTCGGCCCCCCTTTCCTCCTTCTCCTCCCTCTCCTTCCTTCTCCTTCTCCTCCTTCCTTTCCTCCTCCTAGTAGGAGTAGGAAAGGGGAGTCCTACTCCTACTAGGAGGAGGACTCCTCCTCCTGGCGCGCCCATAGAGGGCCGGCCGGCCTCCCCCTTGCTCCTTTATATACGGGGGCAGGGGGCACCTCTAGACATACAAGTTGATCTGTTGATCTCTCCCAGCCGTGTGCGGTGCCCCCCTCCACCATATTCCACCTCAATCATATTGTAGCGGTGCTTAGGCGAAGCCCTGTGTCGGTAGCAACATCATCACCGTCATCACACCGCCGTGCTGACGGAACTCTCCCGTGAAGCTCTGCTGGATCGGAGTTCGCGGGACGTCATCGAGCTGAACGTGTGCTGAACTCGGAGGTGCCGTGCGTTCGGTACTTGGATCAGTCGGATCATGAAGACATACGACTACATCAACCGCGTTGTGCTAACGCTTCCGCTTTTGGTCTACGAGGGTATGTGGACAACACTCTCCCCTCTCGTTGTTGTGCATCACCATGATCTTGCGTGTCCGTAGGAATTTTTTTGAAATTACTACGTTCCCCTACACTGAGAACACAGCAAGGGGAGCAAGCACCTGGCCACGAGGGTCCACGGCGCGCCCACCCCCTGGGCGTGCCCCCTGCCTCGTGGGCCCATGGTGGCTCCCCTCCACTTATTCCTGCACCCACACACACTTCTTCTTCCTCCCAAAAAGATCACCATCCAGCTCAAGCATGAGTTCTAGCTCATTTTGCTGCGATTATCGATCTCCTTGCTCAAAGCACCTCTCACAAAACTGCTTTGGGGGATTATTCCTTGGTATGTGACTCCTCCATTTGTCCAATTAGTTTTTGTTCTAGTGCTTTATTCATTGCAAATTTGTGCTGCCTAGGTGACCTTGTTCTTAAGCTTGCATGTCAAATTTATATGGTTCCAAGTAGTTCTAATGCATGATATAGGGTCTAGGCACTTGTAGGAGTAGTTGCTATCAATTTTGTTGAGTTTGGTTTACTTTTATTAGAAGTTACTAAAAATTTCAGAATTTTTTAGAAAATAATGAAGAGATTTTTGAGGGGCTCATCGAGCCGAAGCTCGAAGGAAAAGCAAAATCAAGAAGCAGAGAGGCCCAAATATAATTTGCCTCACACCACGGAGGTTCGGCCGTGTGAATGGCCTTCCAACGATTTCTTGAGAGCAGCCGGGATTTATGATGATTTTTATGAATTGGCTAAGAATGCAGGCCTCACCGACTTCCTCCGCGACCAATGCGAACAGTATCTCTTACTCACCAATACTTTTGTGCAAAACTTCTACTATTATCCTAGGGAATCACCTCCTTCAGTAGAGTTTCATTTATATGATGTGGTTAAGAAGATATCACTATATGAATTTTGCAGGGTTTGCAAAATACCTTTCGAGGGTAGCTTAGAGGAACCAAATCGTAGAGATGTGGACGTGTTTATTGACACTATCACTGTAGGGGAAAATAGGAAAGTTTCCGATGCAAGAATCACTAGCATACATTTTCCTGTTTTACGCTACTTTGCAATATTTGCTAGTCGTTTCTTAATTGGTCGCGGAAACTGTGGAAACCTTAGTGTTCCTGATATTATTATTTTGTTCCATGGTTTATTCCGTGACGACTCTGTTAGTATGGGTGGTATTATTGCCAAACGGTTAAGTCTGAACCGTACAAAGGGCCCCATCTTTGGAGGTGTCTATGCTTCACGCCTTGCTGCACACTATAACATACCTATTAGGCACTACGAAAAGGAAGAAAAATTACTGCCTACTGTTTATTTAGATTATAAGAGTATGGTACCACATAATTTGATTGTTAAGAATAGGGAAAATGAGCTTAAATACAAATTGTTCTTTGATAAACATCATCCCGAGACTATTACCCTGCCTGCTCCTTCCTTGTTTGATTTATCTGCAAGCAAGTACCTTGTTCTGTTTGAGGCCATTCACACCTACCGGAACCCTACATCAGCTGCAGAGCCAGAGCCGGAACCACAATTTGAGCCTCCACGACAATCTGATTACCAGTGGGATCCAGAGGCGATTGCAAGCTAGTGGCAATATGATTATGCATCACAGTACGACCCCAGTTACAACTTTGGATATCCGCCAGGCCAGCCGTGGCCATAGACCAACTTAGGCCAAAAGCCTAAGCTTGGGGGAGTACGTATTTCCCACTGATATTACATTTATGTTCACACACTCATTGCTAGTTGTCGGTGCTCATACTTTTTCATTGTATCATCTATACTAGTTTATTTCCTTTTTATGCTTTCTTCTTGTGTGTTTTATAAACCTTAAGAAAAACCAAAAAAAATTAGTTGTAGCTTTTAGCTAGCTTTAATTTCTATGCTTGTAGTAGTAATTAAAAAGAAAACCCAAAAATATTTCCTGTTCTTCTTTTGCTTGTTGGGAGCTTTCCCGTGTAAATACTTTTATTTCTTTTCTTTTCTTTGGGGGTCGATAGGAGAAGACCATAATTAAATTGTTGAAGTGACTCCTATATGCATTATTGTTGATTCAACCAAGAGTCCATATTGCCTTGTATTCTCCTGTTTATTGAATGCCTGCAGATTCCAGCTTAGTCCAATGCACATGCACTGTTCTTATTATTCACATCATTCGATCGTGCAAGTGAAATGCAATTATGACGATATATGATGGACTGATTGAGATGGGAGAAGCTGGTATGAACTCGACCTCTCTTGTTTTTGTAAATATGATTAGTTCATCGTTCCTGATTCAGCCTATTATGAAGAAACTTGTTTGCAATGACAATTAGAGATTATAGTTGCTTGTGCCAATGTTAATTAGCTAGGAGATTATAATGGTTTACCTTGCGTGCCAACATGCTATTAAAATGGTTGTGGTGTGGTATGATAGGGTGGTAGCCTCTTTTGAATGATTCAAGTGGCTTGACTTGGGACATGTTCACGCATGTAGTTGAAACAAAATCAACATAGCCTCTACGATATTTATGTTCATGGTGCATTATATCCTACTCATGCTTGCATTCGATGTTGATTAATTTTAATGCATGTTCATGACTGTTGTCGCTCTCTAGCTGGTCGCTTCCCAGTCTTTTTTATAGCCTTCACTGTACTAAGTGGGAATACTGCTTGTGCATCCAATCCCATAAACCCTAAAGTTGTTCCACATGAGTCCACCATACCTACCTATATACAGTATCTACCTACCGTTCCAAGTAAATTTGTATGTGCCAAACTCTAAACCTTCAAATATACGTTCTGTTTTGTATGCTCGAATAGTTCATGTATCAACTAGGGTTGTTCGTATCTTCCATGTTAGGCGGGTTATTCTCAAGAGGAGTGGACTCCGCTCCTCAGTCACAAGAAAATGGCTGGTCATCAGGATGCCCAGTCCCATGCTTTATGCAAATCAAATCAAAATAATTGCAAAGAAAACTCCCCCTGGGACTGTTGTTAGTTGGAGGCACTCGTTGTTTCGAGAAAGCCATGGATTAATGCTTGTTGGTGGATGGGGAGTATAAACTTTACCATTCTGTTTGGGAACCGCCTATAATGTGTGTAGCATGGAAGATATCGCCATCTCTTGGTTGTTATGTTGACAATGAAAGTATACCGCTCAAAATATTATTCATCTCTATTTCAAAATCGAGCCATGGCACCTCTACAAATCCCTGCTTCCCTCTGTGAAGGGCCTATCTATTTACTTTTATGTTGAGTCATCATCCTCTTTTTAAAAAGCACTAGTTGGAGAGCACCGCTGTCATTTGCATTCATTACTATTAGTTTACATTGAGTATGACTTGACTGGATCTCTTTTACCATGAATTACAATGCCTAGTTAGTCCTTGATCTTTAATGGTGCTCTGCATTTATGTTTTGCGGTCTCAGAAAGGGCTAGCGAGATACCATCTTGTTATATCATATTATGATTGTTTTGAGAAAGTGTTGTCATCCGAGATTTATTATTATTGCTCGCTAGTTTATTATGCTATTGATATGAGTAAACATGAGACCTAAGAGTTACTGTGGATATGGTTAGTTTCACAACAACAACAACAACAAGAAGAAGAAGAGCTGAAAACTTTGCTGAAAACTTGAATGCTGGCTTTACATATTTACAACAACAAGAGCAAACAGAGTTTGTAAATTTTTTTCTTTATCACTTTCAGTTTGTCAACTGAATTGCTTGAGGACAAGCAAAGGTTTAAGCTTCGGGGAGTTGATACGTCTCTGTTGTATCTACTTTTCCAAACACTTTTGCCCTTGTTTTGAACTCTAACTTGCATGATTTGAATGGAACTAACCCGGACTGATGTTGTTTTCAGCAGAATTGCCATGGTGTTATTTACGTGCAGAAACAAAAGTTCTCGGAATGACTTGAAACTCCACGGAGATTATTTCTGGAAATAATAAAAAATACTGGCAAAGAATCAAGGCCAGGGGGCCCACACACTAGCCATGAGGGTGGGGGCGCGCCCCTGCCTCGTGGGCCCCCTGGAGCTCCACCGACCTCAACTCCAACTCCATATATTCGTGTTCGGGGAGAAAAAATAAGGGAGAAGGATTCATCGTGTTTTACCATACGGAGCCGCCGCCAAGCCCTAAACTCTCTCGGGAGGGCTGATCTGGAGTCTGTTCGGGGCTCCGGAGAGGGGAATCCGTCACCGTCGGCATCATCAACCATCCTCCATCACCAATTTCATGATGCTCACTGCCGTGCATGAGTAATTCCATCGTAGGCTTGCTAGACGGTGATGGGTTGGATGAGATTTATCATGTAATCGAGTTAGTTTTGTTAGGGTTTGATCCCTAATATCCACTATGTTCTGAGATTGATGTTGCTATGACTTTGCTATGCTTAATGCTTGTCACTAGGGCCCGAGTGCCATGATTTCATATCTAAACCTATTATGTATTCATGAATATATGTGAGTTCTTGATCCTATCTTGCAAGTCTATAGTCACCTACTATGTGTTATGATCCGGCAACCCCGAAGTGACAATAATCGGGACCACTCCCGGTGATGACCGTAGTTTGAGGAGTTCATGTATTCACTATGTGTTAATGCTTTGGTCTGGTACTCTATTAAAAGGAGGCCTTAATATCCCTTAGTTTCCACTATGACCCTGCTGCCACGGAAGGGGTAGGACAAAAGATGGCATGCAAGTTCTTTTCCATAAGCACGTATGACTATATTTGGAATACATGCCTACATTACATTGATGAATTGGAGCTAGTTCTGTGTCACCCTAGGTTATGACTGTTACATGATGAACCGCATCCGGCATAATTCTCTATCACCGATCCATTGCCTACGAGCTTTCCATATATTGTTCTTCGCTTATTTACTTTTCCATTGCTATTGTTATCATCACTATAAAACACCAAAAATATTACTTTTGCTATTGTTACCTTTTACCACCATTACCACTACTATCATATTACTTTGCTACTAAATACCTTGCTGCAGATATTAAGTTTCTAGGGGTGGTTGAATTGACAACTCAACTGCTAATACTTGAGAATATTCTTTGGCTCCCCTTGTGTCGAATCAATAAATTTGGGTTGAATACTCTACCCTCGAAAACTGTTGCGATCCCTATACTTGTGGGTTATCAGGGTGCACCACATTTCCCAACATGCTCGACCCCCTTTGGCCGGACACACTTTCCTGGGTCATGCCCGGCCTCGGAAGATCAACACGTCGCAGCCCCACCTAGGCACAACAAAGAGGTCAACACGCCGGTCTAAATCCTATGGCGCAGGGGTCTGGGCCCATCGCCTATTGCACAACTGCATGTTGCGTACGCGGCCGGAAGCAGAACTATCCCCCTTAATACAAGCGCAGGCTTACGGTCCAATCCGGTGCGTGCCTCTGAGTCGCTGACGTCAAGAAGGCTTCGACTGATACCACGATGTTGAGTGCCCATAATTGTTCTCGCGTAGTTGGTTAGTGCGTATAGGCCAGTGGCCAGACTTAGATCAAATACCAAGATCTCATTAAGCGTGTTATTTTGAAGTAACCGCGAACGCCTACCAGGGCCAGGCCCATCTCTCTCCTAGGTGGTCTCAGCCTGCCCTATCGCTCCGTCACAAAGTAACAGTCGGGGGCCGCCGGGAACCCAGGCCCACCACTACCGGGATGGAACCACCTGTCCTTTCAGCCCCCACATCGGAATCACATGCGGGTACTCTACGAGCCGAGCCGACTTTAGTCACCACCTGTATGTATGTATGTATGTATGTATGTATGTATGTATGTATGTATGTATGTATGTATGTATGTATGTATGGTATATACACGTGATCACCTCCCGAGTGATCACGACCCGATAGTATAGCATGGCAGACGGACAAGAATGTAGGGCCACTGATGGAATACTAGCAACCTATATTAAGCATTAGGATAACAGGTAAAGGTATCAACAATTGTAGAAACAATGACAGGCTATGCAACAAAATAGGAGCCATCGAATCAACAACAGTAGCAAACCTAATGCAATAATAAGAGAGAACAGAGTGGGCGATATCTGGTTGATCAAGGGGGGGGGCTTGCCTGGTTGCTCTGGCAAGAAGGAAGGGTCGTCGACACCGTAGTCGATCGAGGCACCAACAGCGGCGTCAGTCACGTAGTCTACCGGAGAGAAGAGGGGGAAGAAACAATGAATAGAATGCAAACAGATGCATATCAATGCATGTCAAGACAAGTAACGGTGCCAGGTGTTCCCTAACGCAGTGGGAGGTGATACCGACGAAGGGGGGAAACATCCAGGAAAGTATCCCCAGTGTTTCGCGTTTTCGGACAAATGAACCAGAGGGGGAAAGTTGCATGTTCGCAATTCTAGGGATTTGTCGCGGACGAATAGGCTACGTATTCGGATGCGTCTCGTCGTTCTGAGCAACTTTCATGTACAAAGTATTTTCATCCGAGTTCATTTTATATGATTTTGCGAAGTTTAAATCATTTTCTAGAATTACTGGATCTATTATTAATATGAAAATCAAATAGAAAAACTTCTAAGTGCACCCGGTGCAGTGCACCCAGAGTGCACGAGGGGCTGATAGTGGGGCTAGTCAACTGCCCAGTCAGGAGTTGACTGGTCCACGGTTGACTAGTCAATGGGTCTGGTGGGACCCGCATGTCAGTGTCTCATCTATTACTTAACTATTTTTATTTTATTCTAATTCCTTAATTACTTTCTTATTTTTGTATAGGCCGGCCCCACGTGCAGTGGCTCAGGCCACGGTCGGGTGGCAGGGAATGCACAGAGGCGCTCCCAGAGCGACGTTGGCGACGACGACGCACGACGAGGAGGTGCGGCGCAGGGGCGAACAAGGTGGGCGAGGCCGGCAAGGCCAGTGCGCGGGCGCGCGGTCAGCAAGTCGGGGCGAGTGGCGGACGGAGCCAGCGAGGGTGAGTGGCGGCACAAGAGAGGAGTAGCGGTGCCGGGGGGAAGTGGGGCGCGAGGGGGTGGTCCGGCGCAGCAGACCAGTGCAGTAGCGACGGCCGAAGATGGGTGCGGCCGGTCACAGTGGGGCCAGCGGCGGCGGCTTGGGCCAGCGAGCCGCAGCAGAACGCAGCAGCGCAGCAGCGCGGCAGAACAAGGCAGCAATATGAGGAGGCCGAGCGGGGGCTTGCGAGCGAGGGGAGCAGGGCGCGATCGCAGCCAGGGCACGGTAGCGGGGCGTGGCCGGCGTAGTGTGTGCGTCAGGGAGGCCCGCGGGGCGCGGACGGCGCGTGGTGAGCGGGAACGCCTAGCGAGCGCGGGCGCGACGTCTAGCGGTGATATACGGCCTAAATCGGAGGGAGGATTGGAGGAGGGGTGAAGGGGATCGAACGAGGGCCTCACCGCGGAGGCACACGGAGGCCCGGCAAGTGACTAGGAGCAGCAGGGTGGCCGAAGTTGGCGACAAACGCCGGCGACAGTAGGGGAAGAAGTCGTCCGATCCCGATGATGGAGTGGAGCCTAACTCGAGGCCGTGCTCGTGGATGAAGAAGTGGAGGCATATGGAGCTCCTGGACAAGCTCCAAGCCCGTGAGGACAAAGGTGGTCGCGTGGATGGGTCGGCCATAGCGTCGGAGGTTTCAGGCGCCGCCGAAATCAAGAGAGAGAGCGGGCGAGAGGAAGAGTGGGGCGGTCTAGGGTTCCGGGGAGGGAGAGAGGGGTAGGGGGCTGGCCTTATGCGCAACGGGGAACTGCGGGATGGTCGCCACGCACCACAGCCGCGGCCATGATGGATCGGATGCGTGCCACCACCCCCTTTGTGAATAGGGAGGAGGAGGATGGCTCCTGGTGGGCTGGGTCTGCACTATGGCCACTAGGGCCCAGTGCAGTAGTAGTAGTTCCTCAACCTCTTTTCCTTTTCTAAAACTTTTCTGTTTTCCGCTTCTTCTTTTAATATGCACTGTTTGTATTTAACTAAGCCATCAAATGATTTTTGCAAAATATGGAACTTGGTCCAAAATTGGTGTTTCATTTTTAGGCACTGCCACAAAAAGTTTGAGAGGTAGTTGAATTCACTTGAAATTTTGTTTAAATAGAAATGACAAAATTTGGGGATTTTTTCCACAGTTTTGGATAGTTTAGGGCATTTAAACATTTTGTAAAATGTTGGCTCCTTCACCAATATTGACTATGAATTATTTGCCACGTTTCGAACACTTTAGTTTTCATGGTTGAGAATTTTATTAATACACTTATAATTTGAATTTGAATCGGTTTCGATCTAACGCGAGATTAACAACATTAACCGAGGTGACGTGGCATCATTAGCATGGAATTTATGTTGCTTAATTATCCGGGCGTCACAACTTGGCCAATTCCCAATTAAATATCTAGGAATACCGGTTCATTATCGACGTCTCACCATTGCGAGTGGAACCATGTGGAGGAGCATCAAGAGAAATGGTTGAGCAGTTGGAAAGGAAAACTGCTCTCAATTGGTGGTCGGCTGGTTTTGATTAACTCCGTCCTCACAAACATGGTTCTCTATATGCTTTCTTTCTTCCAACTCTCAAAAGGGGTCATGCAAAGACTGGACTACTTTAGATCCAGATTCTTTTGGCAAGGATTTGGTGAAAAGAAAAAATACTGGCTGGCCAAATGGAGCGTGGTTTGTAGGCCCAAAGACCAACGGGTGGCCTTGGAGTTCATGACCTGCAGGTTAAGAATGAGGCCCTTCTCGATAAATGGTTATTTGAACTTCTTACCGAGGATAGTGTTTGGCAAACCATGTTGCGCAACAAGTATCTAGGCCAAAAGGCGGTATTTACGACTCACACTTTTGGGCTGGGCTAATGGCGGCAAAGAAACATCTCTTTCGCTTTGGGTCTTTTGCGATAAAGGATGGGTTGGAAATTCATTTCTGGGTAGACATCTGGCTAGGCAATGCCAATCTCAGAGAACAATATCCAACCTTATATAACATCGCTTGCGATTGATGTCGCTTCAAGCTACGTCCGTATTTCCCCAAAGAGGAAGGGATGATGCAGCACCAGCGGCGGTAGGTATTTCCCTCAGATATGAAACCAATGTTATCGAACCAGTAGGAGAACCAAGCAACACAACATAAACAATCCCTGCACACAGATGACATATCCTCGCAACCTGACGTGTTAAAGGGGTTATCAACCCCTTTCGGGGTACGACGCCCCAAGATAGGCAAACGGACGTGAGATAAATTTGTAGTAGATTGATAGATCGAATGCCAAATAAAATAAATAAAGAAAAAAATTGCAGCAAGGTATTTTTGGGTTTCTAGATTAATAGATCTAAAAATAAATGCAAGAGAAAAGTAGATCGCAAGGGCAAATATATGAGAAAGAAGACACGGGGGCCGTAGGTTTCACTAGTGGCTTCTCTCGAGAAAAATAGCAAACGGTGGGTAAACAAATTATTGTTGGGCAATTGATAGAATTGTTGGAAATATGCCCTAGAGGCAATAATAAAATGGTTATTATTATATTTCTTTGTTCATGATAATTGTCTATTGTTCATGCTATAATTGTGTTATCCGGAAATCGTAATACATGTGTGAATACATAGACCACAACACGTCCCTAGTAAGCCTCTAGTTGACTAGCTCGTTGATCAAAAGATAGTCATGGTTTCCTGACTATGGACATTGGATGTCATTGATAACGGGATCACATCATTAGGAGAATGATGTGATGGACAAGACCCAATCCTAAGCATAGCTCAAAGATCGTGTAGTTCATTTGCTGTAGCTTTTCTGAATGTCAAGTATCATTTCCTTAGACCATGAGATTGTGCAACTCCCGGACACCGTAGGAGTGCCTTGGGTGTGCCAAACATCACAACGTAACTGGGTGACTATAAAGGTACATTACAGGTATCTCCAAAAGTGTCTGTTGGGTTGGCACGAATCGAGACTGGGATTTGTCACTCCGTATGACGGAGAGGTATCTCTGGGCCCACTCAGTAATGCATCATCATAATGAGCTCAATGTGATCAAGTGGTTGATCACGGGATCATGCATTATGGTACGAGTAAAGTGACTTGCCGGTAACGAGACTGAACAAGGTATTGGGATACCGACGATCGAGTCTCGGGCAAGTAACGTACCGATTGACAAAGGGAATTGTATACGGATTGATTGAATCCTCGACATCATGGTTCATCCAATGAGATCATCGAGGAGCATGTGGGAGCCAACATGGGTATCTAGATCCTGCTGTTGGTTATTGACCGGAGAGTCATCTTGGTCATGTCTGCATGTCTCCGAACCCGTAGGGTCTACACACTTAAGGTTCGGTGATGCTAGGGTTGTTAGGAAGACTTGTATGTGATTACCTAATGTTGTTAGGAGTCCCGGATGAGATCCCGGATGTCACGAGGAGTTCCGGAATGGTCCGGAGGTGAAGATTTATATGTAGGAAGTTGTCATACGGTCACCGGAAAGGTTCGGGGGCATATCGGTATTGTACCGGGGCCACCGGAGGGGTTCCGGGGGTCCACCGGGAGGGGCCACCTCTCTCGGAGGGCCTGATGGGATGTAGAGGAAAGGGAACCAGCCCTACATGGGCTGGCCTCATCCCCCCCCCTTGGGCCCATGCGCCTAGGGTTGGGGGGGGAAACCCTAAAGGGGGCGCCCCCCTTGCTTGGGGGGCAAGCCCCCTCCCCTTGGCCGCCCCCCCTCTAGATCTCATCTAGAGGGGTCCGGCCCCCTTTCTCCTTCCCCTATAAATAAGGGGCAAGGGGAGGTCTGCACACAACATCCAAGGCGCAGCCCCTCCCCTCCCCAACTCCTCTCCTCCTCCGTAAGAGCTTGGCGAAGCCCTGCCGGAGTACTGCAGCTTCACCAGCACCACGCCGTTGTGCTGCTGTTGGAGCCCTCTTCCTCAACCTCTCCCTCCTCCTTGCTGGATCAAGGCGCGGGAGACGTCCTCGCTCCGTACGTGTGTTGAACGCGGAGGTGCCGTCCGTTCGGCGCTAGGATCTTCGGTGATTTGGATCACGACGAGTACGACTCCATCAACCTCGTTCTCTTGAACGCTTCCGCTCGTGATCTACAAGGGTATGTAGATGCACTCCTCTCTCCCTCGTTGCTAGATGACTCCATAGATAGATCTTGGTGATGCGTAGAAAATTTTAAAATTCTGCTATGTTCCCCAACAGTGGCATCATGAGCTAGGTCTATGCGTAGTTTCTATGCACGAGTAGAACACAAAGTAGTTGTGGGCGTCGATATTGGAAATTTGCTTGTCGTTACTAGTCTTATCTTGATTCGACGGCATCGTGGGATGAAGCGGCCCGGACCGACCTTACACGTACGCTTACGTGAGACTGGTTCCACCGACTGACATGCACTAGTTGCATAAGGTGGCTGGCGGGTGTCTGTCTCTCCCACTTTAGTTGGATCGGATTCGATGAACAGGGTCCTTATGAAGGGTAAATAGAAACTGGCAATTCATGTTGTGGTTTTGGCGTAGGTAAGAAACGTTCTTGCTAGAATCGTATAGCAGCCACGTAAAAACTTGCAACAACAATTATAGGATGTCTAACTTGTTTTTGCGGCAAGTGTTTTGTGATGTGATATGGCCAAAGGATGTGATGAATGATATATGTGATGTATGAGATGATCATGTTCTTGTAATAGGAATCACGACTTGCATGTCGATGAGTATGACAACCGGCAGGAGCCATAGGAGTTGTCTTTATTTATTTATGACCTGCGTGTCAACATAAATGTCATGTAATTACTTTACTTTATTGCTAAAGCGTTAGCCATAGTAGTAGAAGTAATAGATGACGAAACAACTTCAAGAAGACACGATGATGGAGATCATGGTGTCATGCCGGTGACAGCGATGATCATGGAGCCCCGAAGATGGAGATCAAACGGAGCAAATGATATTGGCCATATCATGTCACTGTTTGATTGCATGTGATGTTTATCATGTTTTACATCTTATTTGCTTAGAACGACGGTAGCTTAAATAAGATGATCCCTCGTAATAATTTCAAGAAAGTGTTCCCCCTAACTGTGCACCGTTGCGAAGGTTCGTTGTTTCGAAGCACCACGTGATGATCGGGTGTGATAGATTCTAACGTTCGAATACAACGGGTGTAAGCCAGATTTACACACGCAATACACTTAGGTTGACTTGACGAGCCTAGCATGTACAGACATGGCCTCGGAACACAAAAGACCGAAAGGTTGAGCATGAGTCGTATAGAAGATACGATCAACATGAAGATGTTCACCGATGTTGACTAGTCCGTCTCACGTGATGATCGGACACGGCCTAGTTAACTCAGATCATGTTATACTTAGATGACTGGAGGGATGTCTATCTGAGTGGGAGTTCATTGAATAATTTGATTAGATGAACTTAATTATCATGAACTTAGTCTAAAATCTTTACAATATGTCTTGTAGATCAAATGGCCCACGTTGTCCTCAACTTCAACGCGTTCCTAGAGAAAACCAAGCTGAAAGACGATGGCAGCAACTATACGGATTGGGTCCGGAACCTGAGGATCATCCTCATAGCTGCCAAGAAAGATTATGTCCTAGAAGCACCGCTAGGTGACGCACCCGTCCCACAGAACCAAGACGTTATGAATGCTTGGCAGTCACGTGCTGATGATTACTCCCTCTTTCAGTGCGGCATGCTTTACAGCTTAGAACCGGGGCCCCAAAAGCGTTTTGAGAGACACGGAGCATACGAGATGTTCGAAGAGCTGAAAATGGTTTTTCAAGCTCATGCCCGGGTCGAGAGATATGAAGTCTCCGACAAGTTCTTCAGCTGTAAGATGGAGGAAAATAGTTCTGTTAGTGAGCACATACTCAAAATGTCTGGGTTGCATAACCGCTTGACTCAGCTGGGAGTTAATCTCCCGGATGACGCGGTCATTGACAGAATCCTTCAGTCGCTTCCACCGAGCTACAAGAGCTTTGTGATGAACTTCAATATGCAGGGGATGGAAAAGACCATTCCTGAGGTATATTCAATGCTGAAATCAGCAGAGGTAGAAGTCAAAAAGGAACATCAAGTGTTGATGGTGAATAAAACCACTAAGTTCAAGAAAGGCAAGGGTAAGAAGAACTTCAAGAAGGACGGCAAGGGAGTTGCCGCGCCCGGTAAGCAAGCTACCGGGAAGAAGCCAAAGAATGGACCCAAGCCCGAGACTGAGTGTTTTTATTGCAAGGGAAGTGGTCACTGGAAGCGGAACTGCCCCAAATACTTAGCGGACAAGAAGGCCGACAACACGAAAGGTATATGTGATATACATGTAATTGATGTGCACCTTACCAGTACTCTAGTAGCTCCTGGGTATCTGATACCGGTGCGGTTCCTCACATTTGTAACTCAAAGCAGGAGCTGCGGAATAAGCGGAGACTGGCGAAGGACGAGGTGACGATGCGCATCGGGAATGGTTCCAAGGTCGATGTGATCGCCGTTGGCACGCTACCTCTATATTTACCTACGGGGTTAGTTTTAAACCTCAATAACTGTTATTTAGTGCCAGCTTTGAGCATGAACATTGTATCAGGATCTCGTTTAATTCGAGATGGCTACTCATTTAAATCCGAGAATAATGGTTGTTCTATTTATATGAGAGATATGTTTTATGGTCATGCTCCGATGGTGAATGGTTTATTCTTAATGAATCTCGAGCGTAATGCTACACATATTCATAGTGTGAATACCAAAAGGTGTAAGGTTGATAATGATAGTCCCACATACTTGTGGCACTGCCGCCTTGGTCACATAGGTGTCAAACGCATGAAGAAGCTCCATGCATATGGACTTTTAGAGTCTCTTGATTACGAATCATTTGACACGTGCGAACCATGCCTCATGGGTAAAATGACCAAGACTCCATTCTCAGGAACAATGGAGCGAGCAACCAACTTATTGGAAATCATACATACTGATGTGTGCGGTCCAATGAGTGTTGAGGCTCGCGGTGGCTATCATTATATTCTCACCCTCACTGATGACTTGAGTAGATATGGGTATGTCTACTTAATGAAACACAAGTCTGAGACCTTTGAAAAGTTCAAGGAATTTCAGAGTGGGGTTGAGAATCAACGTCACAGGAAAATCAAGTTCTTGCGATCAGATCGTGGGGGAGAATACTTGAGTCACGAATTTGGCACACACTTAAGAAAATGTGGAATAGTTTCACAACTCACGCCGCCTGGAACACCTCAGCGTAATGGTGTGTCCGAACGTCGTAATCGCACTCTATTAGATATGGTGCGATCTATGATGTCTCTTACCAATTTACCGCTGTCATTTTGGGGCTATGCTTTAGAGACTGCCGCATTCACTTTAAATAGGGCTCCGTCAAAATCCATTGAGACGACACCATATGAATTATGGTTTGGGAAGAAACCTAAGCTATCGTTTCTAAAAGTTTGGGGATGCGATGCTTATGTCAAGAAACTTCAACCTGAAAAGCTCGAACCCAAGTCGGAAAAATGCATCTTCATAGGATACCCTAAAGAAACTGTTGGGTATACCTTCTACCTCAGATCCGAAGGCAAGATCTTTGTTGCCAAGAATGGGTCCTTTCTAGAGAAAGAGTTTCTCTCGAAAGAAATAAGTGGGAGGAAGGTAGAACTTGATGAAGTATTACCTCTTGAACCGGTAAGTGCCGCAGCTCAAGAAAATGTTCCTGAGGTGCCTGCACCGACTAGAGAGGAAGTTGATGATGATGATCATGAAACTTCAGATCAAGTTGCTACTGAACTTCGTAGGTCCACGAGGACACGTTCCGCACCAGAGTGGTACGGCAACCCTGTCTTGGAAATCATGTTGTTAGACAACGGTGAACCTTCAAACTATGAAGAAGCGATGGCGGGCCCGGATTCCGACAAATGGCTGGAAGCCATGAAATCCAAGATAGGATCCATGTATGAAAACGAAGTATGGACTTTGACTGACTTGCCCGTTGATCGGCGAGCCATAGAAAATAAATGGATCTTTAAGAAGAAGACAGACGCGGATGGTAATGTGACCATCTATAAAGCTCGGCTTGTCGCTAAGGGTTATCGACAAGTTCAAGGGGTTGACTACGATGAGACTTTCTCACCCGTAGCAAAGCTGAAGTCCGTCCTAATCATGTTAGCAATTGCCGCATTCTATGAGTATGAGATATGGCAAATGGACGTCAAAACGACATTCCTTAATGGTTTCCTTAAGGAAGAATTGTATATGATGCAGCCAGAAGGTTTTGTCGATCCTAAGAATGCTGACAAGGTGTGCAAGCTCCAACGCTCGATTTATGGGCTGGTGCAAGCATCTTGGAGTTGGAACATTCGTTTTGATGAGATGATCAAAGCGTTTGGGTTTATGCAGACTTATGGAGAAGCCTGCATTTACAAGAAAGTGAGTGGGAGCTCTGTAGCATTTCTCATATTGTATGTGGATGACATACTATTGATGGGAAATGATATAGAATTCTTGGAAAGCATAAAGGCCTACTTGAACAAGTGTTTTTCAATGAAGGACCTTGGAGAAGCTGCTTATATATTAGGCATCAAGATCTATAGAGATAGATCGAGACGCCTCATTGGT
Source organism: Triticum dicoccoides (assembly GCF_002162155.2). Classification (NCBI taxonomy): domain Eukaryota; kingdom Viridiplantae; phylum Streptophyta; class Magnoliopsida; order Poales; family Poaceae; genus Triticum; species Triticum dicoccoides. The sequence continues at coordinate 91,092,367 of NC_041382.1, read as the reverse complement.
CTTTCACAGAGTACGTACCTTGACAAGATATTGAAGAAGTTCAAAATGGATCAGTCAAAGAAGGGGTTCTTGCCTGTATTGCAAGGTACGAGATTGAGCACCTCATTGGTCTTTCACAGAGTACGTACCTTGACAAGATATTGAAGACGTTCAAAATGGATCAGTCAAAGAAGGGGTTCTTGCCTGTATTGCAAGGTACGAGATTGAGCACGGCTCAATGCCCGACCACGGCAGAAGATAGACTAAAGATGAGTGTCGTCCCTTATGCCTCGGCCATAGGGTCTATCATGTATGCTATGCTGTGTACCAGACCTGATGTAAACCTTGCCGTAAGTTTGGTAGGAAGGTACCAAAGTAATCCCAGCATGGAACACTGGACAGCGGTCAAGAATATCTTGAAGTACCTGAAAAGGACTAAGGAAATGTTTCTTGTTTATGGAGGTGACGAAGAGCTCGTCGTAAAGGGTTACGTCGATGCTAGCTTCGACACAGATCTGGATGACTCTAAGTCACAAACCGGATACGTTGAATGGTGGGGCAGTAAGCTGGTGCAGTTGCAAGCAAAGCATTGTGGCGGGATCTACATGTGAAGTGGAGTACATGGCAGCCTCGGAGGCAGCACAAGAAGCAGTCTGGGTGAAGGAGTTCATTACCGACCTAGGAGTCATACCCAATGCGTCGGGCCCGATGACTCTCTTCTGTGACAACACTGGAGCTATTGCTCTTGCCAAGGAGCCAAGGTTTCACAGGAAGACCAGGCATATCAAGCGTCGCTTCAACTCCATTTGTGAAAGTGTTCAAAATGGAGACATGGAGATTTGTAAAGTACATACGGACCTGAATGTAGCAGATCCGTTGACTAAACCTCTCCCTAGAGCAAAACATGATCAACACCAGAACTGCATGGGTGTTCGATTCATCACAATGTAACTAGAACATTGACTCTAGTGCAAGTGGGAGACTGTTGGAAATATGCCCTACAACAAAATGGTTATTATTATATTTCTTTGTTCATGATAATTGTCTATTGTTCATGCTATAATTGTGTTATCCAGAAATCGTAATACATGTGTGAATACATAGACCACAACACGTCCCTAGTAAGCCTCTAGTTGACTAGCTCATTGATCAAAAGATAGTCATGGTTTCCTGACTATAGACATTGGATGTCATTGATAACGGGATCACATCATTAGGAGAATGATGTGATGGACAAGACCCAATCCTAAGCATAGCTCAAAGATCGTGTAGTTCGTTTGCTGTAGCTTTTCTGAATGTCAAGTATCATTTCCTTAGACCATGAGATTGTGCAACTCCTAGACACCGTAGGAGTGCCTTGGGTGTGCCAAACGTCACAACGTAACTGGGTGACTATAAAGGTACATTACAGATACCTCCGAAAGTGTCTGTTGGCTTGGCACGAATCGAGACTGGGATTTGTCACTCCGTATGACGGAGAGGTATATTTGGGCCCACTCGGTAATGCATCATCATAATGAGCTCAATGTGATCAAGTGGTTGATCATGGGATCATGCATTGCGGTACGAGTAAAGTGACTTGCCGGTAACGAGACTGAACAAGGTATTGGGATACCGATGATCGAGTCTCGAGCAAGTAACGTACCGATTGACAAAGGGAATTGTATACGGATTGATTGAATCCTCGACATCGTGGTTCATCCGATGAGATCATCGAGGAGCATGTGGGAGCCAACATGGGTATCCAAATCCCGCTGTTGGTTATTGACCGGAGAGTCGTCTCGGTCATGTCTGCATGTCTCCCGAACCCGTAGGGTCTACACACTTAAGGTTCGGTGACGCTAGGGTTGTTAGGAAGACTTGTATGTGATTATCGAATGTTGTTCGGAGTCCCGGATGAGATCCGGACGTCACGAGGAGTTCCGGAATGGTCCGGAGGTGAAGATTTATATGTAGGAAGTTGTCATACGGTCACCGGAAAGGTTCAGGGGCATATCGGCATTGTACCGGGGCCACCGGAGGGGTTCCGGGGGTCCACTGGGAGGGGCCACCTCTCTCAGAGGGCCTGATGGGCTGTAGAGGAAAGGAAACCAGCCCTACATGGGCTGGCCGCATCCCCCCCTTGGGCCCATGCGCCTAGGGTTGGGGGGGGGGAAACCCTAAAGGGGGCGCCCCCCTTCCTTGGGGGGTAAGCCCCCTCCCGTTGCCCCCCCCCTCTAGATCTCATCTAGAGGGGGCCGGACCCCTTCCTCCTTCCCCTATAAATAGAGGGGCAAGGGGAGGGAAACACACAACATCCAAGGCGCAGCCCCTCCCCTCCCCAACACCTCTCCTCCTCCGTAAGAGCTTGGCGAAGCCCTGCCGGAGTACTGCAGCTTCACCACCACCACGTCGTCGTGCTGCTGTTGGAGCCCTCTTCCTCAACCTCTCCCTCCTCCTTGCTGGATCAAGGCTCGGGAGACGTCCTCGCTCCGTACGTGTGTTGAACGCGGAGGTGCCGTCCGTTCGGCGCTAGGATCTTTGGTGATTTGGATCACGACGAGTACGACTCCATCAACCTCGCTCTCTTGAACGCTTCCGCTCGTGATCTATAAGGGTATGTAGATGCACTCCTCTCTCCCTCGTTGCTAGATGACTCCATAGATAGATCTTGGTGATGCGTAGAAAATTTTAAAATTCTGCTACGTTCCCCAACAAGAATTTCAAATAATTATGATGATATCCAGGCAACGATCAATATATACGCATCACGTCCAAGATTAGTAGACCGACTCCTGCCTACATCTACTACTATTACTCCACACATCGACAACTATCCAGCATGCATCTAGTGTATTAAGTTCATGGAGAAACGGAGTAATGCAATAAGAACGATGACATGATGTAGACAAGATCTATCTATGTAGAGATAGACCCCATCGCTTTATCCTTAGTAGCAACGATACATATGTGTCATTTCCCTTTTTGTCACTGGGATGAAGCACCGTAAGATTGAACCCACTACAAAGCACCTCTTCCCATTGCAAGATAAATAGATCAAGTTGGCCAAACAAAACCCGAATATCAAAGAAGAAATACGAGGCTATAAGCAATCATGCATATAAGAGATCAAAGAAACTCAAATAACTTTCATGGATATAAAAAGATGGATCTGATCATAAACTCAAAGTTCATCGATCCCAACAAACACACCGCAAAAGAGTTACATCATATGGATCTCCAAGATACCATTGTATTGAGAATCAAGAGAGATAGATGAAGCCATCTAGCTACTAACTACGGACCCGAAGGTCTATAAAGAACTACTCACGCATCATCGGAGAGGCACCAATGGAGGTGGTGAACCCCATGATGGTGTCTAGATTGGATCTGGTAGTTCTGGACTTTGCGGCGGCTGGATGAATATTTCGTCGACTTCCCTAGGGTTCTGAGATTTTCGGGGTATTTATAAAGCAAAGAGGCAGTCCGGGGGGCACCCGAGATGGGCACAACCCACCAGGGCGCGCCTGGGCCTCCTGGCGCGCCCTGATGGGTTGTGCCCCCCTCGGGGCACCCCCCAGGTGCAGCCAGGGCCCGTTGTGTTCCTTTTGGCACATAAAAATTCTCCGTAAAATTTCGGCATTTGGACTCCGTCTGATATTGATTTTTTGCGATGTAAAAAATACGGAAAAACAGGAACTGACAGTTGGCACTATGTCAATAGGTTAGTACCAAAAAATGATAAAAATGATTATAAAACATTCAAGATTGATAATATAACAACATGGAACAATCAAAAATTATAGATACGCTGGAGACGTATCAGCGATAAGAATAATACTATTGCGCACGTGCTCGGTTCTTCCCTGCCGAATATTTCATTCAGGCGGGATTTGATTGGCCCCCGACTTGTGTCATGGCATCATCTTTTATCCCGACTGGATTCGATTAATCCGAGACAAGGCTAGGATGTGTTTCGCTGAAACCTTACTACATCAGGGTCTTTCATAGTAGACTCTATGTATCATGCACTCACGCATTCTGAGATACCAACGAGTAATATTAAGAAAATTTGGAAGTCTAAGATTCCACTAAAAATGAAAATCTTCATGTGGTATCTTTGTAGGGAAGTTGTGTTAACCAAAGACAACTTCGCATGGCGCAATTGGCGAGGGAGTAAGAAGTGTTTTTTTTTGTACTCATGACGAGACAATCAAGCACATCTTTTTCCAATGCAAGTTTGCACGATCTACGTGGTCAGTCATCCAAATAGCGTCAAATTTGTATCAGCTCACAAGTGTTGCCAATATTTTTGGTCATTGGTTGGACGGTATTACAAATAGGTTCAACACACTAATAAGGGTGGCAGCGTATGCCTTAATTTGATCGCTTTGGCTATGTAGAAATGATTTGGTTCTTAACGACAAAAATGCTTCTTCTCTACAGGTTATTTTCCGGTGTACACACTCGCTACGTACGTGGTCTATGCTACAACGGCCGGAGTACCAACCGCTGTTCATGGGGGTGTGTGCACGATTGGAGCAGGTGGCTACGGAGGTTTTTTCCCTACATGGGTGGCAGCATAACCTATGGATCGATCCACCACCCTCTTCGACATAGGCATAGTGTCAGTCTAAAGAACTCTACTGTTGCCGATTTGTCGATTTTTATTTTATGATTTTTTGTCAGACTTCTAAATTTGGATGTGTGCATCTTAGTTATGTAGAGACCGGGTGTTACTCATAATACTTTTTATCCGCTTGATGCTACATTTTAAAATAATAAAGTCGCCCTTTATTGGAAAAAAAAATGCCTTCATCTGCACGAGACAGTGTGCACAGCGGTGAAGCACGGCCGGGGCCGGTGGCTGTGTTGATTCAACAGCGGAATCAGAGTATCTTCACGCACGCAGTGCGCGTCTGGTTTTCCTTCTTTTTCCACAGCGTTACGCGGTAGCAATGAGCGAGGAACAGCAGAGCGCCTTTGGCGTTGCTGGCCCACCCCATTGACCGGCGAGTCGTCGCACCGACGCACTGTATAATTGTACTTGAATCAAAGGCCTTTATGTTCCAAGGAATCTGCTTTACCCATTGTCATCCGGTGAAGCCATTTACACAAGTGAGATAGGTTTTCTTCTTTGAGCCTGAGCGAAGGTGGTAAAGGGGTCAATGGCCAACGGCGGAGGCGGTGAGCACCTTGTCCACATAATAGCTGGCGGCGGCGGGCAAGGCAAGGTTGCCTCACCGGAGAAGTGGCTGAATCGCTTCGTTCGCTTCGTCGTGCTGATCGAGAGGCTTGGCAACGCGCTTGGCACGCTGGCATTTATGTGGGCGACCGTCGTGCTGCTGGGCGGCTACGCCAGCGAACTCAGCTCCGATGATGATTTTGCGTCCGCGACGACGATAGTTCTCTTAGAAGCCGTAAGGTATGTATGTAGTATGTATGTATATGCCGTATACAGATAACTACGTATATAGCACCTGGGTTGGTAGCAAATTAGCATTCCAAAAATAAGTTTGCAGCCTACAAAATTTACTCTTACATCCTCCCTGCATCGGTGTCATCAAAGGTCTGCTATATATGGAGTTGTACTGCCCAAACAAGAAACAAGCATCGCAGGTGCGGATCTAGAACCAGTCACCTTTTTTCTTCAATACCACAAATTCAATGAAAGAAACATGCAAGGAGCTTAGCACCTGAAGAGCAAAAAGACGTTTTGGATGTTATTGTTCACCCAGGTGTAGCCGAGAGCAACTAGTTAACGAGCGCTTCTTCGGAAGGCTCGCAACGATCAACGCCAGTTAACACGCTCTCAGCCATTCGCCACGTGTCGCGCTCTGGACGCTTCCTCCGGATTTTATTTTTTTATTTTATTTTTCCGCACGCGTTTTCGGCTTTTTAAAGGTTTTTTTTTGGTTTTTTCGACGTTTTGGTTTTCCCCCGGTCTTTCTTAGCTTTTCGACCAATTTTTTTTCTTCAAAAAAATGCATTTTTTTTCTTTTGTGAAAAGTCATGGTTTTCTACCACGAGAGGCACGGTTCTGCTTTAGCGAGAGTCAAGGCCGTGCCCTTCGGAAACGAAAAAAACACGTTTTCTGTTTTTTTTCGCTAGAGTCACGGTTTTGCTTCCACGAAAGGCACGGTTGTGCTTTCGCGAGAGTCACGGCCGTGCCTCTCGGAAAGGGAAAAAACAAAACACATTTTCTGTTTTTTTTTCTTTCGCGAGTCACGGTTTTGCTTTCCGCGAGAGGCACGGTTGTGCTTTCGCGAGAGTCACGGTCGTCCCTTTCGGAAAGGAAAAATACATGTTTTCTGTTTTTTTTCTTTCGCGAGAGTCACGGTTTTGCTTTCGCCAGAGGCATGGTTGTGCTTTCGCGGGAGTCACATCCGTGTCTCTTCGGAAACGGAAAAAACGTGTTTTCTTTTTTTTTCCTTCCACAAGAGTCACGGTTTTGCTTTCATGAGAGGCACGGTTGTGATTTCGCGAGAGGCACGGGCGTGCCTCTTTTGGAAAAGAAAAAAACCATGCTCCTAATTCGGTTTTTCGTCCGGTTAGTTCGTCAAAACCTATCAACATGGGATCTAGTTTTAAAGATCTCGACGCGAGGAATCCAATAATGAAAATGGTTCGAGATTTGAACGCACGGTTTAAGAGATAAAACGTTTTGAATAAGCGAATCTACAAAAAAGGGAAAACTCCCAGGTTGCGACAAGTGACGTGCTGCATGTGCGTCACTTGTCGCAACCTAGGAAGGTGAAGTGTTCTTTGCAACGAGTACTCCTTAATTAGTGATTTCGAGTGTAGTCACACCTCTGCTAGAGAAAGCACATCAATAACGGGTTGGGCTGCAATATGCAAATAACAACAACAGGGCAATCGTTACTCATATTTGCATAACAGTTATAGGCCCATAATTCCAGCTCGACACTAATATTCGCACATGGTTTTATAAAAAAAAGGCAGATTCACACACATTTTTCATAAAGATTTCAGATAATCCACACACCACAGATTTCACATATTACACACACATCACATCATTACAGATTTCACATGTTACACTGCAAAAATAACATATTTCACACATATATCACAACTAAAGATCACATGATAACTTCACATAAATGTATTATACAAGTTCATTGAGTGTAATGCAAGCTATTATGAATTAAACTCAATTAGTTGCACAAACAGTGGTTCTGCACAAACTCTTGATCTAGGCGTCCGAAACCCTGCAAAAGAAAAGAAAGCACCATTGATCACAACAAAGATCGATCACATCTAACAGAAGTACAAGCGCACACATTGAAGAGGCATGTGTGATCAAAAGAATAAAACAAAACCTTTGCATTTTTTGTTGATAATCTTTGAAAAAGAAAAAGCACTACTGCAAAATTACAGTAGTTAATATGATGTTGGGTTTTGCAAACCATAGAGAGGAGAAGAATTAATTAGTGACTTTGAAATCATGGTAAAGAACAAACATTGTTAGTAACACTAGCTATCAACCTGTGCGGATCCATGGGCTACATTTAGGTATCATTTGCTAGAAATGTGGCCGTTTTACAATGTCTAGTTTTTGTTCACTATATTATAAACAAAACAAAGGAATTGCAGTCTTTCGCATTTATTAGTCATTACTGATAAGATCGAAGTGGTTTTCTTTGAATATCTGGGATTATTCGGTTTAAACAACAGTGAAATGAGCGTAAAAAATACACTCATCATTATACATTGTCTACATCTCATCAAGAATTATTATTAGAAATCACTCTTACCATGAGTTAGCTCTAAGATTAGCCATATTTTCCGTCTTCTTTCTTTCAATTTTTGCTGTATTTACTCTATTTGCTATGGATCACGTGTGAATGTGAAGGCGGTTCGATTACCTTTTCCCGTCTCTCCTTTACATAAGCAAATGTGACATGTGAGCGAGTTCAAACCCTTATTGTACTTACTCTAAGGTCCAAAAAGTTAGCCGCAAACCCAAACCAACACCTCTTTAAACATCTCTTAGGCTTGTGATCTGTATTGTGTTCTTCTTCTTTAACGATACCATATACATATTTCAGGATGTTCACCCGTGACAACAATAGACTTGATTATCAACTGTTCTTCAATACCAGAGGAGCTTTTAGGCCTCTTGGCTGGAGTGGACTGATTGTGATTGCATGTTTTTCTGGTATTCTGGAAATCATCTGGAAGGTTCTCTGGAAGAAGTACTTGACGAAGTTTGATGGGAGCTTACTTATTGCAGTGACACTATCACTACTTGCTCTTGGCTGGTCAATAACTGTTCAAAGAGCTCTGAAACTACTCATATGCAATCCAATGCGTCGTGCCGCATCAGTATGGACTCTATGGGGCCCATTAGTTGCAATCGTATTGCTAGCTCCCTCTATATCCATAGACGGCTCGATGATTGAATGGGCAGTGTTCGCAGTACTACTTGTTGCAGTGCTCATAACAACAATAAGCAATCTGCGGTTCACAAGAATCAGCAAACTAGTGGACAGTGTTCTAGGCAGCAAACAAGAATTTTGGCGTAAAGTTACTATAAACATGTGCATGATTGTTGCTCTAGGGCTGCTGGTGCTTAATGAAGATGATGCATCTATGATGATTGCATTCGAGGTATGTGCTCTATTGATAGTGTCATTTGGCAACTTACAGATTCCAGCAGCAGTTGTGCGGGTCATGCTAGCATTAAATGAGCTTAGCGAGCCTGCTGCATATAATGAAAGCGTGGATGGCCAAAAAAACATTAAAGCCTCTCTAAGAATCTTCTATGGGATGGTGCTTGGACAAGGAATACTCTATGCTGTGGCCTGCATGTTTGAGTTCTTTTCTTTCATCCCTCGAAGATCCCTCATCCGCGGTGGTGGATTTAAAGGTCAGTGGGGAATGAAATCTGTCAATATGTATTACGCATATGCATCAGAGAAATGCATGCAAGGGGGTGTGCTTGCTCCAAAGAAGATCAACCTCAGCACCTTTGCCATGAATTCTGTGAACTCGGATTCATCCAAGAATCAGCTCGCCGGGATACGAATGATGCACAACTTTCTGCAAAGTCAACCAACCAAGGCACAACTCCTTTCAAAACTCGCCACTTCTACCAAGACGATGGCCAGAATAATCAGAATGTTGGATTGGACAAGTCCAAAGGATACAGCTATCAGATTATATGCCGCAAAGGTCACTGCAGAGCTTGCAAAGAACCTCCGTGCAGGCACTATCCCTGGTACAATGCAGCTTGTATCTGCACTTCTTGACGCTGATGGCAGACTGGAAAGAGGAAACCCACTCCTAGACACTGATGATGAACACGAACGAAGACAAGATCCAGTTCTGAATACAGAAGATAGCAGAGAGGTGGCTGATAACCAATTCCAAACACAAGGTCAACTTCGGGACACTGATATCCTGCTGGAAACAGAAAACAGATCAACCCAAGAAGTTGGCATGAACAAACAGAACTCGTGCGTGCTCAGATGCTGGCAGCATATTTCAGAATTCTGGTCAATACCCAAGGAACAGCTGCGGACAGACCACGATCTTCTACCGGCACTGGCCATGTCAATTATTGAAAGTCTTGCTGGTGTTGACCAGGACAACTGTGTGGAGATCAGCAAAGCAGCTGACCTCATCCCGAAGATCATAAGATTCACAATCTGCAGAAGTGACACGATGAATGTCAAAGCACAACAAGAGATCCTTCTCAAATCATCACTGAAGGTGCTGCAAAGGCTCACGAGCATTGGCGGGGAAACCAGCATCACACTGCGGTACAAGATATCAAAACACCCCTTCCTATTGAGTAACCTCTCAGGTATCCTTGAAGACGACAAGAGCAGCCAGATATCGAGAAAGTTGGTGGCGGGAATCCTCAGAAACATTGCCGTTGATGAGAAAACAAGGCAGGAAATTGGTCGCTTCCAAATGATCATCACCAAGCTGATGCAGGCATTTCTCTACTCAGAAGGAACCATGAGTACCAATGATGATCACCTGTCACGGAAGGTCGCCGGGCAAGCATTGGCAATGCTGACAATACAAAGTGCCCAAAACTGCTTGGTTATATTGAAGGAGCCATGGTTCATGAAGGAACTCAAAATCTTGATCCATGATAAAAGGTACATATATCTGGCGGCAAGCCTGCTGCGTAATCTGTGCCTGCATGCTAGATCCGAGCTCAGAGAGTCAGACCTGAAGGAACTATCTCATACCTTGAGAGAGGTGAGAGCTGCTAATTCGAGCAACAAGTACACTATTAGAGATGCATAATAAAATTTACCATGTTTTGTCTGTTCTTGTGCGCAAGGTTTCAGTAAAATTTTGATCTTTATTTTTTGCTCACTCATTTACCACTGGACTATAGATAGAGATACACATCAATTTTTAACTGATAATGATACATCTCATTACAGGTGTTGGAAAGAATACTAGACGCGGATGGGGCAGAACTAGAGATCCTGATTGGGCTTAGTTCACAGATATGTAAAGTTATTCCTGAAGACTTTACCCGAGAACTAGACGCTGGTCAGATTAAGCAGAGATTTGCCAAGAGGCTTGTCGACACACTAAAAGCAAACATGAAACCTAGTGCTCATTGTCCTGGGATCAGGAGAGTGGTACTCGATCAAGTCATACACTTGATGGAGTATAATTCTCGCTATGCAGATTGCTTCAACGCATTCGGGATGACAGATGCACTGTCAATGGTAGAACAAACACCGTCAAAGGCTGAAAACTACAGGCTTTTCTTGGGCGATGAAGGATTCATGGAGTACAGCATGCCTCTCTCCGATCTTGTGGCCAGAGCAAAAGAACTTATGGGTTGTGACTGACTACGAGACACTAATAGATGGAAGTGGGACTTCTACTTTGCCTTTCTTGAATGAATGAAAAACTGTTGCGGCGAGAATAAAGGATTATCAATTTATCATATTGTTTATTAGTCAGGCTGCAAGTGGGACGCTTATTCATTTGTCTTCGAAATGTTTGCGACATAATGTTATGGGTGATTTAAGTGATTAGTTTTCCAACTGGTTCTAGTGAATCGCTGTTCGGCATAAATTTCTGCACATAGATTCTCATAAGGTCGGCAGCGATACAAAACAGATGCTTGCGCTCAAGATAAATAGATAATGGTCATATTTTAAGAGCAAGTAAACAGGTCATCACAGTTGAAGAGAAGAAGATGTCATCATAGGTTCGCCGGTGGTGCCCATTTCTGGGCTGGGTTGTATCAGTTTTAGCCCGGTTTTCCGTAAATTAACCGGGCAATTCTTACTCTCTTCTTAATCAATGAAATGGCGAGTCTTTTGCCTTGTTTCAAAAAGAAGAAGATGTCATCATGTTACAGTAGAGATACCACAGGCGTCTTCCTAGTGATAAGTTTGCTTTGCATGGGTAGGCATGGGTATGTTGCAAGAAAATCTAGTGCAAAATCTGCATAAGAACCCAGTACCGGCCTCAGATAACTTGTACTTCCATTTGTAGCTGCCGCAGGATCAAATGAGTCCTTTATATTTGCATCACACTCCTAGTTGCGTGTCACTGTGATTACTTACTTTCATCGACAGATGTTGGAAAGAGTGGGTGAGGCGCAGGGGATAGAAGTAGAACTACATGACTTGATCAGATTCCGCCCATGAAGATCTAAAATCATTTCTGAATATTCCGAGCAGGCACTGACCGAAGCAAGATAGTTTACAGTGAGAGGGGAAAAAAGGTGTGGATAAGCTGATCGATGCACTGGATGGAGATACGATCGCAAGTGTTTGCAATCCAGGAAAATAATGAGGCAGATAACTGACCTTCAGTACATGGGGCGGTAGAATCCTCGCTGTAAACTATCCGGTGATTGCTATTGCCATGACAGGAGCGTGTCAAAGGTAGAAACAGTAGCCGGCTTAGGGGTTTCGATGAGCAAGCAGGGGTCAAGGTCTCAAGGAGTGCTACGGCATTACCTCTCGCTCTTTAGGAAGCAGCAGAAACCGCTCGACCTCACCTCACCTCCCACCTGCGAACGAACAGCAGGCCGATGGCGGAGCTCGATGACGCGGGTGGCGACGCAGCTCACGGAGGCCACGGACGGCGCCTCTCCCCTCTGGCCCCGCACGCCGGTGGCAGGAGCAGTGCAGCGACGGCGAGCACCATGCGAGCAAGGCGGTGGCTCCGATGCCGTGCTGGTACGGCGGCGGCGAGCGCCGGCGGCGGCAGCGAATGGGCTGGCACTGCCGCAGGATGGGCTCGCCACACGACCCGTGGGCTTCTTTTGTTTTCTCAGCACACGCATGTTCTCTGTCTGAAAATGTCGGATGTGCCAATTCTCAAAAAAAATGTCGGATGTGCCAGCTAGGATGGATGGTCTGCCCGAGCGTCGTCCCCATCGCCGTCGAAAATTCGAATTGTCTTTGTCTTTTTTGGAAAAACTTTCAATCTATTCATCATCAATCATGGCAGTACAACGAGCAGCAAAAATAAAATTACATCCAGATTTGTAGATCATCTAGCGACGACTACAAGCATCAAAGCGAGCCGAAGGCGCGCCGCCGTCGTCGCCCCTCCATCACCGGAGCCGGGCACAACTTGTTGTAGTAGACAGTTGGGAAGTCGCCATGTTAAGGCCCCATAGGACCAGCAGCCTAGAACAGCAACCGCCATCGATAAAAAATAACGTAGATCGGAAGGATCCAAACCGAAGAGACACGAATGTAGACGAACAACGACGAGATCCGAGCAAATCCACCAAAGATAGATCTGCCAGAGACACACCCCCACACACACACCAACGATGCTAGGCGGGGAGACCTTTATTCCATCTTCAGGGAACCGCTGCCGTCTCGTCTTCCTAAGTAGGACACAAACCCTAACAAAATTGAAAAAAAGACTAAAAACGGCGCCCTCCCGCTAGCCCTTGTCAGGATCCACCGTGCCTCCATAGCCCTAGGGCCACCAGAGACGAGGCGAACCTGCGCCGGTGCCGGCGAGAGGCACGAACCCTAACTTCCTTTCTTGGAGGAGAAGGACGAGGCGGAGCCCGCATCCCAGCAGTACTGATGGACAGGGGCTCGGGAAAAGCTAGAAAAAAAATCTAAAAATGACCAATGAAAAACTGAATAGTCGAAAAAAGGAAAAAAATATTTAAAAAACCGAAAATGCGTGCGGAATAATAAAACAAACAAAATCCGAGGGAGCCCCCAGAGCGCGACATATAGCGGCGGCTGGCACGCTCTCAGCCCACCTCAATTGTTCGTTGGGAGGCTCCTGAAGGAGGGCTCGTCAACTAATTGCTCTCTTGCGACGGTGGTTGCTAATGGTTGGGTATGCCCGTGGGCTGGGTTTGCCACATGGCATGTCGGCATTTTCTTATTGTTTTCTCATCATATGAGAGGCGCCAGGTCCGTCAGTGGTATTTTTGGCTCCATGGACCGAAGATAACTAACAGAAAGCATACATGTACTTGGTGAAAGAGTTTAGACGTACCCCTCAAAAAAAGGAAGAGTATAAACGTCCATTATTATAAGATGATTCTATTGCATACATTCCCATTTGCATGGTGCCTAACTACTAAAGCTATCTGAGGCAGGATATGGGCCATCGGCTAAAAATGTTTGTCGCGTTCGTGATATATTGGTGTGATCGATCCACGAGGGAAACCCAACAGTTAGGGCAATATTAGGGCTTGTCAATGGAGATGGTCAGGAAAGTCTGTAATCCGGCGTAGTGATAAACTATGTCGTTTTTCTCTGGCATGCGTTGCATCCCAGTCCCCGGTAAGATGGGGATGGCGCTACAACTCGCCAAAACGAACTCGCATCGCCTGATTTGGTTTTTGAGTAGGAAATAGAACAACTGCAACCCTAGTTAATCCTTGGCACAAAACTTCCGCGAGGGCCGTCTCCTACAGTCCTACTGTACTCACGGCCTGGAAGCAGGAGCGAAATCTCCGCGTTGCGCGGCCTATCCCTTGCACCGCCGGGGTGGCAGTGGCGCAGAGGGCATGTGCCCGTCTCCTCCGCGCGGCTGCCGTTTGCGAGAAGGGGCCGCTCCTAGATGCCGCCCTCGCTCGTGCTCGGGGCCCGCCGCGGAGACGCGCACCCGCCTTCTCTTTCCCGCGCCCCCACGCTGCTAAAGCCCGACACCGCGTCACCGCCTCGCCATGTCCGGCCGGAGATGCTCAGCTCGCTGGATGCCAAACCAGTGATGGACGGAGCCGCTCGATCGAGCGACTTTTGGTGCCCTGTCAATCAGTCCTGCTGTCAATGGCATCATCGCAATGGCGTCGCGTGTTGTGTGCAGCTGTGCAGCAGGATTCGCACGGAAGGAGCGCAAATTAAGAAGACGGTATGCGCCTGCATGCTGCGAGGGGGCAGATGCCCAGTTCTCTCGGCTCATCGAGCGTACGAGGTTGCTTTCTTCTGAAACGTGGGTATCTAGCTAATACAAGTGTGTTGAATCCCAAATCTCATTTACATGACCGATTGGCCTTTTCTTGTGATATTTTCTTAATATTACTTAAAAAGTTTAAGTATTACATCTGGCTTCTCCATAACTAAAATGCACACACCCAACCAAATACAAGTTCAAAAAGTAAAAACAGCCGAAATACAAGTAATCATGTAGATACCGTATAACCCTAAAACATAAGAGTCAATTCTAAGATCATGTTGTCATCCATGTTGGGTAAAAATATCACTCGCCATGTCCTTCAAGCGTGTACACACCTCCGTGATTCTCTACACGTTATAGAGACGACCATAAATGGAGAGTACTGGTACATCTGTAGATAACCTGCATAAGAGAAAAACTTTTATTGTTAAAAACCATTATCATTTCTATATAGCCAAAGTGGTCAAATAACAGCAAACGCTCCCACCCTAAGAATAATTCTAAACATGTGATCAATCCCACGTAACCAGTTGCCAAATATATTAGCAACATTACATGGAGGATATAAGGTAGAAACTATTTGGATAACTGAGAACGAGCCAATTTGCATTGGAAGAATATAAATATTTTATTATTTCATCATGGCGACAAAAAAACATTGCGTACTTCAATGTCAATTCCTCTTCATAAGGTTATCCTCGGTAAGAATGACTCCTCAACGAAGTTACCATACAAAGATTTTATTCTTAAGCGGTATCTTCATCCTTCAAATCTTCTTATTATCTGCTAGCACATCTAACTGGATCAAATCTCTATATATAGACTCCACCAAGAATTTACCACTCGTGTGTAGGTTTCAACAAAATTTATCGGCTCCTTGTGACAGTTGCACCATGGACAGACGTTGTACAAAAGTGTTCCACGATTCAAGTATGGGACCAATTAAATCTCTCCTAACACTACTAGGAAAAGGGCTATAGATGGAATTGACACTAATGGCGCACCAGAAATGTGGTGGGCCATTACTATATACTAATGGCGCACCATGTGTTGGTGCGCCATTAGTGTCCAAATACTAATGGCGCACCACATTCACGGTGCGCCATTAGTAAAAAAACTTTTTTTTTAATTTTTTTCAAAACTACTAATGGCGCACCATGGGAGTGGTGCGCACCACTCCCACGGTGCGCCATTAGTGAATTTTTTTTAATTTTTTTCAAAACTATTAAAAAAGATTACTAATGGCGCACCTTTGCCTGGTGCGCCATTGCTATGTAAAAAAAAGATTGCTAATGGCGCACCGACCGCGGGTGCGCCATTAGTAAGATTCCCCCTAGCTAATTCCCTCCCTCTCGCCAGATCCCCTTCCTCCCTCTCCCTCGCCCCCTAGCTAATTCCCCCGCCCGCTTCCCCGACCCATGCCGCCGCCGCCCCCGCGCCTCCGTC
>NC_041382.1:91045432-91075915 GCF_002162155.2 Triticum dicoccoides | reverse complement strand
GTCGCCGCCCCCACGCCGCCGCCGCCCCCACGCCTCCTCGGACGCCCTCGGATGCCCGCCAATTTCCTCCGTCTCGGCCACCATCTCCACCGCTCGACGCCGAATTCGCGCCGCCTCGACTAGCTCCGGCTACCCCGAGTCGCCCTCGACCTCCCCAGTGAGCACCCGAGCCGCTTCCCCCTCTTGATTTCCTTCTGATGTGTTCTAGGGTTAGGGGTTGGAGAATTTTGGACAAGAAAAGGGGTTGGAGAATTAAGTAGCTAGGGTTGGGGAATTAAGTAGCTAAGGAGATTATGTTTAGAGCATCAATGATGGGTGTTGATATACCTATGGATAATTTTGATTTTATTCCTGTTCTCAAGGAATTGGAATTATCCAGGGAACAAATTAGTAAGAAAACTGAACACTGTTTAGATATTCATGACTCGAATGGAAATGCCGCCTCCCTGTGTCTAAGTTGGCATGATACTATAGTGGAAGAGGAGGAGAAATTTACTGTTGTTTCTAGAAGAGAGAAAATGTCTCCTGCTAAGAGAAATGTCACTATTTCTTCTCTTACCTCCTCTTCTATACCTTGTACTAGAGGTCAACAAAAGAATATCAGTTCTACTTTGCCCCCTAGTAGATCTGGATACTATTTCTGTTAGGAGATGGTGTTATATTAAGATGCATATATTGTTATGTTACGCAAATTGTATCATCTTGCCACTTAAGTCAGCCTTCCCTTTAAGCAGAAAATTCAGTTAGGAGCTACTGTTAGGAGCTACTGTCAAAAACTTGAGCTACTGTCAAAAATTCAGTTAGGTACAGTTAGGAGCTACTGTAAAAAACTTGAGCTACTATCAAAAAAAATCAGTTAGGTACAGTTAGCATCATGTAAGAAAATGGCCATAATGTGCCCTGATAATGATGTATTTTGTCATAAAAATATATAGTGGACTGCCATGATAATGACATGCTGCTAGTAGTTACTTCCACCATGAGTTTCATTAACAGCAAGTCAGTTTTGTTTATAGTTGAAAGTAAGTGTGTGGTTTGAAAATCAAACAGAAATGTGTCGTGATGAATTTGTAGGTACCCCGAGAGGCCCTTGAGTCTGCCGGAATGTCGATTAACTTCCGTTCCGGCAAATTCGGGTACTCCATATGTCCTATTTTCAGCAAAGGCCATGCTGAAATTTTCCGTGAATTTTAGCATGACTTTGCTAAAAATAGGACATATGGGGTACTTGCGACTAATGCATGGGCCGGGGTATCGTAGTACTTAGTTAAGTAGGATCAACTGCCCCGCCATTCTTGCTGCATTAAACCATAGGTGGCAATAGAGCCAAGTGATTAGGCCCTAAACCCTAGATGATAAACCCAACATAGGTGGCAATAGAGCCAAGTGATTAGTGCCAAGTGATTAGGCCCAACCTAGGGTGCCTCGGCATCGATAAACCCTAAATGATGAAAACTTAACTTGGCTTCTATAGGGTGCCTCGGTGTCAATGAGACCCTAAATGATGTACGCTTAGGCTTTTAGGGTGCCTCGGCGTCGACAAAACCTAAATGATGAAAGCTTAGGCTTTTAGGGTGCCTCGACGTCGACAAACCCTAAATGATAAAACCTTGGCTTTTAGGGTGCCTCGGTGTCGATAAGAACCTAAATGATGAAAGCTTAGGCTTTTAGGGTGCCTCGGTGTCGACAAACCTTAAATGATAAAAGCTTAGCTTTTAGGATGCCTCGGTGTCGACAAACCCTAAATGATGTAGTTTTGAATTATGAACGTAGGATATGTCGTCATCATCATCGGACGACGAAAGGGACGACAAAAGTCTCCCGGCGGAGTGCGACTGGTGCCACAACGATCGAGGTCTGTGCGACATGCCTCACCTGGACGATGATCGATGCTTCAGCATTAAGCTCGAGGAGACCTTCGAAGTTGAAACGGTACACAACAACGACAAGTGTTATTTTCATAATTAAGCATGACTTCAACTATTTCAACGTGTAATTTTCATCTTTTTACAATTCGAGTATAGATTATCCCATGCCATGCAAGACGCTATGTCTTGGAGAGGATGGATTTTGAAGACCATGAAATTTCTGAAACAAAGAAAATTCACCTAAGGACTCATCACGATGTGGACTTTGAAGTAAATTTATATAATTCTGAGAGCGTAACCCATTTTGGTTGCAAAAATTGGGAAGCATTTTGCAAGATGTATGGTTTTGATGAGGGTATGCTTATCACCATGGATCTTGGTAATCCTGACATCAACCAAGACAATATGGACATTTGGGTCCTTGTTGATACGCCTCCAGTTCTACCGCTATGTGAGTTTCTCAAACATAGTTATTAGCTAATTTATATTGTTTATTTCAAAATACTTGACAGCTTATTTCCATTGACAGCTTATTTTTATTGTTTAAAGAATGTGCGGGAGATGGTAGACAAAACCCACTACACCGATGGCTCAGAATTAACAACTTACAAGGAGAAAAATCATCTGGTCGGATTTTGTACTGACATTGAGAATTACATTATCCACAGACAAACTCCTCAACATTATGGTAAATATGTGCCACTAGTGCATGTGTTCAACTACGGTAACTACCATGGAGATACCCTGATAAGATTTTTACTATTACGACATCCGTGCATCTTTTGCATACTTCTAAAACTAGTACATCATTTTACTATGTTTTTCAACAGATAATCCCAGAGAATTGTGTGCCTCATATGATGTATCAGAAAGGTAGTGTTAATATTTTGAACATACAGCCAGGTCGTCCTACGAATCTCAACTGTCCATATGAGATTTCTAAAAGAAGTGGAGACATGAAAATCAAAGGATGGAAAAAATGTATGGACAGTCGTAAGGAGCTTCTTGGAAGCAAAAGGAAGCGAAGCGCAAGAATTAGAGACAGGATGTTCTCCATTCTCCATAATGGAGAGTCAGGGTCTATATTGTTTTATGCTATTTTAGCTTAAATAGGGTATTTAGGTCCTGCCTAATACTGATGATCATGTGCTAAGAACAATTAAGTAGGGTTGGTTCGATGACTATCAAGATGATGATCGTATGAATTGTTATGAATAAGGAGTAGAAGTTGTATGATGATGGTTAGTAGGACTTGTTAGGATTAGTATTACTTCCGACAAACTCGATACTCGCGGTCTCGAGACTTGTAATGTTTTATCTTTGTTCGGTCTTTTGAATTCGGAGACTAATATAATGAATTGTATTCGGAGACTAATCTTCTATTGTATTCGATGAATCTGCTGTTGCTGTGTGCTACTGTCTATATTCTGTCAAATAATATT
This sequence comes from Triticum dicoccoides, assembly GCF_002162155.2. NCBI lineage: Eukaryota > Viridiplantae > Streptophyta > Magnoliopsida > Poales > Poaceae > Triticum > Triticum dicoccoides. Next base: position 91,072,605 of record NC_041382.1, on the reverse strand, counting down.
TTTTGTAACCTGTGCAAAAATCAGAAAAGTAAAAAAAACTAATATTCATACTAATGGCGCATCACTACAGAGTGCGCCATTAGTATGCCAAGTATACTAATGGCGCATCCATCCGCAGTGCGCCATTAGTGTGCCAAAGCACATGGTTAAATATGGCCCTGGGAGGCATACTAATGGCGCATGGTGTTATATACTAATGGCGCACTGGGTGGTGCGCCATTAGTATACCAGATACTAATGGCGCACCACTGGTGCTCCATTAGTAATAAATACTAGTGGCATGATACTAATGGCGCACCAGTGATGCGCCATTAGTAGGCAAATCTGGTGCGCCATTAGTAGGCCTTTTTCTAGTAGTGTAAACGTCACATTAGGCGGAAAGGATTTCAAAACCGTGACAATAGTATCACCCTTATGACACACAATATTGTATAGAGTAGGATATTATTCCTAGAGAGCCTAGTCACTTATCCCCTAATCTAATTCTTCGTAGCCACTAGACCAGCCCAAAAGTGTGAGTCCTAAGACTTTCAGTATACTTGGGACACTGTCTTCTCGTGACACGTAGTCCCTCTGAACATTGAACATACAATTTCACTGCACATACGATAACTATCGGTCATGCACCACTCGTTGAGAGTGGCCCAGTCGCCCACACGAGCCTGGCGCTCAAGCAGCTAGATATTGCTGCCCCGATGCTGCATGCAGCTGCAGCGCATGCTTCTGCCATGGCTTCAGCGTGAATAGAGCCGGTCGTGGGTCCCGTGTTGGGAAACGTAGCATGCAATTTCAAAAATTTCCTATGCTCAATAAAGATCTATCTAGGAGATGCATAGCAACGAGAGGGGGAGAGTGTGTCCACGTACCCTCGTAGACCGAAAGCGGAAGCGTTTGACAACGCGATTAATGTAGTCGAACTTCTTCTCATTCCGACCGATAAAGCACCGAACGTACGACACCTCCAAGTTCTGCACACGTTTAGTTCGATGACATCCCTCGAACTCTGGATCCAGCAAAGTGTTGAGGGAGATTTTCGTCAGCACGACGGCGTGGTGACGACGATGGTGAAGTGATCCATGCAAGGATTCACCTAAGCACTACGTGAATATGACCGGAGGCGTAAACTGTGGAGGGGGGGCGCACACGGCTAGGAATCAATGTTGTGTGTTTTAGCGGTGCCCTGAAGGAAATATGCCCTAAGGCAATAATAAAGTTGTTATTTATATTTCCTTATATCATGATAAATGTTTATTATTCATGCTAGAATTGTATTAACCGGAAACTTGATACATGTGTGAATACATAAACAAAACAAATTGTCCCTAGTATGCCTCTACTTGACTGGCTCGTTAATCAAAGATGATTAAGTTTCCTGACCATAGACATGTGTCGTCATTTGATGAACGGGATCACATCATTAGGAGAATCATGTGATGGACAAGACCCTTCCGTTAGCTTAGCATCTTGATCGGTCAGTTTTATTGCTATTGCTTTCTTCATGACTTATACATATTCCTTTTGACTATGAGATTATGAAACTCCCTAATACTGGAGGAACACCTTGTGTGCTATCAAACGTCACAACGTAACTGGGTGATTATAAAGATGCTCTACAGGTGTCTCCGAAGGTGTTTGTTGGGTTGGCATAGATCGAGATTTGGATTTGTCACTTTGAGTATTGATACGTCTCCAACGTATCTACTTTTTCTCATGCTTTTCCTCTTGTTTTGGACTCTAATTTGCATGATTTGAATGAAACTAACCCCGGACTGACGCTATTTTCAGCAGAACTACTAGGGTGTTGTTTTTGTGCAGAAATAAAAGTTCTCGGAATGGAGCGAAACTTTGCGAGGATTTTTTATATCAATAATAAGAATTTCTGGAGCCAAGACCCACCATAGAGGGGCCCCTGGTTGGGCACAACCCACCAGGGCGCGCCCCCTCTCCTGGCACGCCTAGGTGGGTTGTACCCACCTGGTGGCCCTGCTGACGACCCCCTGATACTTAAAATTCACATTATTCTAGAAAAAAATCAGGGAAAAAGAATTATCGTGATCCATAAAACGGAGCCGCCGCCAAGCCCTGTTCTTCCTCGGGAGGGCAGATCTGGAGTTCGTTTGGGGCTCCAGAGAGGGGGATCTTCATTCTTCGTCATCACCAACCAATCTCCATCTCCAATTCCATGATGCTCCCCACCGGGAGTGAGTAACTCCTTCGTAGGCTCGCTGGTCGGTGAGGAGTTGAATGAGATTCATCATGTAATCGAGTTAGTTTTGTTAGGGCTTGAGCCCTAGTACCAACTATGTTCTTAGATTGATGTTGCTATGACTTTGCTATGCTTAATGCTTGTCACTTTGGGCCCGGGTGCCATGAACTCAGATCTAAACCATTTATGAATTCATCATTATATCCATGTTTTAGATCCGATCTTGCAAGTTATAGTCACCTACTACGTGTTATGATCCGGCAACCCTGGAGTGACAACAACCGGGCCCACTCCTGGTGATGACCGTAGTTTGAGGAGTTCAAGTATTCACTATGTGTTAATGCTTTGTTTCGGTTCTCTATTAAAAGGATGCCTTAATATCCCTTAGTTTCCTATATGGACCCCACTGCCACGGGAGGGTAGGATAAAAGATGTCATGCATGTTCTTTTAATAAAGCACGCATGACTATTTACAGAATACATGCCTACATTATATCGATGAACTGGAGCTAGTGCCGTATCGCCCTAGGTTATAACTGTTACATGATAAATATCATCCAACAGGTCACTGATCCAATGCCTACGAATTTATCCTTATTGTTCTTGCCGCGTTACTATTGCTATCATCACTGTTACACTTGCTACAAATTACTACTATCACTATTACTGTTACCGTTTCTGCTGTCACTATTATCAAACTATCAAACTACTATGCTACTGATCACCTTGCTGCAGATAATTAATCTCTAGGTGTGGTTGAATTGACAACTTAGCTGCTAATACCTTCAAATATTCTTTGGTTCCCCTTGTGTCGAATCTATAAATTTGGGTTGAATACTCTACCCTCAAAAACTGTTGCGATCCCCTATACTTGTGGGTTATCAAGTATCGGAGAGGTATCTCTGGGCCCTCTCGGTAATGAACATCATGATAAGCCTTGCAAGCAATGTGACCAATGAGTTAGTTGCGGGATGATGCATTACGAAACGAGTAAAGAGACTTGCCAGTAACGAGATTGAACAAGGTATGAGGATACCGACGATCGAATCTCGGACAAGTAACATACCGATGACAAAGGGAATGATGTATGTTGTCATTGCGGTTTGACCGATAAAGATCTTCATAGAATATGTACGAACCAATATGAGCATCCAAGTTGCGCTATTGGTTATTGACCGGAGATGTGTCTCGGTCATGTCTACATAGTTCTTGAACCCGTAGGGTCCGCACGCTTAATGTTCGATGACGATTTGTATTATGAGGTATGTGTTTTGGTGACCGAAGTTTGTTCGGACTCCCAGATGAGATCATGGACATGACGAGGAGTCTCGAAATGGTCGAGAGGTAAAGATTCATATATTGGAAGGTAGTATTCGGACATCGGAATGGTTCCGAGTGATTCTGGTATTTTTCCAGAGTACCGAGGGGTTACCGGAACCCCCCGGGGGAAGTAATTGGGCCTTATTGGGCCATAAGGGAGAAGAGGAGGCAGGCCAAGGGAGGAGGCCCCTCCATGGAGTCTGAATTGGACTAGGGGAGGGGGTGGTGCCCTCTTGCCCTTTCCTACTCCCTCTCCCTTTCCCTCTTTCCCCCTCCAGAAAAGGAAAGGGGAATCCTACTAGGACTTGGGAGTCCTAGTAGGACTCCCACACTTGGTGCGCCCCTAGGGGGCCGGCATCCTCCCTCTCCTCCTTTATATACCAGGGCAGGGGGCACCCCAAAGGAGATCAATTGTTCTTAGATGTGTGCGGTGCCCCCCTCCACAGTTTACCACCTCGGTCATATTGTCGTAGTGCTTAGGCGAAGCCCTGCGCGGATCGCATCACCAACACCGTCGCCATGCCATCATGCTGACGGAACTCTCCCTCAACCCTCTACTGGATCAAGAGCTCGAGGGACGTCATCGAGCTGAACGTGAACAGAACTCGGAGGTGCCGCACGTTCGGTACTTGGATCGGTTGGATCGTGAAGACGTTCGACTACATCAACCGCGTTAACTAAACACTTTCACTTTCGGTCTACGAGGGTACATGGACACACTCTCCCCTCTTGTTGCTATGCATCTCCTAGATAGATCTTGCATGATCATAGGAAAACTTTTGAATTACTATGTTCCCAATAGTGGCATCCAAGCCAGGTCTATGCGTAGATGATATATGCACGAGTAGAATACAATGAGTTGTGGGCGATAATAGTCATACTGCATACCACCAACGTCTTACTTTGATTCGGTGGTATTGTTGGATGAAGCGGCCCGGACCAACATTACATGACTGCGTTCATGAGACTGGTTCTACTGACGTGCTTCGCACACAGGTGGCTAGCGGGTGTCTGTTTCTCCAACTTTAGTTAAATCTAGTTTGACTACGGCCGGTCCTTGTTGAAGGTTAAAACATCACACTTGATGAAAAATCGTTGTGGTTTTGATGCGTAGGTAAGAACGGTTCTTGCTAGATGCCCGTAGTAGCCATGTAAAACTTGCAACAACAAAGTAGAGGACGTCCAACTTCACTGGTACGCGTCGGTCCTAAACAAATGGTTTTTAACCCCTTTCCGCGATGGCATTCGGAACCGTCGCCAAATGAGTGTGGGTGATAGGGGGGGTCCTTCCCACACGACCCAGAAACCGTTGGGGATATGCCCTCCTGGCACACACGCTCGGCAAAATGAGGTCGTGTGCGACCGGCGAGCACTCAAATACAGAAATACGTACAGTAGTGCTCAAAAAATATAATTATACATGCGAAATCATTTCCGGTCATAAGTACATCCCACACAATCAGTCACCACTAAACGTTTCCATTCGTATATACATCCCACACAGTCACTACAAGTAAAACGTTTGCGCAAGGTGGCATAACGCAGACAGTTTTGAAGAGAATGTCATGTGTGATTGTTCATTGATCCAACACGGTTTATTCGTAGAAACTATGTGCGTTGCCTGAGGTCATCACCCACGGTGTTTTCTCATTAACCGTCTGCAATAGAAAACCCAATTAACAAGCTAATTGGCCAATTAGCAAGCTAATTGCTCTATTATTAATAATCCATTTACTAATCTAATTGACATTCATATTAAGCACATAATATATTCCATTTCCATATTAAGGAAGCAGGATTTCATAATTGAAATACATCGGAGTACAACATGATATAGCTTCAGCACTCAGCTACCCCATTACACAACTGCACCACCAGCAAGTTTCACATGCAACATCTAGAACCTTTTGAAATTAGCATCATAGACGGTACATAGAGAGATGCATCTCATCTGGAAAACTGCTGAAGCGGAAGGCGAATATTGAGCCTTCATTCATGTTGAAGGTCTTTGCAACTTTAGGCTAGTGCCTGTGGATGATTGACCGTCCATCCTTCGACTTCTTCAGGAATAGTTCAATATTGAACCGTGGGTTTTGTATGAAAACTTTCCTCGCCTCCTGACCACAGAGGTGGTTTGAGAGGTAATCATCAGTGAACCCTGAAAACAAGGATGTGCATAAATATCTTCTCTATATTGGAAACGGGGCAAAGGAATAAAAAAAGGCAAGGTATAATAGTTAGTACCATCTTGTAAACCTCAGTGCTTCCCATTGTTTCCATGCAAGACATATAAGGTAGTTAGTCATCAGGTTAAGTAAGGGTTCGCATGCTATTAGTAAAATATGTTGATGAAAAATAAGCACATTGCAGATTCATCAGATTAATTCAAGCAACATGGAAAACCCATTTATCCAAACCAAGCATGATTAAGAACTAGGAAATATAGCACTTGTATATGTTTCTCATGTATTAAATGCAACCAAATTTGATTTATTCCTCACATGGTATACAATAACAGAATGCAACCACAACAATTGAACATCGCATTGCATAATTGAACCAAGCAGTTAACTAAACACCACAACAAATGAACCAAACGTTAACTGAGCACCACATTGCACAATATAACGTACTCCTAATAGAAGATCACACAGTTAACCAAACCAAGCATGCTTAACAACTTGGAAATATAGCAATTGTATTTGTTTCTCATGTATTTAGTGCAGCCAATTCGATTTATTCCTCACATGGTATACAATAACAGAATGCAGCCACAACAATTGAACATCGCATTGCAGAATTGAACCAAGCAGTTAACTAAACACCACAACAAATGAACCAAACGTTAACTGAGCACCACATTGCACAATATAACATACTCCTAATAGAAGATCAGACAGTTAACCAAACAAAGCATGCTTAACAACTTGGAAATATAGCAATTGTATTTGTTTCTCATGTATTTAGTACATCCAAATTCGATTTATTCCTCACATGGTATACAATAATAGAATGCAACCACAACAATTGAATATCGCATTACAGAATTGAACCAAGTAGTTAACTAAACACCACAACAAGTGAACCAAGCCACAACAAATGAACCAAACAGTTAACTAAACACCAATTGAACAATATAACATACTCCTAATAGAAGATCAGACAGTTAACCAAACCAAGCATGCTTAACAACTTGGAAATATTGCACCCTGAAGAATTGAACATCACATTTGCAGAATTGAACCAAGCAGTTAACTGAACACCACATTGCACGACATATAGAACATATACACTATAGCAGAAGATTGCATGGTAAAAGTAGATAGCACAATTCACTAGAATTTGTTAAGGAAAGTCAGTAGCTAGCAAACTGAACATGGGTCCTTATAGTGAGCTAATAAGACAAGCTACTCCTCATTGTCGGAGATATCGATGACGATTGGCTCCTTGGACATGGAAGAGGGTGAGTCCTCCTCATTGTGGGTGCCCTCCTTGTAGTGGTGAGTTGCCTGAGCCGCTACGGGCACCAACCTACTGGCTCTCGAGATGAGGTAAGCACGTGCACACTGAGAAAACACCTCATAGTCTTCATCGAAGGCACCGACGGTGGCCTTGAGAAAACGCCATGAACTGTCGTTTAAAGCAGCCAACCGTGTCGCGGTGTCGGCCCGCGAGGCGTCAACGGTGGCCTCGATGGTGAGGTGCTCCTCCAAGATCTGGGGGTCAGCACGAATGGCAGCCATCGCGACCTCATCCGCGTGTGCGGCCGCGATTTGCTTCTCCGCTGCCAAATTCTCCTTGAGGTCTTGGCTATACTGTGTGCACCATGTCTTAGGCCGATGCTTATTTGGTGGAGGGGTTGGTGATTTGGGTGGAAGGTATTGCCCTCACGCCAGCGGTCGGGGCATGTGGGATGTGGAAGGAGGAGGAGGATGGGGGTCGGGTGTGGATTACCTCCCTGGATAGGCGAGGCCGAGCAGCGTGAAGGAGGGTCGCTAGCAAGGAAGCGGCGGCGCTGCAAGCAAGGAGTGAAGGTTTCAACTTGGTTAGGTTGGCGGAAACAGGGGAAATGTAGCTTTTGGTAAGGGGGAGGGGGCGGGGAGGTAGATATTTCCGTGGAAGCCGAAAAGTTGGAATCGCTTCAGCCGAAAAACTGGCACGCAAAGTGTCATCAGACACGGTCCATTATTCAGAGCGGGTTGTGTACTGTAGATATCGCACCTTCTCACGGTACGATACTCCAAGATATTTTGTGCTGCATCTCACACGGTTGGTCATAATAAACTGTGTGGGATCTACTTGATTTTTTGTCTTGATTTAAATTACATAATGGGGTCACAGCGGCCATGGATGGTGTTTGAATTGTAGACCTTTTATCTGCAGTGATCATGCAACTATATGTGTGTCCTAAAAGAATTGGAATTATTCAAGGTTCGTTTGGACATTTTTATGCATTAAGTGAGTTTTCAATGCATTTATGTGCACAATTCAAATTTGAACTACATGCACATGCTCCAGTGCATATAGATTGGTTGAAAAATCAAATCTTTGTCCTTGGGTGCATGCTTAGGTCCCATGCAAGAAATGGGAATGAATTTCAAACACCAGGGCACTGTTGATTCCCGGCAAAACATTGAGATGCCTGGTTTTTAAATTCTAGTAAATCCAAAACTCGTCTGAAATTCATGAAACTTGGCATGCTATCATGGAGCGGCATCAACATGTCGTGGTAATTTTTTTGTCCCATTTGGGGTAGGTTTGGGTATACGCTTATCACAAACCAGAGCTTCTCACAACAAGCATGATGGTTTCGGTAGGGAACGCCCCACCTTTGGGGACGAAATGATATCCATTGACTCTTATTGCTTTCAAAAAATTTCTCATGTCAACTGCTACCTCTTGAGCAGTGCGTTGGTTTTCCCTTGAAGAGGAAAGGGTGATGCATCAAACTAGTGTAAGTATTTCCCTCAGTTTTTGAGAAACAAGGTATCAACCCAGTAGGAGGCCACGCACGAGTACCTCGCACCTACACAAACAAATAAATCCTCGCAACCAACGCGATAAGGGGTTGTCAATCCCTACACGGTCACTTACGAGAGTGAGATCTGATAGATATGATAAGATAATACTTTTGGTATTTTTATGATAAAGATGCAAAGTAAAATAGAAGCAAAATAAAAGGCAATGGAAATAGCTTGTTGATGGGAGATTAATATGATGGAAAATAGATCCGGGGGCCATAGGTTTCACTAGTGGCTTCTCTCAAGAGCATAAGTATTACGGTGGGTGAACAAATTACTGTTGAGCAATTGACAGAATTGAGCATAGTTATGATAATATCTAGGTATGATCATGTATATAAGCATCACGTCCGAGACAAGTAGACCAACTCCTGCCTGCATCTACTACTATTACTCCACACATCGACCGCTATCCAGCATGCATCTAGAGTATTTAGTTCATAAGAACAGAGTAACGCTTTAAGCAAGATGACATGATGTAGAGGGATAAACTCATGCAATATGATATAAACCCCATCTTGTTATCCTCGATGGCAACAATACAATACGTGCCTTGTTGCCCCTACTGTCACTGGGAAAGGACACCACAAGATTGAATCCAAAGCTAAGCACTTCTCCCATTGCAAGAAAGATCAATCTAGTGGGCCAAACCAAACTGCTAATTTGAAGAGACTTGCAAAGATAACCAATCATACATAAAAGAATTCAGAGAAGATTCAAATATTGTTCATAGATAAACTTGATCATAAACCCACAATTCGTCGGTCTCAACAAACACACTGCAAAAGAAGATTACATTGAATAGATCTCCACGAGAGAGGGGGAGAACATTGTATTGAGATCCAAAAAGAGAGAATAAGCCATCTAGCTAATAACTATGGACCCGAAGGTCTGAGGTAAACTACTCACACATCATCGGAGAGGCTATGGTGTTGATGTAGAAGCCCTCCATGGTCGATGCCCCTTCCGGCGAAGCTCCGAAACAGGCCCCAAGATGGGATCTCACGGGTACAGAAGGTTGCGGCAGTGGAATTAGGTTTTTGGCTCCGTATCTGGTAGTTTGGGGGTACGTAGGTATATATAGGAGGAAGGAGTACGTCGGTGGAGCAACAGGGGCCCCACGAGGGTGGAGGGTGCGCCCTAGGGGTAGGCGCGCTCCCCTACCTCGTGCCCTCCTGGTTGATGTCTTAACGTAGGGTCCAAGTCCTCTGGATCACGTTCGTTCCGAAAATCACGTTCCCGAAGGTTTCATTCCATTTGGACTCCATTTGATATTCTTTTTCTGCGAAACTCTGAAATAGGCAAAAAACAGCAATTCTGCGCTGGGCCTCCGGTTAATAGGTTAGTCCCAAAAATAATATAAAAGTGTATAATAAAGCCCAATAATGTCCAAAACAGAATATAATATAGCATGGAACAATAAAAAATTATAGATACGTTGGAGACGTATCATCAACATAGAATAACAGGAGTGTTGTGTTATTTTTTGTGATTTTTCAGTGTTCGTTTGGACATTTTTATGCATTAACTGAGTTTTCAATGCATTTATGTGCACAATTCAAATTTGAACTATATGCACATGCTCCAGTGCATATAAATTTGTTGAAAAAACAAATCTTTGTCCTTGAGTGCATGCTTAGGTCCCTTGCAAGAAATGGGAATGAATTTCAAACACCAGGGCACCGTTGATTGCCGACAAAACATTGAGATGCCTGGTTTTTAAATTCTAGTAAATCGAAAACTCGTCTGAAATTCATGAAACTTGTCATGCTATCATGGAGCGGTATCAACATGCCGTGGTAAATTTGTTGTCCCATTTGGGTCAGGTATGGGTATATGGTTCTCACAAAACCAGAGCTTCTCACAACAAGCATGATTGTTTCGGTAGGGAACACCCCACCTTTGGGGATGAAACGATATCCATTGCCTCTTATTTGTTTCAAAACATTTCTCGTGTCAACATAGAACAACAGGAGTGTGGTGTTATTTTTTGTGATTTTTCGGGGTTCATTTGGACATTTTTATGCATTAACTGAGTTTTCAATGCATTTATGTGCATAATTCAAATTTGAACTACATGCACATGCTCCAGTGCATATAAATTGGTTGAAAAATCTAATCTGTGTCCTTGGGTGCATGCTTAGGTCCCATGCAAGAAATGGGAATGAATTTCAAACACCAGGGCACTGTTGCTTGCCGGCAAAACATTGAGATGCCTGGTTTTTAAATTCTAGTAAATCCAAAACTCGTCCGAAATTCATGAAACTTGGCATGCTATCTTGGAAGGGCACCCGACATGCTATGGTATTTTTGTGTCCATTTTGAGAGAAGGCGTACTCGAATAATGACAGCCAACAAAGGCATTTTGAAAAAAAATAGCTGCCACTTTAATATCTCAAACATTTGTGTAATTCAAACCGTGTGCGTTCGGTTAACCATTCACATGACGCCACATGTCTTGGTTTTAATGGCTATAGGAGGTGCTGTGTGGACAACTGCTTGACTAAACGGGAGGTGTGCTGATACGTCTCCAATGTATCTATAATTTTTGATTGTTCCATGCTATTATATTATCCATCTAGGATGTTTTATATGCATTTATATGTTATTTTATATGATTTCTGGGACTAACCTATTAACCTAGAGCCTAGTGCCAGTTTCTGTTTTTTTCCTTGTTTTTGATCTCTCTCTCTCTCTCGTGTTCTTGATTCGGCACGATCTTGATGTATCACGAGCTTTGCTATTATAGTTGGATCTTATGATGTTTCTCCCCCTCTACTCTCTTGTAATGAATTGAGTTTTCCCTTTGAAGTTATCTTATCGGATTGAGTCTTTAAGGATTTGAGAACACTTGATGTATGTCTTACATTTGCTTATCTGTGGTGACAATGGGATATTCACGTGATCTACTTGATGTATGTTTTGGTGATCAAAAACTTGCGGGTTCACTAACCTTGTGAACTTATGCATAGGGGTTGGTACACGTTTTCGTCTTGACTCTCCGGTAGAAACTTTGGGGCACTCTTTGAAGTACTTTGTGTTGGTTGAATAGATGAATCTGAGATTTTGTGATGCATATCGTATAATCATACCCACGGATACTTGAGGTGACATTGGAGTATCTAGGTGACATTAGGGTTTTGATTGATTTGTGTCTTAAGGTGTTATTCTAGTACGAACTCTAGGATAGATCGAACGGAAAGAATAGCTTCGTGTTATTTTACTACGGACTCTTGAATAGATCGACCAGAAAGAATAACTTTGAGGTGGTTTTGTACCGTACAATAATGTCTTCATTTGTTCTCCGCTATTAGTTACTTTGGAGTGACTCTTTGTTGCATGTTGAGGGGTTGTTGTATGATCCAATTATGTTATTATTGTTGAGAGAACTTGCACTGGTGAAAGTATGAACCCTAGGCTTTGTTTCAACGCATTTCAATGTCGTTTGTGCTCACTTTTATCATTAGTTACCTTGCTGTTTTTATATTTTCAGATTACAAATACTGATATCTATCATGCATACTGCACTTGTATCACCATCTCTTCGCCGAACTAGTGCACCTAAACTATTTACCATTGTATTGGGTGTATTGGGGACACAGAGACTCTTTGTTATTTGGTTGCAGAGATTTTTGAGAGAGACCATCTTCATCCTACACCTCCCACGGATTGATAAACCTTAGGTCATCCACTTGAGGGATTTGCTACTGTCCTACAAACCTCTGCACTTGGAGGCCCAACAACGTCTACGAGAAGAAGGTTGCATAGTAGACATCAAGCAATTTCTGGTGCTGTTGCCGGGGAGGTGAGTGCTTGAAGGTATGTCTTTAGATATTGCAATCAAATCTTTTTGTTTCTTGTTTTATCGCTAGTTTAGTCTATAAAATAAAACTACAAAAAATGGAATTGAGTGTGCCTCATATGCTTCATATTTTTAATGTCTTCCATGAAAATAAGGATTCCGATAATTGTGCTCAATTGCTAGAGGAAGAATGCATTAAAATCTTTGGCACTAAAACTTTGAATGATGAGCATGATTGCAATGTTGTTAGTATGAATTCTTTTAATACCCATGATGCTAATGATATGCAAAGCCACAAGCTTGGGGAAGCTATGTTTGATGAAGATGATATTTTTTGTCCCCCAAGTTTTGATGAGCAAATTTATTATGATCATAGCATGCCTCCTATTTATGATGATTATTGTGATGAAACATATGCTATAAAGAATAAAGATAACCATGAAACTTGTCATCATGATTTTAATTTTCAATTGGATTATGCTTCACATGATAATTATTTTGTCGAGTTTACTCCCACTACTATTCATGAGAAGAAGTTTGCTTATGTGGAGAGTAGTAAATTTTTTATGCTTGTGCATCATGAAAATAATGCTTTATGTGATGGTTATATTGTTGAATTAATTCATGATGCTACTAAAAATTATTATGAGGGAGGAATATATGCTTGTAGGAGTTGCAATAACATCAAGTTTCCTCTCTATGTGTTGAAAATCTTGAGGTTATGCTTGTCTTGCCTTCCTATGCTAGTTGATTATTGTTCCCATAAGTTGTTTGCTCACAAAATCCCTATGCATAGGAAGTGGGTTAGACTTAAGTGTGTTAGTCATATTCTTCATGATGCTCTCTTTTTGTTTCAATTCTTATCTTTTATGCGAGCATCATTGAAATCATCATACCTAGCTAAAAAGGCATTAAAGAAAAGTGCTTGTTGGGAGACAACCCAATATTTACCCTTACTGTTTTTGTGTGTTCACATGATAATGCTACTGTAGTAATCATGTTTTATGGGTTTTGTTTCAATAAAGTGCCAAGTAAGACCTTTAGGATAGCTTACAGTGATAGTTGTGTTGATCCTGCTCAAAATTAGAAACGTTTGCGCCCAGTAAATTAGTTTTGATAATTCACAGAAACGTGCTTTTGATCTGATTCTTTTTGCTCTGGATTGGTACAAAAATTTCTCAGGTTTTCCTAATTTGGTAGGATTTTTAAAGTTACAGAAGTATTTGAGATTCACAGATTACTACAGAATGTTCTCTTTTTGACAGATTATGTTTTCTATGTGTTGTTTGCTTATTTTGATGATTATATGAGTAGTATCGGAGGGTATGAACCATAGATAAGTTGGAATACAGTAGATATTACACCAATATGAATTTAGAATGAGTTCACAACAGTACCAAAAGTGGTGATTTATTTTCTTATACTAACGGAGCTTACGAGTTTTCTGTTGAGTTTCGTGTTGTGAAGGTTTCAAGTTTTGGGTAAATATTCGATGGACTATGGAATAAGAAGTGACAAGAGCCTAAGCTTGGGGATGCCCAAGGCACCCCAAGGTAATATTCAATTACAACCAAGAGCCTAAGCTTGGGGATGCCCCGGAAGGCATCCCCTCTTTCGTCTTCGTTCATCGGTAACTTTACTTGGAGCTATATTTTTATTCACCACATGATATGTGTTTTGCTTGGAGCATCATTTTATTTTGTTAGGATTTGCTTGCTGTTATTTAAAATGATGTTTTGCATCTTTATTCTCAATAAAAATGTCAATGATAGCCCTTACCATGCTTATTTTGCAAGTATACATGTTGCTGTTTCAAAACAGAAAGTTTATCGCTGTTGCAAAGATTACCTAGAAAAGTCATAATATGATAAAATGTTGAAACTTTTTGCATAATAAGCTCTGATAAATTTTCTACAGTGTGGCAGAATTTCATAATGTTTGGAGTTAGGGAAGTATGATGAATCTTGCATTCTTTACAGACTGTATTGTTTTGGCATATTGCTGTTATGTTTGCATTGTTTGCATATGTTTGCTTGTTTAATGATTCTATTTGAGGATAGGAGTATTAAATATGCAGAGACATTTAGTATGCAATGTTGAATAATAATTTTAGTGATTTGTTACAGTAGAAAATGATAAGGTTTTTGCATTGGTTTATACTAACTTATCTCACGAGTTCTTGTTGAGTTTTGTGTGGATGAAGTTTTTGAGATTTAGGGAAACCGAGATATAAAAGGAATTAAGGAGACGCAAAAGCTCAAGCTTGGGGATGCCCAAGGCACTCCAAGATAATATTTCAAGAAGTCTCAAGCATCTAAGCTTGGGGATGCCCCGGTAGGCACCCCACCTTTCTTCTTTAACAATTATCGGTTAGTATCGGTTGAACCTAAGTTTTTGCTTCTTCACGTGATGTGTGCTTTCCTTGAAATGTCATTTTGTTTTGTTTTGTTTGCTATTTGAATAAAATATCAAGATCTGAAATTCTTAAATGTTAGAGAGTCTCCACATAGTTACATAATTATTCAACTACTCATTGATCTTCACTTATATCTTTTGGAGTAGTTTGTCATTTGCTCTAGTGCTTCACTGATATCTTTTTAGAGCACGACGGTGGTTTTATTTTGAAGAAATTGATCTCTCATGCTTCACTTATATTATTTTGAGAGTCCTTTAGAACAGCATGGTAATTTGCATTGGTTATGAAATTAGTCCTAATATGATAGGCATCCAAGAGGGATATAATAAAAACTTTCATATAAAGTGCATTGAATACTATGAGAAGTTTGATTCTTTATGATTGTTTTGAGACATGAGGATGGTGATATTAGAGTGATGCTAGTAGAGTAATTGTGAATTTGAGAGATATTTGTGTTAAAGTTTGTGATTCCCGTAGCATGCACGTATGGTGAACCGTTATGTGATGAAGTTGGAGCATGATTTATTTATTGATTGTCTTCATTATGAGTGGAGGTCGGGATCGCACGATGGTTAACTCCTACCAACCCTTCCCCTAGGAGCATGCGTGTAGTACTTTGTTTTGATGACTTGTAGATTTTTGCAATAAGTATGTGAGTTCTTTATGACTAATGTTGAGTCCATGGATTATATGCACTCCCACCCTTCCACCACTGCTAGCTTCTCTTGTTCCGCGCAACTTTCGCCGGTACCTTACACCTGTTGGGGAACGTAGTAATTTCAAAAAAATTCCAACACACACGCAAGATCCTGGTGATGCATAGCAACGAGAGGGGAGAGTGTTGTCCATGTACCCTCGTAGACTGAAAGCGGAAGCGTTAGCACAACGCGTTTGATGTAGTCGTACGTCTTCACGATCCGACCAATTAAGTACCGAACGCACGACACCTCCGAGTTCAGCACACGTTCAGCCTGATGACGTCCCTCGAACTCCGATCTAGCCGAGTGTTGAGGGAGAGTTTCATCAGCATGACGGCATGGTGACGACGATGATGTTCTACCGACGCAGGGCTTCGCCTAAGCATCGCTACAGTATTATCGAGGTGGACTATGGTGGAGGGGGGCACCGTACACGGCTAAAAGATCAAACGATCAATTGTTGTGTCTCTAGGGTGCCCCCTGCCCCCGTATATAAAGGAGCAAGGGGGGAGGTGCGGCCGGCCAGGAGGGGCACGCCAGGAGGAGTCCTACTCCTACCGGGAGTAGGACTCCCTCCCTTTTCCTTGTTGGACTAGGAGTGGGGGGGGGGGGAAGAGGAGGGAGAGAGGAAGGAAAGGGGGGGCGCTACCCCCCTCTCCTTGTCCTATTCGGACTAGGTGGGGATGGGCGTGCGGCCCTGCCCTGGCCGACTCTCCTCTTCTCCACTAAGGCCCACTATGGCCCATTAAGCCCCTGGGGGGTTCCGGTAACCCCTCGGTACTTCGGTAAAATCCTGATTTCACCCGGAACACTTCCGATATCCAAACATAGGCTTCCAATATATCAATCTTCATGTCTCGACCATTTTGAGACTCCTCGTCATGTTCGTGATCACATCCGGGACTCCGAACAACCTTCGGTACATCAAAACATATAAACTCATAATATAACTGTCATCGAAACGTTAAGCGTGCGGACCCTACGGGTTCGAGAACTATGTAGACATGACCGAGACACGTCTCCGGTCAATAACCAATAGCGGAACCTGGATGCACATATTAGCTCCCACATATTCTACGAAGATCTTTATCGGTCAGACCGCATAACAACATATGTTGTTCCCTTTGTCATTGGTATGTTACTTGCCCGAGATTCGATCGTCGGTATCTCAATACTGTAACACCCCGGATGTAACTTTCCCAATTTGTACTCCAACTCTTGCTGTTTCCGGCGTTAAGATATTTTATTTCCTTGGGTTCGGGTCTTTGTCTCCGTGTGTTGTTATCGCTATCATGCATCTCATATCATGTCATCATGTGCATTGCATTTGTATACGTGTTCGTCTCATGCATTCGAGCATTTTCCCCGTTGTCCGTTTTGCATTCCGGCGCTTCGTTCTCCTCCGGTGGTCTTTTCTACCTTTCTTTCGTGTGTGGGGATTAAACATTTCTGGATTGGACCGAGACTTTCCAAGCGACCTTGGTTTACTACCGGTAGACCACCTGTCCAGTTTCATACCATTTGGACTTCGTTTGATACTCCAACGGTTAACCGAGGAACCGAAAATGCCTCGTGTGTGTTGCAGCCCAACACCCCTCCAATTTGGCCCAAAACCCACCTAACTCTGCTCCATCATCTAGAGCGTTCAATCACGATCGCGTGGCCGCAAACCACACCTCATTTGGACTCTCCTAGCTCCCTTTATGCCTATTTAAAGACCCCTCCCAAAAATCCGGATCTCTCCCTCTCTGAAACCCTAATTTTCCACCATGCGCCGCCGGACATTGTCCGCCCGGGGCGGACACACCGCCGCCAGCGAACCGCCTCCTGCCACGTCATCACCCGCCGCCGCCACTCCCACCGCGGCCCGGGGAGCCCACATCCGGCCCCCGCGGCCCGGTGAGCGCCGCTGCCGCTCGGGTCTCGTCTCCCGCGCCGCGCCGCCACCTCCCTCGCCTCCGGCCTCCGGCCGCCGAGCCGCCATCGCTGCCCCGCCATAGCTCCTCGCCGGCCCCGCCACCTCCGGCCGCCGCACCGGCCATCGTCGCCTCGCCGCCACCGCGGGCCATCACCGCCGCCGACCCCGCCGGTCGTCCTCTCCGTCGCCGGCCACCACCACCCGCGCCCGGCCGGACCTCCCCGCCTCTCCTTCGGCTCTGGGAGCCAACTCCGGCGAGCCTCGAGTATTGTTCCGGCGAGATCCGGCCGCGCCTCGGTTTCCGTGCAAACCCTAGATCTCGGGGTGATTTTTTTGTCTAAGTCCTCAGAATTTTCAGTTCAAGTGCTCATGTTCGTAGCTCCGTACTTTGCATCCGTAGCTCCGATTCATGCATATAGCATATCAAAATGTTCATCTCAGAGAGTAAATCATTCCGTTACATTGCATCATTTTCATTTGAGTTCATCTTGATGCCCGAAATGCTGTTAGAAGAGGGCTATTTGAGATTATTGTCAGATCTGCTGCTCCGTTTAGCTTTTTGTCATTTTTGCCATGATTAATGTGTGCATGATATGCCCTGATGCTCTACATGTGTTTTGTTAAGGGTTTTGTCATCTTTCCAGAGGTGCAACCCATGTATTTTTAGGATGTGTGTGGTGACTAGTGCAAGCTTGCAAAGTGGTGCACTTAGTAATTCTGTTTTCAGAGACTTAGTAATTTCACTAAGTCCTGTAGCTGTTTATCTCATGATGCCATATGTTCATGTTGTTTCCTAGTGATCCGTGCCTCTTTTGAGGATGATCAGTAAGGATGTTTTGTTAATATTGTAGTGCTCTATCCATCCATGTATTTGTTTGCAATTATGGAGCACCCCAGCTTGAGTCAATCGAGCTCTACTTTTACTACTTTGTGAATCTGGGCAGATTGTCAACTTGTTTGCAATTTTTTCGATGATGTTGTAGTTGATCCATGCATGCTATGTTATTGTTCTTGCCATGTCTAGCTTGCATTTTGTGCCTTCTTGAGGGGTGTATGCTTGTCTTGCCATGACTTGCACCGTAGTGAGTGCATCGAGCCCGTAAACATGCCTACTTGAGCTATATATCAGCTTGCTCAAGTTTTCACTAAGTATGAAAACTGATTATGTTTTTGCTATGTTCACATGCTTGCAATTGTGTTTTCTGGTCCTTTTTGGCTCAAGGTCACTAAGGGACTTTTGTTAAGCTCTTTGAGTAGCTCCATGCCATGCTTTATTTTTCCATGTTCAGATCCTGTAGCATGTAGTTTTGTTGCTCCGAAGAGTGCTACCTGATCTGAAATTCCAGACAAGTGTTAATTTCACTAAGTCTGAGATCTGTTTGCCATATGCATTTTTGCCATGCTTGTTTGAACCTGTTAATGGATGAATTGGCCATAGCTCAGTGCTAGACTTTTGTTAAGAATCTTGTGTGCATCCCTGCCATGTATTTTGTTGTCATTTTTTGGTGCTTTAGCTTGTTCATTTCGTTGCATTTAGATGGCTACTTGCTATAAATTGCAGACCGGTGCCATATTTGAATCGCTTGCCATTTCCAAACCGTAACTCCGAATCCGGTGTTCTTTATGTCGTTTTCAAGCGATTTCATCTCATCTTTCCAGTGGCACACTTGGATTTCCAAGTTGAGGCAAGGTTCATGCATTTCCTGTCATATCTTGCATTTTGCATCCCGCATCGCATTCCGCATAGCATATCATCATTGCATCATATTGCTTGGTCTTGCACGTGGTTGATTGTATCATTGTTGCTTGTTTGTCTTGTTTGGGTAGAGCCGGGAGACGAGTTCGCTAACGAGGAGCCCGTTGAGTTTGCTTTCGAGGATCCAGTCAACTCTAACAATTGTGCAGGCAAGATGATGATACCCTTGAAATCACTACTATCTTGCTATGCTAGTTTGCTCGCTCTTTTGCTATACCATTGCTACGATGCCTACCATTTGCTTTCAAGCCTCCCAAATTGCCATGTCAAACCTCTAACCCACCATGTCCTAGCAAACCGTTGATTGGCTATGTTACCGCTTTGCTCAGCCCCTATTATAGCGTTGCTAGTTGCAGGTGAAGATTGGAGCCCGCTCCTTGTTGGAACATTTATTTACTTGTTGGGATATCATAATATTATCTTGTTATCTTAATGCATCTATACACTTGGTAAAGGGTGGAAGGCTCGGCCTCTCGCCTAGTGTTTTGTTCCACTCTTGCCGCCCTAGTTTCCGTCATATCGGTGTTATGTTCCCGGATTTTGCGTTCCTTACGCGGTTGGGTTATAATGGGAACCCCTTGATATTTCGCCCTGATTAAAGCTTTTCCAGCAATGCCCAACCTTGGTTTTACCATTCGCCACCTAGCCACTTTTCCCTTGGGTTTCCGGAGCCCATGTGTCATCTTATTTTAAACCCCCCGGGCCAGTGCTCCTCTGAGTGTTGGTCCAAACTAGAGTCCTGTGCAGCGCCCCCTCGGGGAAACTCGAGGTTTGGTTTTAGTTGTATGGAGCGCACATCTGAGTGTGCCCTGAGAAAGAGATATGTGCAGCTCTTATCGGGATTTGTTGGCACATTCGGGCGGTGTTGCTGGTCTTGTTTTAACCTGTCGAAGTGTCTTGAGTAACCGAGATACCGAGTCTGATCGGAATGTCTTGGGAGGTGGTCTATTCCTTCGTTGACCATGAGAGCTTGTCATGGGCTAAGTTGGGACTCCCCCACAGGGTTTTGAACTTTTGAAAGCCGTGCCCGCGGTTATGGGCAGATGTGAATTTGTTAATGTCTGGTTGTAGATAACTTGAACCTTAAATTAATTAAAATGAATCAACCGAGTGTGTTACCGTGATGGCCTCTTCTCGGCGTGAGTCCGGGAAGTGGACACGGTGTTGGAGTAATGTTTGCGCAGGTTGCTCTCTAGTTTCTCGCTCGTGCTTTGCCTCCTCTTCTCGCTCTCTTTTGCGAATAAGTTAGCCACCATACTTGCTAGTCGCTTGCTGCGGCTCCACATATTTTACCATGCCTTACCTACAAGCTTAAATAGTCTTGATCGCGAGGGTGCGGGATTGCTGAGTCCCTGTGGCTCACAGATTACTATTACACCAGATGCAGGGCCTGATGATTCCGCTCCAGGAGACGCGATTGAGCTCAAGTGGGAGTTCGACGAAGACTCTCAATGTTACTATGTTTCCTTTCCCAATGATCCGTAGTGGTGCCTAGTTGGGGGTGATTGGGACCGTGTCGCATGTTGGGTTATCTTTTATTTTGGCGCCGTAGTCGGGCCATGAGTGTTTGGATGATGTACTGTTATTTATGTACTTGATTGACGTGGCGAGTGTAAGCCAACTATTGTTATCTCCCCTTTATTATTTATATTACATGGGTTGTTGTGAAGATTGCCTAACTTGCGACATATGCCTTCAATGCGATTATGCCTCTAAGTCGTGCCTCGACATGTGGGAGATATAGTCGCATCGAGGGTGTTACAAGTTGGTAATCAGAGCCTTCCCCGACCTTAGGAGCCCCATTGCTTGATCGTTTTTAGCGGCCGAGTTGTGTCTAGAAAAATGTTTTGAGTCATTTAGGAATTATATATCGAAGAGTTTAGGAATTCTTTTTTACTTCCCAGTCTCCTCATCGCTCTGGTAAGGCATCCTGGCGTAGAGTTTTGACTCTTCTCTTCTCAAATTTCACTAAATTTTTTTTAGGATCACGCGGTTATCTTGGAATCGTTCCGATGGTTTTTATGATGAGAACATTGTCTTGGTGCCTCCTGTCAGGGGTTTAGTGGAAGTGTCCTGGGGAGTTGAGCTCTGAGGTGTCGTCATCATAATTTTATCGTTCAGTTCTGGAATACCTGAGTTTAGTATGCCGACATCGAAAATATCTTTTATGCAGTTCGTTGGTGAGATAACCTCGACGCCACCCAGTACTGGGGCGGGAGTTCGGGAGTATCGCCATAACTTGTATAACGGATGCTTTTCGAAGGTTGAGGTAGATGGTTTCCGAAGGTTTCTTGGTTATGTGTTGAAGGATGGATACAGCTGGATGTAGGATTTGCTAGTTTGGGTGAGATATTATGCTTCCCCTGTATCCCCAACACCTGATTGCATAACCGGAAAGGTTCGGGAGTTTCATAGGTGGGAATTCTAGTAGCTCTAGTTCTTCTTCTACGGATATTGGTTTGATATTGGGATCTCTTACCGATTATTCATTCTTGATCCGTACCTTGTGGATTTATTTCTCTACCTTAATTCTACGTGGCTTCTCAATTTATGGATATGTGACCATTTCAAGAGGAATACATTCGTTCATTTTGTTCAGATGTGAAGACTATATGTTGCAATTTTCTTTCCGTTGGATTCAGCTTCAATATTTGTCTGTCAATGTGCTAATGGTGGTCAACCTCTTCAGGATGGCTCCTCCAACGCGCACGACTCGAATCCTGATCCGCCACCACCTCCACCTCCTCCAGAGGCATGGCAAGCTGTGATGGCCGCAACCAATGCAAACACACAGTTGATCATGCAAATTCTTCAAGAGCGAAATCAAGGCAACCAAGGGAATCAAGGCAGCAATCAGAATCACTTTGCTAGACTCAACCAGTTCCTTGCTAACGGGCCAAAGACTTTCAGCAATTGTGTTGAGGCAACCGATGCTGACGATTGGCTAGTGGATCTGTGCAAGCATTTCGAGTGCAGTAATGTCAGGCCTGAGGACTTTGTCAAGTTCGCTTCCTTCCAACTCAAAGATCAAGCTGCAGAATGGTTCCAGCAGTACAAGGACTCCAGAGTTGGACGTGTTATCACTTGGGATGATTTCCGTCGAGATTTCCGAGCTCATCATATTCCTCAGAGCGTGGTTGAAAGCAAGCGTGAGGAATTCCGCAATCTGAAGCAAGGCTCTTTGTCTGTCTATGACTACAACAAGTTGTTCCAGAAGCTCGCCTACTTTGCCAAGCAGGACGTACCTGATGAGAAGAGCATGATTTATCAGTTCAGAGGTGGTCTTAGAGAAGAAATTCAGATAGCTCTTGTTCTCTTTGAGCCCTTGAGATACGATGAGTTCTACAACATGGCACTGAAGCAAGAGGCTGCTCAGTTGAGGTGTGATGCTTCCAAGAAGCGAGTCAGAGATATTACTCCTTCTTCCTCTACTCAAGTGGCCAAGCAGCAGAAGTTTTGGCTTCCTCCTCCTCCATTCCGTCAGCCGTATCAGCAGAAGAGCAAAGCTGGCAGTGGTTCTTCCCACCCACCCAACCCTGGCTTTCAGAACAAGACTTCGTCTCAAGCTCCAAGATCGAGTGCTCCGTATCACCGTCCGCTTTCAGAGGTCACGTGCAACAAGTGCCAACAGAAGGGTCACTATGCCAACAAGTGTTTCAACCAGAGGCGTCTTCCTCCTCCTCCTCCTGTCAGATCGGCAAGTACAGCTGTGGTCAAGCATAACCCCAAGTACGCCAAGGTCAATTTGATGAATGCAGCTCAGGCAGAGGACTCGTCAGATGTGTTCATGGGTAACCTTCCTATTAACGATATTCCTGCAAAAGTTCTTTTTGACACGGGTGCATCGCATTGCTTCATTTCCAAACCTTTTGCATCAAAGTATGAGTGCGATTATCAGTATCTGCAAAGTTCCTTGCAAATTGTGTCACCGGGCAAGCAGATGACAGCTAACACCTGCGTCCCAGAGGTTACTATCACAATGGGTGACTACAAGTTCCTTTCTTCCCCAATTGTTCTTGGTAACTCGGATATTGATCTTATTCTCGGGATGGGTTGGCTTTCTAAGCACAAGGCTCAGCTTGATTGTGCAGCCAGGCAGATTCAATTGACTCATTCGTCTGAGGATGTAATTGTCTTTGCCGCTCAGGATAATACCATCCGTCTGTTTTCTCTCAATGAGAAGGGTGAATTGGATTCTATATCTCAAATTCCAGTCGTTTGCGAATATCAAGACGTCTTTCCAGAAGAGCTTCCAGGAATGCCTCCGCACCGGCCAGTTGAATTCGTTATTGATCTTGAGCCTGGCTCGAAACCTGTGTGCAAGCATCCTTACAAGCTCGGACCTGAAGAGTTGAAGGAGCTAAAGAAGCAACTCGATATTCAAGAGAAAATGGGTCTCATCCGGCCTAGTTCTTCTCCGTGGGGTTGTGGTGTTCTTTTTGTGAAGAAGAAGGATGGAACGGACCGACTTTGTGTTGATTACCGTCCAGTGAACAAGAAGACCATCAAGAACAAATACCCACTTCCCAACATCAATGAGCTGTTCGAACAACTCAAAGGTGCTCGAGTATTCTCCAAGCTTGATCTCCGTATGGGTTATCATCAGATTCGAATCTGTGAGCAAGATATTCCCAAGACGGCTTTCAGGACAAGCTTTGGTTCATATGAATACACTGTCATGTCTTTTGGCCTCGTCAACGCTCCTCCGACTTTCTCTCGCATGATGAATTTCATCTTCAATGCCTACACCAATGACTTCATTTTGGTCTATCTCGACGACATTCTGGTTTTCTCCAAGAACAAGGAAGATCATGCCAAGCACTTGCGTTTGGTTCTTGATAAGCTCAGAGAACACAAGTTCTACGCCAAGTTCTCCAAGTGTGAATTTTGGCTCGATGAGGTTCTTTATCTTGGTCATATCATCTCTGCCAAGGGCATTTCCGTGAATCCTGAGAAGGTGTCTGCAATTGTGAATTGGGAACCTCCTCAGAGCGTGAAGCAACTCCGCAGTTTTCTCGGTCTCGCAAGCTATTGCCGAAGATTCGTTGATAACTTTTCTAAGATCGCAAAGCCTCTCTCTAATCTTCTCCAGAAGCACGTCAAGTACGTTTGGTATCCGGAGTGTGATATTGCTTTCAACACTTTGAAAGAGAAATTGATCGCTGCTCCAGTACTCACTCCGCCTGATGAATCCAAGTCGTACGAGGTCTTTTGTGATGCCTCTCTCCAAGGTCTTGGCGCAGTATTGATGCAAGAGAAGAAAGTTGTTGCTTATACCTCTCGCCAGTTGAAGCCTAATGAGAAGAACTACCCCACTCATGATCTCGAGTTGGCGGTAGTTTTGCATGCTCTTTTGACTTGGAGACATCTTCTATTGGGAAGAAAAGTGGATATTTTCACTGATCACAAGAGTCTCAAGTACATCTTCACTCAGCCTAATCTCAACCTCAGGCAAACTCGATGGGTCGAAATGATTCAAGAATATAATCCGAGTATTGAGTATACTCCAGGCAAGGCTAATGTGATTGCTGACGCTTTGAGCAGGAAAGCTTACTGCAACAGTCTGATTCTCAAGCCTTATCAACCCGAGCTTTGTGAAGCTTTCCGCAAACTTAATCTGCAAGTTGTTCCTCAAGGTTTCCTCGCCAACCTTTTAGTCTCTCCTATCTTGGAAGACCATATTCGCCAAGCTCAGCTTCTTGATGCTATGGTGAAAAAGGTGAAGATTGGGATTGCCAAGAGTCAGTCCAAGTACAAGTGCTACCGCCTTGATGACAAGGACACTCTCTTCTTCGAGGATCGTATTGTTGTACCCAAAGGTGACCTTCGTAAAGTGATCATGAACGAGGCTCACAATTCTCTCCTCTCCATCCACCCTGGGAGCACGAAGATGTATCAGGACCTTAAGCAAGATTATTGGTGGACTCGAATGAAGCGCGAGATCGCTCAATTCGTGAATGAATGTGATGTCTGCAGAAGAGTGAAGGTAGAACACCAAAGGCCAGCTGGTCTCCTCCAACCTCTTGCCATTCCAGAATGGAAGTTTGACCACATTGAAATGGACTTCGTGACTGGGTTTCCAAAGTCCAAGCGTGGCAATGATGCTATATTTGTTGTCATCGATAAACTCACGAAAGTGGCTCACTTTTTGCCTATCAAAGAGTCGATCACTGCAGCTCAATTGGTAGAACTCTATACCTCTCGTATTGTTTCTCTGCACGGTATTCCTCAAGTGATCTCTTCAGACCGTGGCAGCATCTTTACCTCGAAGTTTTGGGATTCTTTTCAGAAGGCCATGGGCACTAACATCCGCTTCAGCACAGCTTTCCATCCTCAAACTAGCGGTCAAGTCGAGCGTGTCAACCAGATTCTTGAAGATATGCTCAGAGCTTGTGTGATCTCCTTCGACATGAAGTGGGAGGATTGCCTTCCTTATGCTGAATTCTCCTACAACAACAATTTTCAAGAAAGTTCGGGCAAGGCCCCTTTTGAAATTATGTATGGCAGGAAGTGCCGTACCCCTCTCAACTGGTCTGGAACCAGTGAACGTCATCTTTTGGGTAATGACTTAATCACAGAGGCAGAGGAAATGTGCAAAGTCATTCGTGATAACCTCAAAGCAGCCCAATCCCGTCAGAAGAGCTACTATGATAGTAAGCACCATGATTTGGCTTTCGAGATTGGAGATCATGTTTACCTCCGTGTCTCTCCTATGAAAGGTACTCGTCACTTCGGTATCAAAGGGAAGCTTGCCCCTAGATACATGGGACCTTTCAAGATTGTCAGCAAGAGAGGCGACCTCGCCTATCAACTCGAGCTTCCTTCAAACTTTGCAAATGTTCATGACGTGTTTCATGTCTCTCAACTTCGAAGGTGCTTCAAGACTCCTGACCGCACCGTCAACTTCGAGGACATTGAGCTCCAAGAAGATCTCTCCTATCATGAGCACCCAGTTGCTATTCTTGAAGAGACTGAACGCAAGACTCGCAACAAGTCAATCAAATTTCTTAAAGTCAAGTGGTCACACCATTCCGACCGTGAAGTACCTGGGAATGCAAGGATCACCTCCGTTCTGAGTACCCGGCGTTCTTTCAGTCCTAGATCTCGGGACGAGATCCTTTCATAGTGGTGGAGTGTTGTAACACCTCGGATGTAACTTTCCCAATTTGTACTCCAACTCTTGCCGTTTCTGGCGTTAAGATATTTTATTTCCTCGGGTTCGGGTCTTTGTCTCCGTGTGTTGTTATCGCTGTCATGCATCTCATATCATGTCATCATGTGCATTGCATTTGCATACGTGTTCGTCTCATGCATTCGAGCATTTTCCCCGTTGTCCGTTTTGCATTCCGGCGCTTCGTTCTCCTCCGGTGGTCTTTTCTACCTTTCTTTCGTGTGTGGGGATTAAACATTTACGGATTAGACCAAGACTTGCCAAGCGACCTTGGTTTACTACCGGTAGACCGCCTGTCAAGTTTCGTACCATTTGGACTTCGTTTGATACTCCAACGGTTAACCGAGGGACCGAAAAGGCCTCATGTGTCTTGCAGCCCGACACCACTCCAATTTGGCCCAAAACCCACCTAACTGTGCTCCATCATCTAGAGCATTCGATCACGATCGCATGCCCGCAAACCGCACCTCATTTGGACTCTCCTAGCTCCCTCTATGCCTATTTAAAGACCCCTCCCGGAAATCCGAATCTCTCCCTCTCCGAAACCCTAATTTTCCACCGCGAGCCGCCGGACATTGTCCGCCCGGGGCGGACACACCGCCGCCAGCCAACCGCCTCCTGCCACGTCATCGCCCGCCGCCGCCACTCCCACCGCGGCCCGGGGAGCCCGCATCCGGCCCCCGCGGCCCGGTGAGCGCCGCCGCCGCCCGGGTCTCGTCTCCCGCGCCGCGCTGCCACCTCCCTCGCCTCCGGCGCTCCGGCCACCGAGCCGCCATCGCCGCCCCGCCGCAGCTCCTCGCCGCCTCCGGCCGCCGCACCGGCCATCATCGCCTCGCCGCCACCGCGGGCCACCGCCGCCGCCGAC
>NC_041382.1:91008753-91044895 GCF_002162155.2 Triticum dicoccoides | reverse complement strand
GCCGCCGACCCCGCCGGTCGTCCTCTCCGTCGCCGGCCACCACCACCCGCGCCCGGTCGGACCTCCCCGCCTCTCCTTCGGCTCCGGGAGCCAACTCCGGTGAGCCCCGAGCACTGTTCCGGCGAGATCCGGCTGCGCCTCGGTTTCCGTGCAAACCCTAGATCTCGGGGTGATTTTTTTGTCTAAGTCCTTGGAATTTTCAGTTCAAGTGCTCATGTTTGTAGCTCCGTAACTTTGCATCCGTAGCTCCGATTCATGCATATAGCATATCAAAACGTTCATCTCAGAGAGTACATCATTTCATTCCATTGCATCATTTTCATTTGAGTTCATCTTGATGCCCGAAATGCTATTAGAAGAGGGCTATTTGAGATTATTGTCAGATCTGCTGCTCCGTTTAGCTTTGTGTCATTTTTGCCATGATTAATGTGTGCATGATATGCCCTGATGCTCTACATGTGTTTTGTTAAGGGTTTTGTCATCTTTCCAGAGGTGCAACCCATGTATTTTTAGGATGTGTGGTGACTAGTGCAAGCTTGCAAAGTGGTGCACTTAGTAATTTTGTTTTCAGAGACTTAGTAATTTCATAAGTCATGTAGCTGTTTATCTCATGATGCCATATGTTCATGTTGTTTCCTAGTGATCCGTGCCTCTTTTGAGGATGATCAGTAAGGATGTTTTGTTAATATTGTAGTACTCTATCCATCCATGTCTTTGTTTGAAATTATGGAGCAACCTAGCTTGAGTAAATCGAGCTCTACTTTTGCTACTTTGTGAATCTGGGCAGATCAACTTGTTTGCAATTTTGCCGATGATGTTGTAGTTGATCCATGCATGCTATGTTATTGTTTTTGCCATGTCTAGCTTGCATTTTGTGCCTTATTGAGGGGTGTATGCTTGTCTTGCCATGACTTGCACCGTAGTGAGTGCATCGAGCTTGTAAACATGCCTACTTGAGCTATATTTCAGCTTGCTCCAGTTTTCACTAAGTATGAAAACTGATTATGTTTTTGCTATGTTCACATGCTTGCAATTGTGTTTTCCGGTCCTTTTTGGCTCAAGGTCACTAAGGGACTTTTGTTAAGCTCTTTGAGTAGCTCCATGCCATGCGTTATTTTGCCATGTTCAGATCCTGTAGCATGTAGTTTTGTTGCTCTGAAGAGTGCTACCTGATCTGAAATTCCAGACAAGTGTTAATTTCACTAAGTCCGAGATCTGTTTGCCATATGCATTTTTGCCATGCTTGTTTGAACCTGTTAATGGATGAATTGGCCGTAGCTCAGTGCTAGACTTTTGTTAAGAATCTTGTGTGCATCCCTGCCATGTATTGTGTTGTCATGTTTGGGTGCTTTAGCTTATTCATTTCGTTGCATTTAGATGGCTACTTGCTGTAAATTGCAGACCGGTGCCATATTTGAATCGCTTGCCATTTCCAAACCGTAACTCCGAATCCGATGTTCTTTATATCGTTTTCAAGCGATTTCATCTCATCTTTCCAGTGGCACACTTGGATTTCTAAGTTGAGGCCAGGTTCATGCATTTCCTATCATATCTTGCATTTTGCATCCCGCATCGCATTCCGCATAGCATATCATCATTGCATCATATTGCTTGGTCTTGCACGTGGTTGATTGTATCATTGTTGCTTGTTTGTCTTGTTTGGGTAGAGCCGGGAGACGAGTTTGCTAACGAGGAGCCCGTTGAGTTTGCTTTCGAGGATCCAGTCAACTCTGACAACTGTGCAGGCAAGATGATCATAACCTCGAAATCACTACTATCTTTGCTATGCTAGTTTGCTCGCTCTTTTGCTATACCATTGCTATGATGCCTACCATTTGCTTTCAAGTCTCCCAAATTTCCATGTCAAACCTCTAACCCACCATGTCCTAGCAAACCGTTGATTGGCTATGTTACCGCTTTGCTCAGCCCCTATTATAGCGTTGCTAGTTGCAGGTGAAGATTGGAGCCCGTTCCTTGTTGGAACATTTATTTACTTGTTGGGATATCATAATATTATCTTGTTATCTTAATGCATCTATACACTTGGTAAAGGGTGGAAGGCTCGGCCTCTCGCCTAGTGTTTTGTTCCACTCTTGCCGCCCTAGTTTCCGTCATATCGGTGTTATGTTCCCGGATTTTGCGTTCCTTACGCGGTTGGGTTATAATGGGAACCCCTTGAAATTTCTCCTTGATTAAAGCTTTTCCAGCAATGCCCAACCTTGGTTTTACCATTCGCCACCTAGCCTCTTTTCCCTTGGGTTTTCGGAGCCCAAGAGTCATCTTATTTTAAACCCCCCGGGCCAGTGCTCCTCTGAGTGTTGGTCCAAACTAGAGTCCTGTGCAGCGCCCCCTCGGGGAAACTCGAGGTTTGGTTTTAGTTGTATGGAGCGCTCATCTGAGTGTGCCCTAAGAAAGAGATATGTGCAGCTCCTATCGGGATTTGTCGGCACATTCAGGCGGTGTTGCTGGTCTTGTTTTAACCTGTCGAAGTTTCTTGAGTAACCGAGATATCGAGTCTGATCAGAACGTCTTGGGAGGAGGTCTATTCCTTCGTTGACCGTGAGAGCTTGTCATGGGCTAAGTTGGGACTCCCCTGCAGGGTTTTGAACTTTTGAAAGCCGTGCCCACGGTTATGGGCAGATGGGAATTTGTTAATGTCCGGTTGTAGATAACTTGAACCTTAAATTAATTAAAATGAATCAACCGAGTGTGTTACCGTGATGGCCTCTTCTCGGCGGAGTCCGGGAAGTGGACACGGTGTTGGAGTAATGTTTGTGCAGGTTGCTCTCTAGTTTCTCGCTCGTGCTTTGCCTCCTCTTCTCGCTCTCTTTTGCGAATAAGTTATCCACCATACTTGCTAGTCGCTTGCTGCGGCTCCACATATTTTACCCTGCCTTACCTACAAGCTTAAATAGTCTTGATCGCGAGGGTGCGAGATTGCTGAGTCCCTGTGGCTCACAGATAACTATTACACCAGATGCAGGGCCTGATGATTCAGCTCTAGGAGACGCGATTGAGCTCAAGTGGGAGTTCGACGAAGACTCTCAACGTTACTATGTTTCCTTTCCTGATGATCCGTAGTGGTGCCCAGTTGGGGGTGATTGGGACCGTGTCGCATGTTGGGTTATCTTTTATTTTGGCGCCGTAGTCAGGCCATGAGTGTTTGGATGATGTACTGTTATTTATGTACTTGATTGACGTGGCGAGTGTAAGCCAACTATTGTTATCTCCCCTTTATTATTTATATTACATGGGTTGTTGTGAAGATTGCCTAACTTGCGACATATGCCTTCAATGCGATTATGCCTCTAAGTCGTGCCTCGACACGTGGGAGATATAGTCGCATCGAGGGTGTTACAAATACCTAGTTCAATCTCGTTACCGACAAGTCTCTTTACTCGTTCTGTAATACATCATCTTGCAACTAACTCATTAGTTGCAATGCTTGCAAGGCTTAAGTGATGTGCATTACCGAGAGGGCCCAGAGACACCTGTCCGACAATCGGAGTGACAAATCCTACTCTCGAAATACGCCAACCCAACAAGTACCTTCGAAGAAACCTATAGAGCACCTTTATACTCACCTTGTTACGTTGTAACGTTTGGTAGCACACAAAGTGTTCCTACGGTAAACGGGAGTTGCATAATCTCATAGTCACAGGAACATGTATAAGTCATGAAGAAAGAACTAGCAACATACTAAACGATCGAGTGCTAAGCTAACGGAATGGGTCAAGTCAACCACATCATTCTCCTAATGATGTGATCCCGTTAATCAAATGACAACCCATGTCAATGGCTAGGAAACTTAACCATCTTTGATCAACGAGCTAGTCAAGTAGAGGCATACTAGTGACACTCTGTTTGTCTATGTATTCACACATGTATTATGTTTCCGGTTAATACAATTATAGCATGAATAATATACATTTATCATGATATAAGGAAATAAATAATAACTTTATTATTGCCTCTAGGGCATATTTCCTTCAGTCTCCCACTTGCACTAGAGTCAATAATCTAGATAAGTATATGTGAATGACATATTGTTGATCGGAGATAATGTAGAATTATTCTACAAAGTATAAAGGAATGTTTGAAAGGAGTTTTTCAAAGAAAGACCTCGGTGAAGCTGCTTACATATTGAGCATCAAGATCTACAGAGATAGATCAAGACGCTTGATAAATTTTTCAATGAGTACATACCTTGACAAGATTTTGAAGTAGTTTAAAATAGAACAGTCAAAGAAGGAGTTCTTGCCTGTGTTACAAGGTGTGAAGTTGAGTAAGACTCAAAACCCGACCACGGCAGAAGATAGAGAGAGAATGAAAGTCATTCCCTATGCCTCAACCATAGGTTCTATAAAGTATGCCATTCTATGTACCAGACCTATTGTATACCCTGCCCTGTGTTTGGCAAGGGAGTACAATAGTGATCTAGGAGTAGATCACCGGACATTGGTCAAAATTACCCATAGTGGAATAAGGATATGTTTCTCGATTATGGAGGTGACAAAAGGTTTGTCATAAAGGGTTACGTCGATGCAAGTTAGGGTTACGTTGATGCAAGTTTTGACACTGATCCAGATGACTCAAAGTCTCAATATGGATATATATTGAAAGTGGGAGCAATTAGCTAGAGTAGCTCTGTGCAGAGCATTGTTGACATAGAAATTTGCAAAATACATACGAATCTGAATGTGGCAGACCCATTGACTAAACTTCCCTCACAAGCAAAACATGATCACACCTTAGTACTCTTTGGGTATGAATCACATAGCTATGTGAACTAGATTATTGACTCTAGTAAACCCTTTCGGTGATGGTCACATGACGATGTGAACTATGGGTGTTAATCACATGGCGATGTGAACTAGATTATTAACTCTAGTGCAAGTGGGAGACTGAAGGAAATATGCCCTAGAGGCAATAATAAAGTTATTATTTATTTCCTTATATCATGATAAATGTTTATTATTCATGCTAGAATTGTATTAACCGGAAACATAATACATGTATGAATACATAGACAAACAGTATGTCACTAGTATGCCTCTACTTGACTAGCTCGTTGAATCAAAGATGGTTAAGTTTCCTAGCCATAGACATGAGTTGTCATTTGATTAACGGGGTCACATCATTAGAGAATGATGTGATTGACTTGACCCATTCTGTTAGCATAGCACTTGATCATTTATTTTGTTGCTATTGCTTTCTTCATGACTTATACATGTTCCTATGACTATGAGATTATGCAACTCCCGTTTACCGGAGGAACACTTTGTGTGCTACCCAACGTCACAACGTAACTGGGTGATTATAAAGGTGCTCTACAGGTGTCTCCGAAGGTACTTGTTGGGTTGGCGTATTTCGAGATTAGGATTTGTCACTCCGATTGTCGGAGAGGTATCTCTGGGCCCACTCGGTAATGGACATCACTATAAGCCTTGCAAGCATTGCAACTAATGATTTAGTTGCGGGATGATGTATTACGGAACGAGTAAAGAGACTTGCCGGTAACAAGATTGAACTAGGTATTGAGATACCGACGATCGAATCTCGGGAAAGTAACATACCGATGACAAAGGGAACAACGTATGTTGTTATGCGGTTTGACCGATAAAGATCTTCGTAGAATATGTAGGAGCCAATATGAGCATCCAGGTTCCTCTATTGGTTATTGACAGGAGACGTGTCTCGGTCATGTCTACATAGTTCTCAAACCCGTAGGGTCCACACGCTTAAAGTTCGATGATGGTTATATTATGAGTTTATCTGTTTTGATGTACCGAAGGAGTTCGAAATGGTCGAGACGTAAAGATCGATATATTGGACGACTATATTCGGACATCGGAAAGGTTCCGAGTGATTCGGGTATTTTCGGGAGTACGAGGGAGTTACGGGAATTCGTATTGGGCCTTAGTGGACCATACGGGAAAGGAGAGAAAGGCCTCAAAGGGTGACCGCACCCCTCCCCATGGGCTGGTCCGAATTGGACTAGGGAGGGGGGCGCCCCCTTCCTTCCTTCTCCTTTTTCCCTTCCCTTTCCTTCCCTCCTACTCCTACTACTTGGAAGGGCTCCTAGTTCTACTAGGAAAGAGAGAATCCTACTCCCGGTGGGAGTAGGACTCCCCTAGGGCACGCCATAGAGAGGGGCGGCCCTCCCCCTCCTCCACTCCTTTATATACGGGGGCAGGGGGCACCCCAAAGAAACAACAATTGATCTCTTGATCTCTTAGCCGTGTGCGGTGCCCCCCTCCACCATAATCCACCTTGATCATATCGTAGCAGTGCTTAGGCGAAGCCCTGCGTCGGTAGAACATCATCGTCGTGAACACGCTGTCATGCTGACGAAACTCTCCCTCAACACTCAGCTGGATCGGAGTTCGAGGGACGTGTGCAGAACTCGGAGGTGTTGTGCGTTCGGTACCTGATCGGTCGGACCGTGAAGACGTGCGACTACATCAACCGCGTCGTGCTAATGCTTCCGCTTTCGGTCTACGAGGGTACGTGGACACACTCTCCCCTCTCATTGCTATGCATCACCATGATCTTGCGTGTGCGTAGGATTTTTTTTGAAATTACTACGTTCCCCAACAGACAGTAACATTACCGTCAGCGTCCGTCTTCTTCTTGAAGATCCATTTATTCTCAATTGCTTGCCGATCATCGGGCAAGTCAATCAAAGTCCACACTTTGTTCTCATACATGGATCCCATCTCAGATTTCATGGCCTCAAGCAATTTCGCAGAATCGGGCTTCACCATCGCTTCTTCATAGTTCGTAGGTTCGTCATGGTCTAGTAACATAACTACCAGAACAGGATTACCGTACCACTCTAGTGCGGATCTTAATCTTGTTGACCTACGAGGTTCAGTAACAACTTGATCTGAAGTTTCATGATCATCATCATTAACTTCCTCACTAATTGGTGTAGGTGTCTTAGAAACCGGTTTCTGTGATGAACTACTTTCCGATAGGGGAGCAGGTACAGTTACCTCATCAAGCTCTACTTTCCTCCCACTCACTTCTTTCGAGAGAAACTCCTTCTCCAGAAAGATTCCAAATTTAGCAACAAAAGTCTTGCCTTCGGATCTGTGATAGAAGGTGTACCCAACAGTCTCCTTTGGGTATCCTATGAAGACACATTTCTCCGATTTGGGTTCGAGCTTATCAGGTTGAAGCTTTTTCACATAAGCATCGCAGCCCCAAACTTTAAGAAATGACAACTTTGGTTTCTTGCCAAACCACAGTTCATAAGGCGTCGTCTCAACGGATTTCAATGGTGCCCTATTTAACGTGAATGCGACTGTCTCTAAAGCATAACCCCAAAACGATAGCGGTAAATCAGTAAGAGACATCATAGATCGCACCATATCTAGTAGAGTATGATTACGACGTTCGGACACACCATTACGCTGTGGTGTTCTGGGTGGCGTGAGTTGCGAAACTATTCCGCATTGTTTCAAATGAAGACCAAACTCATAACTCAAATATTCTCCTCCACGATCAGATCGTAGAAACTTTATTTTCTTGTTACGATGATTTTCAACTTCACTCTGAAATTCTTTGAACTTTTCAAACGTTTCAGACTTATGTTTCATTAAGTAGATATACCCATATCTGCTTAAATCATATGTGAAGGTGAGAAAATAACGATATCCGCCACGAGCCTCAACATTCATCGGACCACATACATCTGTATGTATGATTTCCAAAAAATCTGTTGCTCTCTCCATAGTTCCAAAGAACGGCGTTTTAGTCATCTTGCCCATGAGGCACGGTTCGCAAGTACCAAGTGATTCATAATCAAGTGGTTCCAAAAGTCCATCAGTATGGAGTTTCTTCATGCGCTTTACACCGATATGACCTAAACGGCAGTGCCACAAATAAGTTGCACTATCATTATCAACTCTGCATCTTTTGGCTTCAATATTATGAATATGTGTATCACTACTATCGAGATTCAACAAAAATAGACCACTCTTCAACGATGCATGACCATAAAAGATATTACTCATATAAATAGAATAACCATTATTCTCTGATTTAAATGAATAACCGTCTCGCATCAAACAAGATGCAGATATAATGTTCATGCTTAACGCTGGCACCAAATAACAATTATTTAGGTCTAATACTAATCTCGAAGGTAGATGTAGAGGTAGCGTGCCGACCGCGATCACATCGACTTTGGAACCATTTCCCACGCGCATCGTCACCTCGTCCTTAGCCAATCTTCGCTTAATCCGTAGCGCTTGTTTCGAGTTGCAAATATTAGCAAAAGAACCAGTATCAAATACCCAGGTGCTACTGCGAGCATTAGTAAGGTACACATCAATAACATGTATATCATATATACCTTTGTTCACCTTGCCATCCTTCTTATCCGCCAAATACTTGGGGTAGTTCCGCTTCTAGTAACCAGTCTGCTTGCAGTGGAAGCACCCAGTCTCACGCTTAGGTCCAGACTTGGGTTTCTTCTCCTGAGCAGCAACTTGCTTGTTGTTCTTCTTGAATTTCCCCTTCTTCTTCCCTTTGCCCTTTTTCTTGAAACTGGTGGCCTTATTGGCCATCAACACTTGATGCTCCTTTTTGATTTCTACCTCCGCAGCCTTTAGCATCGTGAAGAGCTCGGGAATCGTCTTATCCATCCCTTGCATGCTATAGTTCATCACAAAGCTCTTGTAGCTTGGTGGCAGTGATTGGAGAATTCTGTCAATGACGCTATCATCTGGAAGATTAACTCCCAGTTGAATCAAGTGATTATTATACCCAGACATTTTGAGTATATGCTCACTGACAGAACTATTCTCCTCCATCTTGCAGCTGTAGAACTTATTGGAGACTTCATATCTCTCAATCCGGGCATTTGCTTGAAATATTAACTTCAATCCTGGAACATCTCATATGCTCCATGACGTTCAAAACATCGTTGAAGTCCCGGTTCTAAGCCGTAGAGCATGGCACGTTGAACTATCGAGTAGTTATCAACTTTGCTCTACCAGACGTTCTTAACGTCGTCAGTTGCATCAGCAGCAGGCCTGGCACCCAGCGGTGCTTCCAGGACGTAATTCTTCTGTGCAGCAATGAGGATAATCCTCAAGTTATGGACCCAGTCGGTGTAATTGCTACCATCATCTTTCAACTTTGCTTTCTCAAGGAACGCATTAAAATTCAATGGAACAACAGCACAGGCCATCTATCTACAATCAACATAGACAAGCAAGATACTATCAGGTACTAAGTTCATGATAAATTTAAGTTCAATTAATCATATTACTTAAGAACTCCCACTTAGATAGACATCCCTCTAATCCTCTAAGTGATCACGTGATCCATATCAACTAAACCACGTCCGATCATCACGTGAGATGGAGTAGTTTCAACAGTGAACATAACTATGTTGATCATATCTACTATATGATTCACGCTCGACCTTCCGGTCTCCGTGTTCCGAGGCCATATCTGTTATATGCTAGGCTTGTCAAGTTTAACCTGAGTATTCCGCGTGTGCAACTGTTTTGCACCCGTTGTATTTGAACGTAGAGCCTATCACACCCGATCATCACGTGGTGTCTCAGCACGAAGAACTTTTGCAACGGTGCATACTCAGGGAGAACACTTATACTTTGATAATTTAGTGAGGGATCATCTTATAATGCTACCGTCAATCAAAGCAATATAAGATGCATAAAAGATAAACATCACATGCAATCAATATAAGTGATATGATATGTCAATCATCATCTTGTGCTTGTGATCTCCATCTCCGAAGCACCGTCATGATCACCATTGTCACCGGCACGACACCTTGATCTCCATCGTAGCATCGTTGTCGTCTCGCCAATCTTATGCTTCTACGACTATCGCTACCGCTTAGTGATAAAGTAAAGCATTACAGGGCGATTGCATTGCATACAATAAAGCGACAACCATATGGCTCCTGCCAATTGCCGATAACTCGGTTACAAAACATGATCATCTCATATAATAAAATTTAGCATCATGTCTTGACCATATCACATCACAACATGCCCCGCAAAAACAAGTTAGACGTCCTCTACTTTGTTGTTGCAGATTTTATGTGGCTGCTACGGGTTTAGCAAGAACCATTCTTACCTACGCATCAAAATCACAACGATAGTTTGTCAAGTTGGTGCTGTTTTAACCTTCGCAAGGACCGGGCGTAGCCACACTCGGTTCAACTAAAGTTGGAGAAACTGACACCCGCCAGCCACCTGTGTGCAAAGCACGTCGGTAGAACCAGTCTCGCGTAAGCGTACGCGTAATGTCGGTCCGGGCCATTTCATCCAACAATACCGCCGAACCAAAGTATGACATGCTGGTAAGTAGTATGACTTATATCGCCCACAAATCACTTGTGTTCTACTCGTGCATATGACATCTACGCATAAAACCTGGCTCTGATACCATTGTTGGGGAACGTAGTAATTTCAAAAAAATTCCTACGCACACGCAAGATCATGGTGATGCATAGAACCGAGAGGGGAGAGTGTTGTCCACGTACCCTCGTAGACCGAAAGCGGAAGCGTTAGCATAACGCGGTTGATGTAGTCGTATGTGTTCACGATCCGACCGATCAAGTACCGAACGCACGACACCTCCGAGTTCAGCACACGTTCAGCCCGATGACGTCCCTCGAACTCCGATCCAGCCAAGTGTTGAGGGAGAGTTTCGTCAGCACGATGGCGTGGTGACGATGATGATGTTCTACCGACGCAGGGCTTCGCCTAAGCACCGCTACAGTATTATCGAGGTGGACTATGGTGGAGGGGGGCACCATACACGACTAAAAGATCAAACGATCAATTGTTGTGTCTCTAGGGTGCCCCCTGCCCCCGTATATAAAGGATCAAGGGGGGAGGTGCGGCCGGCCAGGAGGGGCGCGCGAGGAGGAGTCCTACTCCTACCGGGAGTAGGACTCCCTCCCTTTTCCTTGTTGGACTAGGAGTGGAGGGGGAAAGAGGAGGGAGAGAGGAAGGAAGGGGGGGGGCGCCGCCCCTCTCCTTGTCCTATTCGGACTAGGGGGAGGGGCGCGTGGCCCTGCCCTGGCCGCCTCTCCTCTTCTCCACTAAGGCCCACTATGGACCATTAAGCCCTCGGGGGTTCTGGTAACCCCTCGGTACTCCGGTAAAATCCCGATTTCACCCGGAACACTTCCGATATCCAAACATAGGCTTCCAATATATCAATCTTCATGTCTCGACCATTTCGAGGCTCCTCGTCATGTCCGTGATCACATCCGGGACTCCGAACAACCTTCGGTACATCAAAACATATAAACTCATAATATAATTGTCATCGAAACGTTAAGCATGCGGACCCTACGGATTCGAGAACTATGTATACATGACCGAGACACGTCTCCGGTCAATAATCAATAGCGGAACCTGGATGCTCATATTGGCTCCCACATATTCTACGAAGATCTTTATCGGTTAGACGCATAACAACATACGTTGTTCCCTTTGTCATCGGTATGTTACTTGCCCAAGATTCGATCGTCGGTATCTCAATACCTAGTTCAATCTCGTTACCGGCATACATCATCTCGCAACTAACTCATTAGTTGCAATGCTTGCAAGGCTTAAGTGATGTGCATTACCGAGAGGGCCCAGAGATACCTCTTCGACAATCGGAGTGACAAATCCTAATCTCGAAATACGCCAACCCAACAAGTACCTTCGGAGACACCTATAGAGAACCTTTATAATCACCCAGTTACGTTGTGACGTTTGGTAGCACACAAAGTTTTCCTCCGGTAAACGGGAGTTGCATAATCTCATAGTCATAGGAACATGTATAACTCATGAAGAAAGCAATAGCAACATACTAAACGATCGAGTACTAAGCTAACGGAATGGGTCAAGTCAACCACATCATTCTCCTAATGATGTGATCCCGTTAATCAAATGACAACCCATGTCAATGGCTAGGAAACTTAACCATGTTTGATCAACGAGCTAGTCAAGTAGAGGAATACTAGTGACACTCTGTTTGTCTATGTATTCACACATGTATTATGTTTCCGGTTAATACAATTCTAGCATGAATAATAAACATTTATCATGATATAAGGAAATAAATAATAACTTTATTATTAGCTCTAGGGCATATTTCCTTCAACACCCACCATTTACGTTCCTCAAAACAACCACCATACCTACCTATTATGGCATTTCCATAGCCATTCTGAGATATATTACCATGCAACTTTCCACCGTTCCATTTATTATGATATGCTCCATCATTGTCATATTGCTTTGCATGATCATGTAGTTGACATTGTATTTGTGGCAAAGCCACCTTTCATAATTCTTTCATACATGTCACTCTTGATTCATTGCACATCCAGGTACACCAGTGGAGGCATTCATATAGAGTCGTATTTTGTTCTAAGTATCGAGTTGTAATTCTTGAGTTGTAAGTAAATAAAAGTGTGATGATCTTCATTATTAGAGCATTGTCCCAGTGAGGAAAGGATGATGGAAGATATGATTCCCTCACAAGTTGGGATGAGTCTCTGGACTTTATGAAAAATAAAAGAGGCCAAAGAAGCCCACCAAAAATAAAAAATTAAAAAAAATGAGAGAAAAAGAGAGAAGGGACAATGCTACTATCATTTTTCCACACTTGTGCTTCAAAGTAGCACCATGATCTTCATGATAGAGAGTCTCCTATGTTGTCACTTTCATATACTAGTGGGAATTTTTCATTATAGAACTTGGCTTGTATATTCCAAT
Organism: Triticum dicoccoides; assembly: GCF_002162155.2. Classification (NCBI taxonomy): domain Eukaryota; kingdom Viridiplantae; phylum Streptophyta; class Magnoliopsida; order Poales; family Poaceae; genus Triticum; species Triticum dicoccoides. The sequence goes on along the minus strand of NC_041382.1, from coordinate 91,032,128 downwards.
GATGGGCTTCCTCAAATTGCCCTAGGTCTTCATGAGCAAGCAAGTTGGATGCACACCCACTTAGTTTATTTTGTTGAGCTTTCATATACTTATAGCTCTAGTGCATCCGTTGCATGGCAATCCCTACTCACTCACATTGATATCTATTGATGGGCATCTCCATAGCCCGTTGATACGCCTAGTTGATGTGAGACTATCTTCCTCCTTTTTTTATTCTCCACAACCACCATTCTATTCCACCTATAGTGCTATGTCCATGGCTCATGCTCATGTATTGCGTGAAAGTTGAAAAAGTTTGAGAATACTAAAGTATGAAACAATTTCTTGGCTGAAACCGGGGTTGTGCATGATTTAAATATTTTGTGTGATGAAGATAGAGCATAGCCAAACTATATGATTTGTAGGGATAGCTTTCTTTGGCCATGTTATTTTGAGAAGACATGATTACTTTATTAGTATGCTTGAGGTATTATTATTTTTATGTCAATATTAAACTTTTGTCTTGAATCTTATGGATCTGAATATTCTTGCCACATTAGAGAAGATCACATTGATAAATATGTTAGGTAGCATTCCACATCAAAAATTCTGTTTTTATCATTTACCCACTCGAGGACGAGCAGGAATTAAGCTTGGGGATGCTTGATACGTCTCCAACGTATCTATATTTTTTGATTGTTCCATGCTATTATATTATCCATCCAGGATGTTTTATATGCATTTATATGTTATTTTATATGATTTCTGGGACTAACCTTTAACCTAGAGCCCAGTGCCAGTTTCTATTTTTCCTTGTTTTTGAGTATCGCAGAAAAGGAAAACCAAACGGAGTCCAATTGACCTGAAACTTCACGGAGATTATTTTTGGACCAGAAGAAGCCCACGGAGTACCGGAGATGGGCCAGAAGAGTCCCGAGGCACCCACGAGGGTGGGGGGCGCGCCCTACCCCCTGGGCACGCCCCCTACCTCGTGGCTACCTCGGAGACCCCCTGACTTGTTCCCTACGCCAATACCTCTCATATATACCCAAACTTCCTGAACATAACCTAGATTGGGAGTTCTGCCGTCGCAAGCCTCTGTAGCCACCAAAAACCAATAGGGACCCTGTTCCGGCATCCTACCGGAGGGGGGATCCCTCACCGGTGGCCATCTTCATCATCCCGGTGCTCTCCATGACGAGGAGGGAGTAGTTCACCCTTGGGGCTGAGGGTATGCACCGGTAGCTATGTGTTTGATCTCTCTCTCTCTCTCGTGTTCTTGATTTGGCACGATCTTGATGTATCACGAGCTTTGCTATTATAGTTGGATCTTATGATGTTTCTCCCCCTCTACTCTGTAGCGACCAGACCTCAAACCGTCCAATCTCTATGCTACGCTGTCATCCCTGGATCAGTAATGCTGACACCAGACAGTACTTGAAGGATTTATAACAGAGTAGCAATCATACACTTATTACATCGAGTGTCTCCAAGAGAACTTATTACAATAAATATGGCTTAAGGCCATCTAATAACAATAACAGCGGATGGCTTGGAAGATAAGTGAATCCATCAACTCCAACGGCATCACTGAGTATAGAAACATGACCTAAAACTCCTTAATCATCGTCTGAAAAGTCTGCAACATTAACGTTGCAGCCCGAAACGGGTTAGCACATGGAGTATGCTGGCAATGTAACACATAGAGAGTAATGGAATGAAACAGCTATGCATATTTGGCTGGTGGAAAGCTCTATGGTTACAGTTTTGCGAAAAGCTAATTTTTCCCTACTGCAAAGGAATAAATTTATTTAACTATCATGGTGGTTGTTAAACATTGAGAATGGTTGACAGCATTCTCAATCCCAACTAAACATCATCATTAAACAAACCCATCAAAATTAAATTTTATAGTAACATGTTGAGATTCACATGATAATCCAGGTACTAAATACTCAAGATGTCCATAACCGGGGACACGACTAACCATGATTAGTTTATACACTCTACAGAGGTTTGCGCACTTTTCCCCACAAGACTCGATCGCCTCCGTTTGGTTTCTCGCACTACACGGTGTTTGAGAAACGGATGACCGAGACATAGTCTTTCGGAAGCGCTAGCACCTTACGATGGGTAGACCGTACCACCTACATCCCCTACATCTGCTAGTCTACCACTGTAAGAGTTCGCACAACTTAGTCAACTATGCTAGAGCCCATAATAGCTTGTGGCTGCACACGGAAGTTTCTAGCATGAACAATCTCATGATCCCTTTGAGCCTGGGTGGCGGTCCAAAAGAAACAGGCAATCCTGGAATACCCAGGTACCTCAATCCACCCAGATGTGTGTTTAAGTTGCCACCTTAAATAAACCATTAATTAACAAACTCACATCTGTCATGGATACACTCACCCAATCCACGTCTACTAGCATAGCATGGCATAATAAGCAACATAGAAGTAACTCCCAAAGGTTTGATAATAGACAGGTAATAGGTACTACCTCAACTACTTCCCAAACCCACAATTTAATTAGATCCTAATCATGCAATGTGTAAGGATTGATCTAATGCAATAAAACTGGGTAGTAGGAGGTATGATCAAAGTGTTACTTGCCTTGCTGATGATCCAGGAAACCTAGCGATTCGAAGTAACAAGCGGCGCACTCCAGGTACTCTATCGCAAACAAACAAGAATACAATAAGTACTCAACTAATGCACAAGTAAAACTCAAATAAGAGATCTAATCAGAAGGTTCAACTTAAGAACTCCGGTTGGCAAAAAGAATCAAATCGAACGAAGCAACGAAAGATAAACGGCAAAAGAAACATGCTTCGTTTACTATTCTGGATCTAAGGCAATTTTTACAGTGGCAAAAACTTATTTGAGTTGGTTAATCGGAAAGAGGGTTTCGAGACGAAACTCCAGGCGCTTGAATCGCCTGATTCCGATAAACGAGCGAAAAGTTAGACTAAAACGAAAATCGAATCAGAAAAATCGCGGATTTAATCCGAGAAAAAGAAAAATGACGAATGTTCATTAAAACGAACGAACGGACGAATGCTCGCTAAATAAATGAACCGGAAAAACCGATCTAACGAAAAAAAACAGATCTAAGATTTTTTTTAAAAAAACCGATCGGTTTTCTTCGTGAAAACCGAGGCAACGACGTCTACCTCGACGCTCCGGCGAGCAGCGGCGTGGCTCCGGCGATCGTCGGCGGTGGCGGCGGCGGGGCAGCGGGGCGGCGGGTGGCGGCGCGGGGCAGCGCGGCGTGGGGCGGGGCGGCGCAGTAGCGGGGCGGCGGCGGCGGTGGCACAGTGGGGCTTGGGGCGGCTAGGGTTCGGGGGTGGGGTTCTGGCTGGGCCTTCCCCCGGCTTATAAAGCCAGACGGACCTCGTGTCCGGGTCGGACACGGCCCGTAGGTCGGTTGCGTTTTTTTATAAATAGTTACGCTCAGAAAAAAAACAAAAGGACTATTAAACGGACTCCAAAAATCCCGAAATAAATTTTCCCCGGCTTCTAAAATCAAGCCGCACAGGATGAACATATATTTGGGGCCTAAATGCAATTTTGAAAAACGCGCATTTTTCCTAAATTCAAATAAAATAGCAAATAACCCAAATAAAATCTTATTTTATTTTTTTATTAAATCCTCAATATTTCTTTATTTTGGTAAAGTCATTTTATTCCCTCTCTCATATTTTGATAATAGAAATAATTGAAGATAAAATAAATAAAATCAAATGATCCCTATTTCAAAATTTGAGAAAACTCAAATATGAAAATAATGAAATCCCCAACTCTCTCCAAGGGTCCTTGAGTTGCAAAAATTTCTATGATCGACCAAAATGCAATAAATATGATATGCAATGATGATCTAGTGTATAACATTCCAAATTAAAAAATTGGGATGTTACAAACCTACCCCCCTTAAGATGAATCTTGCCCTCGAGATTCGGGTTGGCTAGAAAATAGGTGAGGGTGGTCCTTCAGCAAATCTTCCTCTCGCTCCCACGTGGCTTCATCCTCCGTGTGGTGGCTCCACTGAACCTTGCAAAACTTGATAACCTTGCTGCGGGTGACTCGACTGGCATACTCTAGAATCTTATCTGGTTTCTCCTCATAGGTCAAATCACTGTCCAACTGAATTGCTTCCAGTGGTACCGTATCTCTCAGCGGTATGTCAGCCATCTCTGCGTGGCACTTCTTCAACTGGGATACATGAAACACGTCGTGAACTCCTGACAGTCCTTCAGGTAATTCCAATTTGTAGGCTACTTCTCCCATACGCTCCAAAACTTTGTATGGCCCTACAAAACGTGGCGCTAGTTTTCCCTTAACTCCAAAGCGCTTAACTCCTCGAAGTGGAGATACTCGAAGATAAACTCGGTCTCCGACTTCGTAAACTGTCTCCTTGCGTTTAGAATCTGCATAACTCTTCTGCCTGGATTGAGCTACCTTCAGCATGTCGCGGATTAATTTCACTTTCTGTTCAGACTCCTTTATTAGATCCGGTCCAAACAACTGGCGATCTCCAACTTCATCCCAGGACAATGGGGTTCTGCACCTCCTTCCGTACAAGGCTTCGAAAGGGGCCATCTTCAAACTAGATTGATAGTTGTTGTTGTAAGAGAACTCTGCATACGGCAAATTCTCGTCCCAACTAGATCCGTAATCTAGCACACAAGCTCTTAGCATATCTTCCAAAATCTGATTGACTCTCTCAGTCTGTCCATCTGTCTGCGGGTGGAAAGCTGTGCTAAACTCTAGTCTGGTTCCCAAAGTCTCATGCAACTGATTCCAGAACTTTGAGGTAAACTGGGTTCCTCTATCTGATACAATGCTCCTTGGAACTCCATGCAGACATACGATTCTGGTCATGTATATCTTTGCCAACTTTGCACTGGTATAGGTAGTCTTCACTGGAATGAAATGAGCTACATTTGTCAAACGATCGACTACCACCCATATCGAGTCATAGCCTGAACGTGTTCTGGGCAATCCTGTAATAAAATCCATGCCTAGCTTATCCCACTTCCATTCGGGTATCGGCAATGGTTGTAGCAATCCTGCTGGCTTCTGATGCTCTGCCTTCACTCTCTGACATACATCACAAACTGCTACATACTCCGCAATATCCTTCTTCATTTCGGTCCACCAGAAAATATCCTTCAAATCCAAATACATCTTGGTATTTCCTGGGTGAATCGAGTATGGTGAATCATGGGCCTCTTGCGGAATTAGCTTCCTGATCTCCGAATCATTTGGCACATAAACACGGTCTTCAAACCATAGGGTATCGTGCTCATCCTGACGAAATCCCTTAGCTTTTCCTTTGCTAATTTTCTCCTTAATAGAAGCAATCTCCTTGTCAGTCTTTTGGGCTTCTCTGATTTTATCCATCAACGTAGACTGAATCTCCAATGCTGCTACATAGCCTCTCGGGACTATTTCCAAACATAGCTCTCGAAGATTCTCGGCTAACTCCTTTGGTAAATCTCCCGTCATTAAGGTGTTGACGTGGCTCTTACGGCTCAACATGTCAGCTACTACGTTAGCCTTTCCAGGGTGATAATGCAATCTCATATTATAATCCTTGATGAGCTCCAACCATCTCCTTTGTCTGAGATTCAACCCCTTCTGTGTGAAAATGTACTTCAAACTCTTATGATCCGTATACACTTCGCAATGGTTTCCAATCAGAAAATGTCTCCAAGTTTTCAGTGCATGCACTATGACTGCTAACTCCAAATCATGCATAGCATAGTTCAACTCATGAGGCTTAAGCTGTTGTGAGGCATATATATGAAACAACTCTCCCTTCCTGCATAAGCACTGCTCCAAGTCCTCGACATGAAGCGTCGCAATACACCTCATAATCCTTGGTCTGGTCTGGCAAAATCAACACTAGTGAGGTAACCAAACGGTTCTTCAACTCCTGAAAACTAGCCTCGCATGCCTCCATCCATATGAACTTGGTATCCTTCTTCAACAATTCCGTCATAGGCTTCACAATCTTTGAGAAATTCTCAATAAACCTCCGGTAGTATCCCACGAGTCCAAGAAAACTCCGGATCTCTCCAACTGTGGTTGGTGCTTCCCACTTAGTCACGACATCAACTTTAGTGGGATCTACTGCTATACCTTCTCTGGATATAACGTGTCCTAGAAATCCAACTTCCTTCAACCAAAACTCACATTTGCTAAACTTGGCATATAATTGATGTTCTCTGAGCTTTCCAAGAACCAAACACAAATGTTCCTTATGCTCCTCTTCATTCTTCGAGTAAACCAGGATATCATCAATGAACACTACGACGAACTTATCCAAGAACTCCATAAACACTTTGTTCATCATGTTCATAAAATATGCAGGTGCATTAGTCAGACCAAATGACATAATGGTATACTCGTACAGCCCATACCTAGTGGTAAAAGCCGTCTTGGGTATATCCTGTTCCTGAATCTTCAACTGGTGGTATCCTGATCGCAGATCGATCTTGGAAAATACCTTAGCTCCTTGCAATCGATCAAACAGATCATTGATCATTAGTAGTGGGTACTTGTTCTTGATGGTTACTTCATTCAATCCTCGATAATAGACAACCATCCTTAACGATCCATCCTTCTTTTCTACTAGAAGTACTGGCGATCCCCAAGGTGAAGAACTTGGGCGAATATATCCTTTATCTAGTAACTCCTTAATTTGCTTCTTAATTTCCACCAAATCCTTTCCAGACATCCTATATGGTCTCTTTGATATTGGCCCTGTGCCTGGCAAAAGCTCAATCAAAAACTCAATATCTCTATCCGGTGGCATGCATGGCAACTCTTCTGGAAATACATCGGGGAAATCCTTCACTACTGGTACTTCCTCCTGCACAACTCCTGTTAAACAATTTACTTGAGTCCTCTTTGGCACATGCCGGGATACATACTTGATCCTTCTCCCTTCTGGGGTGGTAAGCAAAATTGACTTACTGGCACATTCAATATTCCCTTCATACTTTGACAACCAATCCATGCCTAATATCACATCCAATCCTTGAGATTCCAACACTATTAAGTCTAAGGGAAATACGTAGTTACCAATCCTTAATGGTAACCGATCATACCATAGGCTAGCCATATATTCTGCTCCAGGCGAAGTTACTAACATGGGTGACCTAAGGGCTTGGGTTGGCAGTTTATACTTATCCAAAAATCCCCTTGATATGTATGAATGCGATGCACCGGTATCAAAAATAATGAGTGCAGTAAATGACTTAACCAAAAACTTATCAATTACTGCATCCGGCTGCTCTTCTACCTCCTCCACGTTAACATGGTTGACCTGTCCCCTATTGAAAGGGTTCGGCTTCTTCCCAGAGTTTCCATTGCCATTTGCGTTCTGTGATTCAGGACATTCATTGGCATAATATCCGGTCTTCTGGCACTTAAAGCAAGTGACTTGGCTCAGGTCTTTCTTGGCTGGGGTTGATGGGTTGGTGCAGTTCTGGCCATTGCTTCCTGCATTCCCATTCCCATTCTTGGGGCCATTGTGATGGTGCAAGCTTCCTCCTCCATGTGTATGCTGAAAATGTCCTCCTGGCCTAGGGGTAAATCATGGCTTCTGCTGAACTCCTGAATTGTACTTTCCTTGTGCATACTTCCTCTTGCGATTCTCAATTTGCTGCTTCTTCCCTTCAATCATGAGAGCACGATCTACCAACTCCTGGTAGTTGTTGAAGGTTGCTACCATCAATTGCATGCTCAACTCATCATTCAGTCCTTCCAGAAATTTCTCCTGCTTTGCTACATCGGTAGCAACGTCATCTGGGGCATAACGTGCTAATTTACTAAAGTCCTCCACATACTGGCCAACTGTTCGTCCTCCTTGGCGCAAGTTGCGAAACTCTCGCTTCTTCATGGCCACAGCTCCTGCTGAAACATGGGCAGTTTGAAAAGCCTGCTGAAACTGGTCCCATGTGATAGTATCGACAGGGAAAGTGGCTGTGAAATTCTCCCACCATGATGCTGCGGGTCCTTCAAGCTGATGTGCGGCAAACTTCACCTTCTCCGCATCCGTGCATCCTGCCGTGTCAACTCTCTAGCTGTCTTGCGGAGCTAATCATCTGCTACTATCGGCTCGGTGCTACTGGAAAACACCGGCGGATTCAGCCTAAGAAAACGGGCTAAGTGATCAACAGGTGGTGGTGGTGGGTTGTTGTTGTTGTTCCCTTGATTTTGATTCTTGGCTAGCAACTGCATCAATGTGTTCTTCTGCTGGATCAACTGGGTGAGCTCTGGTGGAAAGACAAATCCGGGGTCACGTCTCGGAGGCATCTGAGGGTTTAGAAGAGATGAGATTTAAGAATAGAGGGGGTCTAAAGAGAAAACACTACCCATATGCACATGAGGCAAAAGCAAACAATTTATTCAATCAAACAAGGGCATACAATCGATCTAACTATCACAAAAGTGCTCGGACTATAATATTTACATGGTGGACTACTACTACTGATGAGGTGGTCTACTAGAAATATTCTTCGATTGCAGACTCCGTGATATCTGCTCCGGATCCATCAACATAGTCATCATCGCTATCGTCGGGATCCGAGTCAGTGTCGTCGATGATGATGTAGTCTTCCGGGCGAATCTCCTTGGGTTCTTCGTCTTCTTCTACTGGTGTAGGGCCTCCCATAAATATTCCGATCTTCTTGATCAGATCGTCATTCTTCTCCACTAATACTTCAATTTCTTCTTCATAATATTCACGTGTAGTCTTGAGTTCTTTCTCCAGTTCCTTGATTCTTGTCTTTGCCTTCTTCAGGTCTAAAATGTCAGCGCACATCTGGTTCTCCTGACGTCGAATATGCTGGTTTAACTCCTGGATAAAAGCTGCAATTGATCTATCCTTTCTGGTGCTGATCATCTCCCAGTGCTCATCTCGGCACCCACAAATCTGGTAGATAGTATCCTTGAGATCATTGCCGTAGACTTCTCCAATGCATCCCATGGCGATGTGAGCTGCCATGCTCTTTCCTAGACTCCAAGTTGGTGCATCAAAAGAAAACTCTATGGGCTCAGTGACTAGCATGAACGTCCTTCCTGGAACTTGAACTTGAATCATCCAACGCTCTTCTATAGGTAAAGTGGCGTTGTAGGTTCCGGTGAAGCTTGGTACTCCTATGTTCAGGTATCTAGTGACTTCTTCCAAGTGATGTCCAAAGGGTGTATCTTCATCCAGTTGAGTGAACTTGCTCCTTGCATCCGCCATCCTAAAAGAGTAGAAAAGATGAGGAGTCAGAAAGAGAAGAGAGTGAGTAGTGATCTAGGTTTTTAGCTTAGTGGTCGTGTCCTACAGCCAGCGTGTGCTCTGATACCATCTTGTAGCGACTAGACCTCAAACGGTCCAATCTCTGTGCTCCGGTGTCATCCCTGGATCAGTAATGCTGACACCACACAGTACTTGAAGGATTTATAACAGAGTAGCAATCACACACTTATTACATCGAGTGTCTCCAAAAGAGAACTTATTACAATAAATATGGCTTAAGGCCATCTAATAACGATAACAGCGGAAGGCTTGGAAGATAAGTGAGTCCATCAACTCCAACGGCATAACTGAGTATAGAACCACGACCTAAAACTCCTTAATCATTGTCTCGAAAGTCTACAACATTAACGTTGCAGCCCAAAACGGGTCAGCACATGGAATATGCTCGCAATGTAACACATAGAGAGTAATGGAATGAAACAGCTATGCATATTTGGCTGGTGGAAAGCTCTATGATTATAGTTTTGCGAAAAGCTAATTTTTCCCTACTGCAAAGGAATAAATTTATTTAACTATCATGGTGGTTGTTAAACATTGAGAATGGTTGACAGCATTCTCAATCCCAATTAAACATCATCATTAAACAAACCCATCAAAATTAAATTTTATAGTAACATGTTGAGATTCACATGATAATCCAGGTACTAGATACTCAAGATGTCCATAACCGGGGACACGACTAACCATGATTAGTTTATACACTCTGTAGAGGTTTGCGCACTTTTCCCCACAAGACTCGATCGCCTCCATTTGGTTTCTCGCACTACACGGTGTTTGAGAAACGGATGACCGAGACATAGTCTTTCGGAAGCGCTAGCACCTTACGATGGGTAGACCGTACCACCTACATCCCCTACATCTGCTATTCTACCACTGTAAGAGTTCGCACGACTTAGTCAACTATGCTAGAGCCCATAATAGCTTGTGGCTGCACACGGAAGTTTCTAGCATGAACAATCTCATGATCCCTTTGAGCCTGGGTGGCGGTCCAAAAGAAACAGGCAATCCTGGAATACCCAGGTACCTCAATCCACCCAGATGTGTGTTTAAGTTGCCACCTTAAATAAACCATTAATTAACAAACTCACATCTGTCATGGATACACTCACCCAATCCACGTCTACTAGCATAGCATGGCATAATAAGCAACGTAGAGGTAACTCCCAAAGGTTTGATAATAGACAGGTAATAGGTACTACCTCAACTACTTCCCAAACCCACAATTTAATTAGATCCTAATCATGCAATGTGTAAGGATTGATCTAATGCAATAAAACTGGGTAGTAGGAGGTATGATCAAAGTGTAACTTGCCTTGCTGATGATCCGGGAAACCTAGCTATTTGAAGTAACAAGCGGCGCACTCCGGGTACTCTATCACAAACAAACAAGAATACAATAAGTACTCAACTAATGCACAGGTAAAACTCAAATAAGAGATCTAACCAGAAGGTTCAACTTAAGAACTCCGGTTGGCAAAAAGAATCAAATCGAACGAAGCAACAAAAGACAAACGGCAAAAGAAACAGGCTTCGTTTACTATTATGGACCTAAGGCTATTTTTACAGTGGCAAAAACTTGTTTGAGTTGGTTACTTGGAAAGAGGGTTTCGAGATGAAACTCCAGGCGCTTGAATCGCCTGATTCCGATAAACGAGCGAAAAGTTAGACTAAAACGAAAATCGAATCAGAAATCGCGATTAGAAAAATCGTGGATTTAATCCGAGAAAAAGAAAAACGACGAACGTTCGTTAAAACGAACGAACGGACGAACGCTCGCTAAATAAATAAACTGGTAAAACCGATCTAACGAAAAAAAACAGATCTAAGTTTTTTTAAAAACCGATCGGTTTTCTTCGTGAAAACCGAGGCAACGGCGTCTACCTCGGCGCTCCGGCGAACGGCGGCGGCGGCGTGGCTCCGGCGATCGTCGGCGGCGGCGGCGGCGGGGCAACGGGTGGCGGCGGCGCAGCGGGGCTTGGGGCGGCTAGGGTTTGGAGGTGGGATTCTGGTTGGGCCTTCCCCCGGCTTATGAAGCCAGACGGGCCTCATGTCTGGGTCGGACACGGCCCATAGGTCGGTTGCGTTTTTTTATAAATAGTTACGCTCAGAAAAAAACAAAAGGACTACTAAACGGAGTCCAAAAATCCCAAAATAAATTTTCCCCGGCTTCTAAAATCAAGCTGCACAAGATGAACATTTATTTGGGGCCTAAATGCAATTTTGAAAAACGCGCATTTTTCCTAAATTCAAATAAAATAGAAAATAACCCAAATAAAATATTATTTGATTTTTTTATTAAATCCTTAATATTTCTTTATTTTGGGAAATTCATTTTATTCCCTCTCTCTTATTTTGATAATAGAAATAATTGAAGATAAAATAAATAAAATCAAATGATCCCTATTTCAAAATTTGAGAAAACTCAAATATGAAAATAACGAAATCCCCAACTCTCTCCAGTCCTTGAGTTGCGAAAATTTCTAGGATCGACCAAAATGCAATAAATATGATATGCAATGATGATCTAGTGTATAACATTCCAAATTGAAAATTTGGGATGTTACATACTCTCTTGTAATGAATTGAGTTTTCCATTTGAAGTTATCTTATTGGATTGAGTCTTTAAGGATTTGAGAACACTTGATGTATGTCTTGCATCTGCTTATCTGTGGTGACAATGGGATATTCACGTGATCTACTTGATGTATGTTTTGCTAATCAAAAACTTGCGGGTTCACTAACCTTGTGAACTTATGCATAGGGGTTGGCACACGTTTTCGTCTTGACTCTCTGTTAGAAACTTTGGGGCACTCTTTGAAGTACTTTGTGTTGGTTGAATAGATGAATCTGAGATTTTGTGATGCATATCGTATAATCATACCCACGGATACTTGAGGTGACATTGGAGTATCTAGGTGACATTAGGGTTTTGGTTGATTTGTGTCTTAAGGTGTTATTCTAGTACAAACTCTAGGATAGATCGAACGGAAAGAATAGCTTCGTGTTATTTTACTACGGACTCTTGAATAGATCGACCAGAAAGAATAACTTTGAGGTGGTTTCGTACCCTACAATAATGTCTTCATTTGTTCTCCGCTATTTTTTACTTTGGAGTGACTCTTTGTTGCATGTTGAGGGATTGTTGTATGATCCAAATATGTTATTATTGTTGAGAGAACTTGCACTGGTGAAAGTATGAACCCTAGGCTTTGTTTCAACGCATGGCAATGTCGTTTGTGCTCACTTTTATCATTAGTACCATGCTGTTTTTATATTTTCAGATTACAAATACTCATATCTATCATCCATACTGCACTTGTATCACCATCTCTTCGCCGAACTAGTGCACCTATACAATTTACCATTGTATTGGGTGTGTTGGGGACACAAGAGACTCTTTGTTATTTGGTTGCAGGGTTGTTTGAGAGAGACCATCTTCATCCTACACCTCCCACGAATTGATGAACCTTAGGTCATCCACTTGAGGGAAATTTACGACTGTCCTACAAACCTCTGCACTTGGAGGCCCAACAAAGTCTACAAGAAGAAGGTTGCATAGTAGACATCACGTGCAAGCGCAGTCCGGTGTGCAGGCTCATCGGGAATCGTACAAGCTGTTCAATGCAGGAGCTGTGCATCTCTTCAATGCAAATGGTTCAGATTACGGTATGCAAATTAAAGCCAGACTTCGGCGCTAAGCCAAGAGACACTACGATTTGTCAAAATATTCAGCTAAAAATCAATAGCTCTATCTATTTTTTTCAACTAAAATTCTATAATTAAGCATAAATTTCGTTCATACTAGAGATTAAGTAGTCGTCCTCACTGGGAAGCGAGACAGCCTTGGACCGCCGCCGGCCTCGCTCCGACTGGTATATATTAATGGCGCCGCCGAGCGGCCGCACCCCTCCATCCTCACCACACACACAATTCCTCTCTCTCCGCCCGCATCCTTGACGCCGCTCTGAGTTCTCAAAGCCGTCAGTGTACGAGGATGCCGCCAAAGCGCCCCATCGGAGGGAGTGGCGACGCCGGGGCTGCTGAAGCACCGGAGCACGACGTGAATATGGAGACATAGGTTTCCATCCCCGCCGACAAGTTGGAGAACGAGGCTGCCAAAAAGCAAAGGCGGGTCGAGAAAGAACCGCAAGAGACTCCAGCAGGCCTAGACTTCATCAACAACCTCCCCGATGATATGTTCATAGTCATCATATCCCTCCTCCCAATCAAATATCGGGCGAGGGCAGCCGCCCTTTCACAGCGGTGGCACACCCTATGGCTCTGCACCCCTGTCGACCTCATCGACGCCCACAAGCTCTGCCATGGCTATCGCCAAACCTTGGATGCGTTCTCCCAGATCCTCGGTAGTCACAATGGCCCAATCAAAGGCCTTATCACGGGCAAGTTCCGTTCCAATGGCAAGGACCGAGCCAAGCTTGACGAGTGGTTCCGATCTCGCACCATAGACCAGCTCGAGAAGCTAAGTTATAATGATGGGCATATGCGCTTGCTGCCAACGTCCGTGCTCCGCTTCGCGCCCATGCTGCGCCTCACCAAGTTCATGAACTACCATTCCCCCCTCCCTTAATGACACGCCCACTCTTTTTCTACCATGACTGAAGCACCTCGAGCTCGTAGCCATCCGCATCCCAAAGGATGACATGGAGCGCCTGCTCCGCGGCTGTACTGCACTCGAGTTCCTTCGTCTTCAGGCGATGAATTGGTCGAGTACCTTGCACATCACCTCCAGGACTCTCCGGACTATTTATGTGTGTTGCTGGTGCTGCAATGAGAGATCACAAAAGGTGGACCACAATATGGTCATCCAGGACACACCTTCACTTGAGAGATTACTTGTAGTTGATCAACAAGGTCCAACAAGAATCAATGTCATTTCTGCGCCGAAATTGAAAGTGGTGGGCTACTCGTATGTCTTCAACTTTCAGGTACAACAGTCTCCTTATATACCTCTCCTTCTTGATATCAATGTTATTTCTAGTTTTGAAGATGTATGTTCGTCTGTCATCCAGCGAAGCATCACCCAGACTCTGGGCACAATGAAGGTCTTGGCACTAGAATCTGTCGGCCCCAACCTGGACCAAGTTGTTAGTTGCCTGAGATGCTTTCCGTGCCTGAAGAAGTTGTATATCGAGGTGATGTTCCTTTCCTGTTAAATGTTAACCATAAGGGAGTTCAATATTTTTGCACCTTTTCCCAAGTTTACAATGACAATGTACTATGATTTCTGAAGGAATTTTGGAGGATTTTAGGACATACACCCCCACCCCATATTGGTTGCTTCATTCATATGGTTACAATCGTCCATAAGCATTTCTCCTTTGGATTCATATGTACTAGTTTTCTTAGGGAATTTTTCATCCAATCCAACCTCTTGTGAAGAAGACTACATGTTTCTACTCCCTCCGTCCCATAATGTAAGACATTTTTTAACACTAGTGTAGTGTCAAAAAATGTCTTACAATATGGGATGGAGGGAGTAGATTGTAATCAAATGCCCATGTTAATCATGCCAGATCAAAGATGGCATGTTGCTGCATTTTACAAATCGTGCAAACCAAATGGGCGTGTAGCAGTGTTCAAAACTGCATGTAGGCACTAACACGTTCTCTTCTTTTGCATTGCATATTAGGCTTGGAGGTGGATGATGTTTATAATGACAATCACATCGAATGCCTGGGTCTGCATCTCTCAAATATTACTTTGAACTCCTACCGAGGGACCCCACCGGAGATTACACTCGCCAGGTTCTTTCTTGCCAGAGCAAAGGCGCTGAGGGTACTGAGGTTGAACATGCATTTAATTAGGAAAGATCAATGGTATGATTATCAGAGCTGGCTGGTACTGTTGAAAGGAAGTGCCTCCAAAAATGCCGAACTTCGTATTGGTAGAGCATATGGCAAAGCAATTGGAAGTTATTGTGTCAAACCCATACATGACTTGTCAGCGGCTGATCCCTTTTCAGAAATGACACAACTTGCAATGATTGAATTTGGGCGTTGTAATCTTTGAATTTGAACCTTGCAATATTTATGGTATTTGTTATATTGAACCATTTACGTTCTCATGTCTCAACGCAAACAGTTCATCCGGGTGAATCGCATGTCGTACATCGCACACACCTTGATCTGGCTGACCGTTTCTTTTGTGTTGCCTAATCACAAACAGTTCATCCGAGTGAACTGTATGTTGTACATCGCAAACACCTTGATCTGGCTGGCCGTTTCTTTTGTGTTGCCTAATCACAAACAGTTCATCCGAGTGAACCGTATGCTGTACATTACACACACCTTCATCTGGCTGCCCGTTTATTTTGTTCCTCCTCATCGAAAACTATTAATTGAACTGAACCGTATGCCCTGAATCGCACACGCAACTAAAATATGAACCGTGTTTGATGCATCCGTCATCGCAAACGTCTTGCGCCTTTTTTGATGGTTTTTTTACACCACCGTTTGCGATTGTTGCATCACACACATTTTCGTCGAAGGGTCTCTGGTCGTAGTGTCGCGTTAGCAGCATCCTATAGTAGTTCTTGTTTTTGAAGGGCATGTTGTCATGTGATATGGTCAAGATGTGATGAGATATAAATTGTTTATGAGATGATCATGTTTTCTAAAAGTTATCGGCAACTGGCAGGAGCCTTATGGTTGTCACTTTATTGTATGCAATGCAATCGCCATGTAATTGATTTACTTTATCACTAAGCGATAGCGATAGTCGTAGAAGCAATAGTTGGTGACAATGGAGATCATGACGATGCTTTGGAGATGGAGATCAAAGGCACAAGATGATGATGGCCATATCATGTCACATATTTTGATTTCATGTGATGTTTATCCTTTATGCATCCTATTTTGCTTTGTACGACGGTAGCATTATAAGATGACCCCTCACTAAATTTCAAGGTATAAGTGTTCTCCCTAAGTATGCACCGTTGCTACAGTTTATCATGTCGAGACACCACATGATGATCGGGTGTGATAAGCTCTACGTTCACATACAACGGGTGCAAGCCAGTTTTGCACGTGCGGAATACTCGGGCTAAACTTGACGAGCGTAGCATATGCAGATATGGCCTCGGAACACTGAGATCAAAAGATCGAACGTGAATCATATAGTAGATATGATCAACATAGAGATGTTCACCATTGAAAACTACTCCATCTCACCTGATGATCGGACATGGTTTAGTTGATATGGATCACATGATAATTTAGATGACTAGAGGGATGTCTATCTAAGTGGGATTTCTTAAGTAATATGATTAATTGAACTTAAATTTATCATGAACTTAGTCCTGATAGTATTTGCATATCTATGTTGTAGATCAATAGCTCGCATATTGCTTCCCCATTTTATTTATGATATGTTCCTAGAGATAACTAAGTTGAAAGATGATAGTAGCAATGCTGCGGACTAGGTGTGTGATCTAAGGATTATCCTCATTGCTGCACAGAAGTATTATGTCCTTGATGCACCGCTAGGTGACAGAACTATTGCAGGAGAAGATGCAGACATTATGAACATTTGACAAGCTCGGTATGATGACTACTTGATAGTTTAGTGCACTATGCTTTACGGCTTAGAATTGGGACTTCAAAAATGTTTTGAACGACATGGATCATATGAGATGTTCCAAGAGTTGAAATTGGTATTTCAGACTCATGCCCATGTTAAGAGGTATGAGACCTGTGACAAAGTACTTTGCCTACAAGATGGAGGAGAATAGCTCAGCTAGTGAGCATATGCTCAGAAAGTCTGGTACTACAATCGCTTGAATCAAGTGGGAGTTAATCTTCCAGATAAGACAGTGATTGATAGAGTTCTCTAGTCACTATCACCAAGTTACTAGAACTTCGTGATGAACTATAATATGCGAGGGATGACAAAAACGATTCGCAAGCTCTTCGCGATGCTAAAATCGGCGAAGGTAGAAATCAAGAAAAAGCATCAAGTGTTGATGGTTGACAAGACCACTAGTTTCAAGTAAAAGGGCAAGGAAAAGAAAGGGAACTTAAATAAGAATGGCAAGAAAGTTGCCACTCCCATGAAGAAGCCCAAAGCCAGACCCAAGCCTGAAACTAAGTACTTCTACTGCAAAAGAAATGGTCACTGGAAGTGGAACTGCCCTAGATACTTCGCGGATAAGAAGGATGGCAAAGTGAACAAAGGTATATTTTATATACATATTATTGATGTATACTTTACTAGTGTTTATAGCAACCCCTCAGTATTTGATATCGGTTCAGTTGCTAAGAGTAGTAACTTGAAATAGGAGTTGCAAGATAAACAGAGAGTAGTTAAGGACGAGGTGACGATGTGTGTTGGAAGAAATTTCAAGGTTGATATGATCACCATCGCATACTCCTTCTACCTTCGAGATTAGAATTAAACCTAAATAAATGTTATTTGGTGTTTGCGTTGAGCATTAATATGATTAGATCATGTTTATTGCAATACAGTTATTCATTTAAGTCAGAGAATAATTGTTGTTCTGTTTATATGAATAAAACCTTCTATGGTCATACACCCAATGTGAATGGTTTATTGAATCTCAATTGTAGTGATACACATATTCAAAATATTGATGCCAAAAGATGCAAAGTTGATAATGATAGTGCAACATATTTGTGGCACTGTCGTTTAGGTCATATTGGTGTAAAGCACATGATGAAACTCCATGTTGATGGGCTTTTGGAATCACTTGATTATGAATCACTTGATGCTTGCGAACCATGCCTCATGGGCAAGATGACTAAGACTCCGTTCTCTGGAACAATGGATTGAAAATAATACATACCGATGTATGCGGTCCAATGAGTGTTGAGGCTCGCGGCGGGTATCATTATTTTCTGACCTTCACATATGATTTGAGCAGATGTGGGTATATCTACTTAATACAACATAAGTCTGAAACATTTGAAAAGTTCAAAGAATTTCAGAGTGATCGTAACAAGAAAATAAAGTTTCTATGATCTGATCGCAGAGGCGAATATTTGAGTTACGAGTTAGGTCTTTATTTGAAACTGCTACCTCTTGAGCATTGCGTTGGTTTTCCCTTGAAGAGGAAAGGGTGATGCAGCAAAGTAGCATAAGTATTTCCCTCAGTTTTTAGAACCAATATATCAATCCAGTAGGAGGCCACGCACAAGTTCCTCGCACCTACACAAACAAATAAATCCTCGCAACCAACGCGATAAGGGGTTGTCAATCCCTACACGGTCACTTACGAGAGTGAGATCTGATAGATATGATAAGATAATATTTTTGGTATTTTTATGATAAAGATGCAAAGTAAAATAAAAATGGCACCAGAAATAGCTTGTTGTCGGGAGATTAATATGATGGAAAATAGACCCGGGGGCCATAGGTTTCACTAGTGGCTTCTCTCAAGATCATAAGTATTACGGTGGGTGAACAAATTACTGTTGAGCAATTGACATAATTGAGCATAGTTATGAGAATATCTAGGTATGATCATGTATATAGGCATCACGTCCGAGACAAGTAGACCGACTCCTGCCTGCATCTACTACTATTACTCCACACATCGACCGCTATCCAGCATGCATCTAGAGTATTAAGTTCATAAGAACAGAGTAACGCTTTAAGCAAGATGACATGATGTAGAGGGATAAATTCATACAATATGATATAAACCCCATCTTGTTATCCTCGATGGCAACAATACAATACGTGCCTTGCTGCCCCTACTGTCACTGGGAAAGGACACCGCAAGATTGAACCCAAAGCTAAGCACTTTTCCCATTGCAAGAAAGATCAATCTAGTAGGCCAAACCAAACTGATAATTCGAGGAGACTTGCAAAGATAACCAATCATACATAAAAGAATTCAGAAGATTCAAATATTGTTCATAGATAAACTTGATCATAAACCCACAATTCATCGGTCTCAACAAACACACCGCAAAAGAAGATTACATCGAATAGATCTCCACGAGAGAGGGGGAGAACATTGTATTGAGATCCAAAAAGAGAGAAGAAGCCATCTAGCTAATAACTATGGACCCAATGGTCTGAGGTAAACTACTCACACATCATCAGAGAGGCTATGGTGTTGATGTAGAAACCCTCCGTGATCGATGGCTCCTCCGGCGGAGCTCCGGAATAGGCCCAAGATGGGATCTCACGGGTACATAAGGTTGCGGCGGTGGAATTAGGTTTTTGGCTCCATATCTGGTAGTTTAGGGGTACGTAGGTGTATATAGGAGGGAGTACGTTGGTGGAGCAGCAGGGGGCCCACGAGGGTGGAGGGCGCGCCGCCTACCTCGTGGCTTCCTGGTTGATGTCTTGGCGTAGGGTCCAAGTCCTCTGGATCACGTTCGTTCCAAAAATCACGTTCCCGAAGGTTTCATTCCGTTTGGACCCTGTTTGATATTCTTTTTCTACGAAACTCTAAAATAGGCAAAAAACAGCAATTCTGGGCTAGGCCTCCGGTTAATAGGTTAGTCCCAAAAATAATATAAAAGTGTATAATAAAGCCCAATAATGTCCAAAACAGAATATAATATAGCATGGAGCAATCAAAAATTATAGATACGTTGGATACGTATCAAGCATCCCAAAGCTTAATTCCTGCTCATCCTCGAGTAGGTAAATGATAAAGACATAATTTTGATGTGGAATGCTACTTGGCATAATTTCAATGTAATTCTTCTTAATTGTGGAATGAATATTCAGATCCAAAAGATTCAAGATAAAAGTTCAATATTGACATAAAAATAATAATACTTCAAGCATACTAACTAAGCAATTATGTCTTCTCAAAATAACATGGCCAAAGAAAGTTCATCCCTACAAAATCATATAGTTTAGTCATGCTCCATTTTCGACACACAAGAATGCTCTCATCATGCACAACCCCGATGACAAGCCAAGCAATTGTTTCATACTTTAGTAATCTCAAACTTTTTCAACTTTCACGCAATACATGAGCGTGAGCCATGGATATAGCACTATGGGTGGAATAGAATATAATGATGGGGGTTATGTGGAGAAGAAGAAAAAGGAGAAAATCTCACATCAACGAGGCTAATCAATGAGCTATGGAGATGCCCATCCATTGATGTTAATGCAAGGAGTAGGGATTGCCATGCAACGGATGCTCTAGAGCTATAAATATATGAAAGCTCAACAAAAGAAACTAAGTGGGTGTGCATCCAACTTGCTTGCTCACAAAGACCTAGGGCACTTGAGGAGGCCCATTGTTAGAATATACAAGCCAAGTTCTATAATGAAAAATTCCCACTAGTATATGAAAGTGACAAAACAAGAGACTCTCTATCATCAAGATTATGGTGCTACTTTGAAGCACAAGTGTGGTAAAAGGATAGTAACATTGTCCCTTCTCTCTTTTTCTCTAATTTGTTTGGGCCTTCCCTTTTTTATGGCATTTCTTTTTTTTATTCCTCACTTGGGACAATGCTCTAGAAAATGACGACCATCACACTTCTATTTATTTACAACTCAATGATTACAACTCGATACTAGAACAAAGTATGACTCTATATGAATGCCTCCGGCGGTGTACCGGGATATGCAATGAACCAAGAGTGACATGTATGAAAAATTATGAACGGTGGCTTTGCCACAAATACTATGTCAACTACATGATCATGCAAAGCAACATGACAACGATGAATGTGTCATGATAAACGAAACGGTGGAAAGTTGCATGGAAATATATCTCGGAATGGCTATGGAAATGCCATAATAGGTAGGTATGGTGGCTGTTTTGAGGAAGATATAAGGAGGTTTATATGTGAAAGAGCGTATCATATCATGGGGTTTGGATGCACCGGTGAAGTTTGCACCAACTCTCAATGTGAGAAAGGGCAATGCACGGTACGGAAGAGGCAAGCAATGGTGGAAAGGTGAGAGTGCGTATAATCCATGGACTCAACATTAGTCATAAAGAACTCATATACTTATTGCAAAAATCTACAAGTCATCAAAAACCAAGCACCACACGCATGCTCCTAGGGGGATAGATTGGTAGGAAAAGACCATCGCTCGTCCCCGACCGCCACTCATAAGGAGGACAATCAAAGAACACCTCATGTTTCAAATTTGTTACATAACGTTTACCATACATGCATGCTACGAGACTTGCAAACTTCAACACAAGTATTTCCCAAATTCACAACTACTCAACTAGCACAACTTTGATATCACTACCTCCATGTCTCAAAACAATCATAAAGCATCAAACTTCTCTTAGTATTCAACACACTCATAAGAAAGTTTTTACTAGTCTTGAATACCTAGCATATTAGGATTATTTAAGAAAATTACCATGCTATTTAAGACTCTCAAAATAATCTAAGTGAAGCATGAGAGAATAATAGTTTCTATAAAACAAGTCCACCACAGTGCTCTAAAAGATATAAGTGAAGTACTAGAGCAAAAACTATATAACTCAAAAGATATAAGTGAAGCACATAGAGTATTCTAATAATTTCCGAACCATGTGTGTCTCTCTTGAAAGGTGTGTACAGCAAAGATGATTGTGGTAAACTAGAAAATAAAGACTCAAATCATACAAGACGCTCCAAGCAAAACACATATCATGTGGTGAATAAAAATATAGCTCCAAGTAAAGTTACCGATGGAAGTAGACAAAAGAGGGGATGCCTTCCGGGGCATCCCCAAACATGGTGCTCAACGCTATATATTATTTCCCAATGATGTATGGCTATCCTATGATGTTTGAGTAGATCTGTTTTGTCCTATGGGTTAATTGATGATCATGATTGGTTTGAGTTGCATGTTTTATTATTGGTGATGCCCTATGGTGCTCTCCGGGTCGTGCAAGCGTGAGGGATCCCCACTGTAGGGTTTGCAACATGTTCATGATTTGCTTATGGTGGGTGGCGTGAGTGACAGAAGCACATACCCGAGTAAGTAGGTTGTTTGCGTATGGGAGTAAAGAGGCTTGATGCCTTATAATGCTATGGTTGGGTTTTACCTTAATGATCTTTAGTAGTTGCGGATGCTTGCTAGAGTTCCAATCATAAGTGCATATTATCCAGGAAGAGAAAGTATGTTAGCTTATGCCTCTCCCTCAAATAAAATTCCAATAATGATTACCGGTCTAGTTACCGATTGCATTGGGACAAATAACTCTCTTGTGACAAAAAGCTCTCTACTAAAACTAACTTAGTTGTTTCTTTATCTAAACAACCCCTACTTTTTATTTATGCGCACTTCATTATCTTGCAAACCTACCCAACAACACCTACAAAGTACTTCTAGTTTCATACTTGTTCTAGGTAAAGCGAATGTTAAGCATGCGTAGAGTTGTATCGGTGGTTGATAGAACTTGAGGGAATATTTGTTCTACCTTTAGCTCCTCGTTGGGTTCGACACTCTTACTTATCGAAAGAGGCTATAATTGATCCCCTATACTCGTGGGTTATCAGTGTGCTATCAAACGTCAAAATTATGTGTTTGTTGGGTTGGCATAGATCAAGATTAGGATTTGTCACTCCGAGTATTGAAGAGGTATCTTTGGCCCTCTCGGTAATGCACAACATGATAAGCCTTGCAAGAAATGTGACTAATGAGTTAGTTGCTGGATGATTCATTACGGAACGAGTAAAGAGACTTGCCGGTAACGAGATTGAACTAGGTATGAGGATGCCTATGTTCGAATCTCGGGCAAGTAACATACTGATGACAAAGGGAATGACGTATGTTGTCATTGCGGTTTGACCGATAAAGATCTTCGTAGAATATGTAGGAACCAATATGAGCATCCAGGTTCCTCTATTGGTTATTGACCGGAGATGTGTCTTGGCATGTCTATATAGTTCTCGAACCCGTAGGGTCTACACGCTTAACGTTCGATGACGATTTGTATTATGAGTTATGTGTTTTGGTGACCGAAGTTTGTTCGGAGTCCCGGATGAGATCACGGACATGACGAGGAGTCTCGAAATGGTCGAGAGGTAAAGATTCATATATTCGAAGGTAGTATTAATGGTTCCAAGTGATTCGGGTATTTTTCCGGAGTACCGAGGGGTTCCCGGGAC